>NC_058414.1:45582602-45948726 GCF_002201575.2 Neomonachus schauinslandi | reverse complement strand
CTTCCTTCCTTCCTTCCTTCCTTCCTTCCTTCCTTCCTTCCTTCCTTCCTTCCTTTCTTTCAGAGAGAGATAGAGAGCGTGTGTGCTGGGAGGAAGGGGCAGAGGGAGAGGGAGAGAGAAAATCTTAAATGGGCTCCACGCTGGGCATGTTCCATGCTCTGCAACCCTGAGATCATGACCTGAGCTGAAATCAAAAGTCCCATCCAGGACCCCCCTCTCCCCCCGGCAAGGAGTTTTTTTTCTAAAGTAATAAATAAAGAACTGTGAGTGGAATGTTACGTATTTTTTCTTTTGGTAAATTAGAGTTTCTGGGCCCCATTTATAATTCCCCTGGTAAAATTTCTTTTAACAGCGTAATTTCACACTAGATTGAATTATTAAGCTTTGAAGGATTTGTCAGAAGTCACAATCTGGTACATATGAGAAAAATTTACATGACAAAATGTTTATCACAATTATATGAAAAATGTCTTCTCTTAAATATGTTTCAAGCTTTGTTATGGGCTTGATTATTCCATTGAAAAGAAAACTAAAGTTTCCAAAATACCAGGGAATTTGGCAAATAAAATCGAGTAAGTTTTAGATTCTGAAGCATATGCATTACATTCAACCAATGCCTCACCTCACTTAAGTCACTTTTAAAGGCTAATTATACATGGTTTTGGAACGAGAAATGCTCTCTGACTGAATCTGTTTTTTAGAGGCTCCTAATTGCATTTATCCTTATGCAGTGGGTGCCACAGTGTGATAATTGATCTTTACTCTGCCCTTGCTCATGTCGCGATCAATTAGCAGCCAAAGGTGGAAGCTGCTGCTTAATTTCGGGGGAGGTGGAGGAGCGGGAAAGGTCTCATGAATTTCTGGATTTTAATTATTAGAAAGTGCTTAGGACTGGTATAAATATCCACCATCCTGATCATTTGGAACTGCTTTTGCTAAATTAAATATATATTGTTAAATGGGAAAAGTAAATAGAATAGAGGTATTAAGAAAAATTAGTGATATTTACAAAAAAAATCTAAAAGCTCCATTTGATTCAGCTTTAACTTTGAATAATTCTTTTTTTTTAAAGATTTTATTTATTTATTTGAGAGAGAGAATGAGATAAAGAGCATGAGAGGGGGGAGGGTCAGAGAGAGAGGCAGACTCCCTGCCGAGCAGGGAGCCCGACGTGGGACTCGATCCCGGGACTCCAGGATCATGACCTGAGCGGAAGGCAGTAGCTCAACCAGCTGAGCCACCCAGGCGCCCCAACTTTGAATAATTCTTAACTAAAATGTGTTTGAGCAGTCATTAAGTGAGTAAAATCTTAAAAATATTCTCAGTAAATGGTTAATGGCTGTCACAGCTATTTTGTCTCATGCAAAATGAAGAATAAACAATAAAAATGATTTTAGTTATCTGGAGGAAAATATAGTTTTAACATTTTATATTCACAAATGAGCCACAAAAAGTTTCAAACATAAGTTTTAAACATAATGCTAGGGAGGGAAGAAGAGCTCTATTGTGGAAAAAGGACAAAACGTACTTAACACAGATCATGCTATTTGCATTGTTACATCTAGTACTTTATTAGGAAAATCCATATGTAAATAAAATGCTCACATGTGTTGGTTAAATATACAACTCGTGTCATTCCTAGGAGCTGGTAGCACCATGGACTTGTCCTATCCTTATTTTGTAATTTAATATATTTTCTCCCCCACTGGGTGGTAAAATTTTGTTTCCTTTCCTACATTCCTTTCCTATTCTTTGTATTACAGTGTCTGTTATAAAATATTTTGATTTCATTCTTTTTATAAATTACTAGATGTAACATTCATAATTTTTGAACCATTAAACCTGAAGTTTTGAGGCACACTCATGAAACATAATTCTAAGAATAGGCATGGCTAAATTAGAAGAGTTACAGGAAATTGCTGAAAATAATTGAAAACAATTCTTTAAATAAGAACCTGAATTAATTTCAGATTAGTGCTGTTTCTACAAATCATTTTTACTAATTGACTATTTTCTTTTCTCACTAAGAATTCAAAGCAAAACAGTTTGTCCCTAAAGAATGTATTACTTGTCTTACCATACTGACCATCCTATTTTATAGTCCAAAAGGATACTTTCTATTGCCATAAAAAATAAAGATCATTTTTACTTCAAATAATACATTTTAGAAAGTGAACTAAATTTATGGAAATCTATAAATTGATCTCAAATTTCAAAGTCAGTTTTTCAGCGCCAACAAGAAAAGAAAATGTGAAGATGAAATACCTGTTCTCCAACACCTGGATACATCTGCAAGGATTTTCAGAACTGTTATGTAACATGAATGTCAGTGTACTCTGATATGAATTCCCAGGTCATCATATTCCTGAACATCACTGATGGCTCATCTCTTTCTTCTAGCTTCCCTAGAAATATCAAAAATGTCAGAAACATTTCCAATAGAGTATCTTATTAGAAAATTTCCCCTATTTCTTCTCTTCCTGGGCATCTCTCAGACTCCTGCATTTCCCCACGGTGTATTATTTTATTACAACTGAAACACAATGACCAACTGTTGGCTGTCTTCAGATATAAAGGAAGGGTCAGCTTCTTGAAAAAAACTTGGATTTTAGATATTTTGAATTAATATCTCTGAGGCCAAAAATATGCTTCCAATATATAATATTCCACTTTACTGTAATACTATCATGTAAATTTGTAAATAATGGACAGTTTATGGCTTTTTGATTTATACATGGTTTGGTGAGGGCTTTTTGGGGGGATACTGCAACAGATTATTGAAAATAAAAAAAATGTTTAACAATAAAGTTTCTTTTTGGTTATAGATTGTTTTTTTTTTAAGATTTTATTTATTTATTTGAGACAGAGAGAATGAGAGAGAGAGAGCACATGAGAGGGGGGAGGGTCAGAGGGAGAAGCAGACCCCCTGCTGAGCAGGGAGCCCGATGCGGGACTCGATCCCGGGACTCCAGGATCATGACCTGAGCCGAAGGTAGTCGCTTAACCAACTGAGCCACCCAGGCGCCTGGTTATAGATTGTTTTTACATTGATCTGTCAAATAACTCTTATGGCTTACAGTTTTCAATTGATCAATAGATACTCAATCACTATGCAGGTCCTATGTGATTAAAGAGGCACAAAAGAAATAAAGAAACATAGGGTGCCCGATCACTGGTAACTTGCCTTCTCCGTCAGGAGGAAAAACTAACACAGATGGGACAGTAACAGAACGATAATTTGCAAGGTGTGGGGGGGAATGTACTCTGATAGTCAGAAAAGGCTATACGCAAGAGTGAAATCTGACTGAGTCTTTGTGAATAAATGACATTTCCATAGGTGGACAGGAAATAGGGAAGCATTCCTTGTGGGAGAGAGCAGGAATATGGAGTCAAAGAGGAAGTGCTTCGAGGCAGATTAAGCAATAGGACAAACAGGTTATCCTGAGTACGTCTCTGTAAGTGGAAGTGAACACTGTGGAGGAAAAACATTGATATATAATATGTTGGAGAAAATCATGTTTCCTAGAATATCTTTTGGAGAGAATGCATACTGTATGTTCTGGGAAGAATACTTTGATAAGACCTGGTCAGTATGGATAATGGTTACACTGGGTTCTGTGGAGGATAGATTTGGTAAGCATCAGGTCTTGTTTAGGCAGGGGTTATTATAGATTTGAGGCAGCGTTAAGTTGTGAGGACAGCAGAGGAGAATCTTTTTCCCACCCTCTGTCAAATTGCACTCTTTGTCTATTCTAAATGGAGCTCAGAATCGATTATTTTAAAAGATCACTATATTGTTACATGATATCTCTGTCCATGTTTTGCCCTGGATGCTATTCTGGATGGAAGGGGAAGGCTATTATTGTAAAAGACCAAGCCTAGCAAGGGAGAAGGAGTATAGACCATAGAGGAACTTAAAAGCCAGGCAAAATGAGTTGCTGGGACTTGATGTGTTAAGCCATGAGGGTAGGCACTTCAGGACAGTAGAGCAGTGATGTGACAAAGAACTTGGACAGAGTGAGTATCGAGACAGAGTAGCTACCATGAGATTGGATGTAACCTATATAAGTAAATTAAGTGTAAGGTGAGAAATAGTTTGATAATGATGATGACTATTAGAATCAAGTGGAAAAGATACATGCAATAATTTTTTAAATGAAAAAGTAATGGGCCTTAGAAACAACTTGCATATACATAGTGAAGAATCGAAGAGGGTGTTCCAGGTTTTTGGTTAAAAAGATTCATAGGAACAAATGGTTGGAAAAGAGACACTTTGGTGAGAAGATAAATTTAGACTTTGAATAGATGGAATTTAAGATTGAAGAGGGATATCTGTGTGCTACCTTTTGTCTAATGTCAGTTAACTTGTTGTAATAATTCCACAGTGTAGAAATTATGGAATTTAAGCAAAGAATGACATTTGACAGGGTGAAAAAAATCGTTGTAGATCATTCCAGGATAAAATATTGAGTGATAGCTTTGTACAAATATTGTCTTTAAAATTTTTATCTT
This sequence comes from Neomonachus schauinslandi, assembly GCF_002201575.2. NCBI lineage: Eukaryota > Metazoa > Chordata > Mammalia > Carnivora > Phocidae > Neomonachus > Neomonachus schauinslandi. The sequence continues at coordinate 45,944,214 of NC_058414.1, read as the reverse complement.
GATGACTGAGAAACTACAATATTACAGAAAGAATTAAAATCATGCCATGTATGGACTTATTACTGAAATAATCACTATCGATTATGTTTCTGGCAAGGTTTTTCTTTGGTACACTGAGATTTTCCTTTGGCGTTGGAGGCTTCAGGGAACTAATTTTCTTGGATTATATTTTTGGGACATAAGAATCAACATGGTTCTGTTTCAGGAAAGTAGCTAGATTTGTTGAACTTATTTCTTAAATCGCAGCAAAAGTCATACCAGGTGATCATTTTAAAGAGAACAACCAATTTGTATAATTTTAATCGATAATGAAGAATAAGGCTTGGTATTTAACAGGGAAGTGAAGCTTAACATTTGTAGCAAATTCATTTGTCAGTGAATCACCAAAAAAATAACAACTACAAACCTTTAAAAACTACTTGGGGTAGGGGTGCCTGGGTGGCTCAGTCGGCTGAGCATCTGACTCTTGATTTTGGCTCAGGTCATGATCTCAGGGTCCTGGGGTCAAGCTGTGCATCAGGTTCCATGTTCAGCATGGAGTTTGCTTGGGATTCTCTCCCTCTCCTTCTGCCCTTCCCCACCTCCAGCTCATGCATGCATGTGTGTGCACGCATGTGCTCTCTCTCTAAAAAAATAAAAATAAAAACTATATGTGGTAATTTGATCTATTTTTTATTTTCTATTTTTAGGTCTTTTTTTCCAATGATGAAAGTAGTATCTGCTCTTTATCGTAAGTCAAATGATGAGATTCAGGATATACTACCCCAAAATATGGTACTTTGGCTTATTGAATATGAAAGAGTTTGAGAAAATGCAGAAGCAGGAAGGTCACTCTACTCTGAACTTCCCCTGTCCTTCTACCTTCGACAAGTCATAAAATCCTCCTGTGAGCAGTGCCCTTCCTCCACCCAGAGGACAGGGGCATCCTTATTCCCAAAGGCAAGGAGATGCTGAGAAGAATCCTAACAAAGAGGCTTTACTGTTTCCCCCCCAATTTATAGTCTTACCTCATATTCCTTAACCTATCATATTTCTACACAGCTGCCCACTCGTCATCACACCTAGAATAAATAGACTCAGTTCTAACTGTTGCTTTAGGTCCTCATTTCCTGTCTCCTGTCTCACATAAAATAATATTAAATATTAAATAAATTTGCGTGCTTTCTTTTGTTAATCTGTCAGTTTAATTTTCAGACCCAGCCAGGGAACCTAAAAGGGTCAAGAGCCCCAAACCTCTTTGTCTTGATTATTCACACATTTATTGTTTCTTTTCTTTTTTTTTTTACAGCGTATTGCCTTTCTTTTTTATTTTTTTATTTTTTATTTTTTATTGTTATGTTAATCCCCATACATTACATCATTAGTTTTAGATGTAGTGTTCCATGATTCATTGTTTGTACATAACACCCAGTGCTCCATGCAGAATGTGCCCTCCTCAATACCCATCACCAGGCTAACCCATCCTCCCACCCCCCTCCCCTCTAGAACCCTCAGTTTGTTTTTCAGAGTCCATTGTCTCTCATGGTTCGTCTACCCCTCCGATTTCCCCCCCTTCATTCTTCCCCTCCTGCTACCTTCTTCTTTTTTTTTTTAAAGATTTTATTTATCTATTTGAGAGAGAGAGAGCACAAGCAGGGGGAGCAGCAGAGGGAGAGGCAGATTCCCACTGAGCAGGGAGCCTGATGCGGAGCCCGATCCCAGGACCCTGGGACCATGACCTGAGCCGAAGTCACACACTCAACTGACTGAGCCAACCAGGCGCCCCATTTATTGTTTCTTTGTCTAAAAGGAATGAAAGCTTCCTACTCTGGTCACTTCTTTGGATCTTAATTCTCTTGTGAAAGCTCCCATGTACATGTAAAAAATTAATAAAAATCTGTGTGCTTTTCTTCTCTTACTATGCCTTATGTCAGTTTAATTCTCTGGCCCAGTCAGAGACCCAAAGACAGTGGAGGAGAATCTTTTCTCTCCTGCAATAGCTGTCTGATGTTCTATAGAATAAAAGTACCAGAATGAGGTCAGCTGTTCATTGTTTGATGACTGTCCTATTTGTGTCTCTGTTATTTCAAAATGGTAAGGAAAATGGAATAAATATCACAAATACATGATCTTACTAAAAATAAAAGTAAAAATCACTTATAAATTGGCACATTTATATCTGTGTGATAAATTCTTGAAAGGAGATGTGTTTGTTAAAACTGGGGATCTTTATAGCTTAGCAGACTTTCAAAAAGTTGTGGAAATTTGTAATCTTACCCCCAGACTACAAGTGCCTATTTCTACAGGTAGCCCATAGTGTTTCCTTTCTGTTACCGTGAATTGGATGTGTGCTACGTGGTACGGCATTGCCTTGACAACTAGCTACAGCGAGAATCCTTCCATGTTGATTGGTCATTTACCATCCCTCCTTTGTGCAATGACTGGTCATCTCCTGTGTTTATTTTTCTGTTGGGTAATTTGTCTTTTCCTCATCTTATTATGAATACTCATTTTTTTTTTTGTTTTCCTATGTTTTACAGAACAATTTTCTTCCAGTCTCTCTCTTGTCTTTTGACTTTAATAATCGTCTTTTTAAATATAATTTTTTAAAAGAGTTGTCAAATATATAATTTTTTCTCTTTTGGTTTTGAGTTTGAGGCCTGGTAAAAGTTTACCATCATCTGAAGTCACAGAAATATTTTCTAAAATTTTCTTTATTTTTCAATTAACTTTTTTTCCCAGCACTTATAACTTCATTTTGTCTACACTGTGTTAGTATATATTGTGAGGAAGTGATCTGTATGGTTTATTTTAGGGTGGATAGCTATGGTGCATGAACCAATTAGCACATTAAAGATCTTTTCCTTATTCAAATAAAATACCTTTATAATGTATTTATCTCCCAAATATACTTAAATCTAGACTTATTTCTAGACTCTTGAATTTGTTTACAAACAGCTATTTTTTCTTGGGTCAGTTTCCTAGAGTTTTGAATAAAGAATTACAATAAACTTTATCTTACTGTAGAGTTAATCTGTCATTGTTTTTTTTTTCCAAAACTTTTAAAGCAAGTTTACAATACACTTATGTATAAGAATCTTAAAATCAACTTTAACAATCCTCCCTCCCCACCATCCTGTAAGTTTTGATTGGAAGTGCACTAAGCTTATGTAATAATTAGAAAAGAACATATTTTAATTACTTTAAGTGGTCCCACCTAAGTCTCTTGTGTATCATATTTTATAAGTTTCTCTATGCATTGTACCTAGCTTATGAAATTCAGTCTTAAAAATTTCCGGTTTTGATCTTGAGATGCAAAATCATTAATAGCCACAGATTAACAGGACTGGGAATAACACTCTACATCAAGGTGACTTTACTATTTGATTATCTGCATTAACAGAACATTAATATTCCAGGAAATTTTTGTCCAGGATAATAATATTGGACATAATTGCAGTGTTTGTTTCAGGAATTAAAAAAAACCTTTCATTTACTCAAAGAAAAGACTGCCGAACTTGTTCTAAACAGCCCCCTTCTCAGAAAAATTAGTTTGGTTATTTGAGCTTTCCTCTTTCCTACAGGCTTCAAAATCCTCATTTTGCTATATTCATCTGTCCTAAACTATTTTATTATCAATTTGTTCAATCTCAGTCAGGACTTCCACCCTGCATCCACTTAAATCAAAATCTTCAAACTTTACAAATACCCCTCTTTGATTTTCTCCTGCCAAGATTCTACTAAGAGTCTATGGAAGGTGGTGTTTTCCCTTAATGCAAAACAATTAATTTGGCTTTACTTGATAAACAGATTATTTTGATGGTCCCTTTAGGGAGTTGGTAGTCAGCAGTTACTATAATTTTCCTCCCTTTTTCTATTTTTAACTGCCCAGTGAAATTATAAAGAAAAACTATTGAGTCTTGCAAATTTATTCAGCTCCATTGTAAATTTCTTTAAGTATAAAATTTTTCAGGAGAAGCTTTTGGATTTTCTTTTCCAAAACCAATCATATAATCGAAAAGTAATAATGTTGATTTCTCTCAATTTCATATATCTGTGTTACTTAAAAAAAAAAAACCCGTTTCCCCTTATTTTATTAAAAGCAAGTTGAATAGGGGCGCCTGGGAACCTGGGTGGCTCAGCCCACTACGCGACTGCCTTCGGCTCAGGTCCGGATTTCAGGGTCCTGGGATCAAACCCCATGTCTGGCTCCCTGCTTGGGGTGGGGAGTCTGATTCTTCCCGCTCCCTCTGCCATTCTCCCCTCCTCATGCTAACGCACTCTCTCTCTCTCTCAAATACATAAATAAAATCTTCTAAATATAAAAGCAAGTTGAATAAATGTGATAGTGGTCATCTTTATGTATTTCTGATTTTCTTTGGAGTGTTTATCATTTCATGGTTTAATAAATACTTGATATTGAAGTTTATAAGTATTTTTTGTATCTTAGTGTTTTTTTTCTAGGCCTTTTTTTCTTAGAAGTTTTGTTAGAAATGGTTGATGAATTTTAGCAAATGTGTTTTGACATTATTAGTATAATTTTATGGGTTTTCTTCTTTTTTCTAATGATATTAAATATTTTCCAATGTTGAATAATTTTTGCTTTACTAAAACTATAATGCAGTGATGTTCGTGTGTGTGTGATTTACTTTTTAAAGATTTTAAATAGTTACATGTTGACATTTTTGAAATTGCCAATATTTGACTACCTTTAACCTAAAAATGACAATTTTATTGGTTTAACCTAAATAGCATGTGCAGTAACCATTAGGTATGATTAGTCTCTTTTCCTGCCTTTGTCCTTGAATTGCCCTCTATCACATATTAATATAGCCACTCTACTATCTTTTTGTTTGTAATTCCATGATTTGCTCATTCCTTTATTTGTAACTTGTCTTTGATACTTTGTTTTATATGCATTATCTGGAAATGGCATGTCTCTGGATTTCCTTATTTTATTTGATCTGATAGTATTTGCCTTTGAATAAATAAATTCAACCTTTCATATTTATTGTGATTAATGATATTTTAAAATATTTTACCACATTTTATGTTAATTATTAAATATATTTTGTTTCCTTTTCCCCCAGTTCCAACTTGTTTTTCCTCTCCTGACTTAAGTTTCTTTCTGATTCTCTTCTGCTCCCTAGTTTAAATTGGAAACACTATTGTATTTCTTGTTCTATTACTGCTTACATTCCCATTGTAACCATCTTTGTAGACATATGGCTACCATCAGAGCAATGTTAAATAATGACTAAAACTGTATGAGATATTTCACATGACTAATTTCCCCAAATCTCTACTGAGGAAGGTGTTTGGAATGCATTAACCCCCTTACTCCTGGGTTTAAGTAGTTTGGAATTTTTATTTTTGAACTATAGTAATATCTATGTTTTGAGAATCATTACTCAATTCTTTATTTATAATTCCTAGTCACAGAAGTTCAAGTATATGCGTATATACATATGTTAAAAAAATCATTGTTCACCACTCATTGAATTTTGTTTTCCCTTATTTTGTGAATTGTGTTCTCATCAAATTGTCTTTTGGTAGGAGCATGCTTGGTATTAATCCCTCAAAGAGGATATAGATGATTATAGAAGGTATACCCATTAGTTGCTGCATGTCAGAAAACGTCTTTCTTTTGCTTTCATGAGGTACTGGGTGAAAGGAACTGCTGTAAATAGGCTTTTGCGATGGTGATGTGTAGGGGAAGGGGAAGTGTTCTATAGTTTTATGATTAGGTGTCATTCCTTTTGTGAGCCGGTGTTCTTTAGCTGTGAACTTCAGTGTTTTTCTGTTTTGTTTTTTTTTAATTTTTTTCCCCTCCTCTCCTTAGGTGGGATAGAATATCAAAATTGGGTTGGAGTTGGGTATTTCCCTTCTCCCACCTGGAAGTCTAAAGGGGGCTGGCGTTGGATATTACCTTCTCCTGGGTCATTTAGGGACCAATTATACCCCAGCAGGTCAGGCTCTGGTTAACTACTTTTGCCTGAGCGCTGACCTTGTTAAGAACAGCGTGCTCTGGCCTATTTAAAAGTAGTTTCTTGTCTCCCTTCCCCCCACCCTGGACGCTGGCGGAAGGTTTTCTCCGCTCTTCAGTGTGGGGACATGTTCAAATTTCTGGAGGTAAGTTTCACAATATTTGGGGTCCCCCATGACTGGGTCCGCCTGGAGTTTTTAACTCTAATTTGTCCACACTGAGCTTCCAGCATTTCATCACTTACAGTTCGGGATTTTCTCCCCTGGCGCTGGTTCCCGGGGTGATTTCTATTCATGAGTCCCAGGCGCGTAAGCAAGGGACTCTATGTATTTTTCCCTATCTTTCCAAACTGGGGGGCAGTACTTTGCCTTGTGATCTCACGTCTGTAAGAAATCCAAGAAGAGCTCTTGATTCTTCTAGTCTGTTCAGCTTTTTACTTGTTAGGACAGAGTGGCATCTTCCAAGCTCCTTATTCGTGGAACAGAAAACTAGAAGTCCTTTTGCTTTCATTTAAGAATGATATCTTTGCTAAGAGTAGTATTTTGAAATCACAGTTCTTTCCTCATAATAGATTATAAAATTGAAGTTTAGAAGTCTGTTTCTAGTCTGCCTTTTTTGTTTTACTCTATTTTTTTCTGAAAGCTTGTAAAATTTTGTCTTTACCTTTAGAATTCAGTTATTTCTTCATTTATATCTAGATGATTTTTTTTATTGTAAGTGGGATTTGGTGATTTTTCTTCCAAATTGCCATTTGAGTTGTTAGCTAACCTGAGGTCTTGTATATCCTCCTTGGATTAAATAACATTTTAAGCATATAGAAATACAGAAAAAATTCATCAAATTAACAACTATGAATACACTACTGAAATCATAATTTTGCCTTATTTTCTTTTCCTTTTTTTTTGGTTTGTTTTATAAATAAAACACTAGATTCAGTAGTGATTCTCTGAATTCACTAAGTCTTCTCATGTTTTCTTCTCTCCTTTTTCAGAAGTAATCAACCCTTGATTTTTTGTTATTCCTATGCAGATTTAAAAATCTCTATAGTTGCATAAATTTAGTATTTTATGGTTTATAAAATTTATGTATATAGTATCATAATGTATAATCCATGTACTTGTAACTTTTTTTCATGTAATATTAGGTTTTTGGATTGATTCATGTGTTTCTATTTAAATCATTATAATTTGGTATATACATGAAAAAACAATTTCAAAAGAGTTCTCATTTTTTAATTCTGAAATGCATATTTCTGTGTATGTCTCCTTGTACACATATACAAGAGTTTTCCTTGGGTGCTTCTGTATTGCTTTTTCATATTCCTTGACACTGTTTTCTATTGGGTAATTTAATATTTTCTTTTTGATTTGCAAATGTTTTTTATATATTTTAGATACTAGGCTTGCGTTACATGGGATGTAAATATAGTCTTTCACCGCATATCTTTATGGTGTCTATATTGATGGTTTGTAATTTTTCTTTGCTCATAGGTATCAGTAACTTGAGTAGAGCACAGAGAGATCTTGGAACCTCTCATCCTGTGACAATCCTGGAGAATCATCTGCAGGTGGGTCAGGCAGAAACAACTGTGAGTAATCTGTTGGGGAATAGGGAGAAAGTCCTATCAATTCAGACCTCTTTAGGACCAAGCAGGAGTAAAATTACCCCTTTTGACTAATAGACCATAAATGATTCCATTTAAGAGTGTGTCTTCTAGATTTCTTTTATTAACTAAAAGGGCCACTCCCAGAAGAATGCTAAGAGCAGAAACCTCTTTCCCTACCCCCAAAACAGAATCTACCAGTATCTGCTACCAAACTTCTCTGTAACCTTAACCCTAAGCTCTGTTGGTCCATTGATTCTCTCCTGGGCATTATCAACAATGAAATATGTAACCTGGTTTTCCTCGGGAGTTTTTACAAAGTTAATTATTTAAGCCTCTTTAACAAGGAGCTGAGAAGGAGGACAAAGGGCCAGGAATGTAAGCCCAGGCAGCCATTTTCCCAGAATCTTCTTTCCATTGCAGATACTGATTTTAACTTCTTAAGAAATAAATATGTATTAAAGATACTTAGAAATATATTATCTCATTATCTTCAAGCTCATTATCTGCTTTCCTCTGACTTCCTAGCTTTTCCAATTTGCAGTAATGAGATGGAAATTAATCCCAAACTAGCCATCTTTGTTTTTTCTTCTCCCTACCCCCCCAACCATTAAAAAGTTAGAATTTTAATAAGATAGCCACACTTGTCACCTTAATGCTTATGATTCACCTGTGGATTCCTGTTACCTATAGTGACATTTAATCCCCTTGCCATGCAGATTAAAAATGATGAACTCTAAAGAGATGCTTCTTAAAGAATGAGAGTAGGAGAACTTAGACTATTTCAGTGCCTCTCCAGTTGCGGTGTACATAGGAATCCCTAGAATTCTTAAAAAAAAAAAAAAATAGGCAGAGTTTTGAATACAGTACCAGAGACTGTGATTTTTTTTTTTTTTTAAATAAGGGTAAGAAATTTAAAATTTTTAAAAAGAACATCCCAAGAGTTTTAATAAAGGTGTCCTGTAAAGTTTGAGAATCACTGGTTTAGGGAGTAACACTGAGCTTTACTTGAGTTCAAAAGGATTTCCTAAAAGTAAAAATAAACATCTGGGTGATGAAAAAAAAAAATTAGGCCATGTATTTGTCGTTCACTTTGTACATAGGCACTCTTAAATTTAGGAATCAATGCATGTATGTATAGAATACATTCTGGAGAATAAAAGTATAAAAACTCGGGTTAGTATAAAAAATAGATATTTATTTCTCCTATAGGATCTTCATGTCCCCTTGGTTCCCTTGTGCATATAGTCTGCATTGTTTGATCTTGTACTTGCTTATTAGTTGTCTCTGAATTGCTTTTGAAGTGCTCCAGGGATGCTGGCAGAAGGGAGATCATGCAGTGATCTATTTCTCAGGTCTGTTATTCCCCACTCAGATTGAAAACATTGATTCTTTCTGCAAAACCCTACTTTCTTAAAAATTTAAGGAGGAAAGGGGGATCCCTGGCCATAGAAGTTTGGCAGACAATATAGATGTTCTTTTCTCCTGCAAATTCACGATGCCTATTATAGCATATTCAAGGCCCTGATGTTTTAGAGTAGAATATATGATCTTGGGTGTTGATGTTGATAATGAATAGCATAGTTCATTTCTAAACTATTGATTTAATTTAAAAATGAATTTTTAGAAAACGTTTTTATTTAATGAATCTTACTAAATTTACTAAAGTGAGTTTTGGTGATAGTAAGAAGAATGTAACCTCGCTAGGCTCAGATTTTGCCTTATTTTTCCTTGTCCCCTCAGTGTTCAGCTCAGTATTTAGTACAAAGTAATCAGATAAAAACTTTTTTCCCCCAATAATCATTTGTTCAGTGAATGAATTCATTTGTGTGGTGGATGTATCATTACATTGTAAAGGTGGTAGAATACATTGGTGACAGAAACAAAGCATCATTTAACTCTGACATGGAATTGTCCATTTTCTTGAACACTTTTGTGGATGGGATTTCTGTTAAATTGTAAATGTCTTTTTTGACTAAGGAGCATAATCATCATATTATGATAGAGTGAAAAATTCATGCAAAAAATGAACTATGATTACCAGTGGGATTGTTTACCACTGGGCAACCATTGACAATCTAGTGTCCAAGTTTGAAATCTTGCAAATATCAAAGAGCAGGATAATTCTGAACTATAGAATTGATGTATGAGCATGACATCACCCCCTGGTCAAGTTCTCAAATGGGTTAATAAACAATCACTTCGTGAATCCTTACAAAAGAATGCAGTGATCATAGAATAAGTTTTTTAGGAAGTAATGCCAGACCAGAGTCCTTTCCTTTTTAGGTAATGTTTGTTGGATTAGAGAATCTGGGGAATACTCTATTACAGACATATTATTGTCTGATTGTGGAATGAAAAGGCATATGACAGTTTCTTATCTTTGTTTAAAGACAAGATGAAAGTAGGATTATGGGAAGATCGTGACTTGTTAGTACTTTGGTGGAGATCTATGAATTGAGAGAGCAATGGAATACTAAGTTTCTAAAATCTTTTCCATTTCTAATGACCTCATGGCACTTTACTATTTCTACAGTTAAACCTTAGACAAGATCCTCCATCTCTGCCTCCTTCTTTTCCACTTCCCTTCTTTCCCTTGTTCCTCTTCAAATTCTTCTACTCAAACTTCCATGCCATCCTGTATGGAATTACTTCTTTTCAGATCTCCATTGGCTCACATTGGTTAAATATGGAATAGGAAGCCTAGGATTCCCTCTTTGGTACATGGGAAATTAGAGCCTTTCAAAGGCATTCTAAGTTCTGTAGTTTTAAAAAAAGTTTAACAGTTGCATTCAATTGCTGTTAAATTAGCCAAAACCAAAAAAAACATTTTTTGGGTTCTTCATGATAGTTAACCATTAAATTATTTGAACTAAAGTAAATACATAAAAATATATCAGCATATCAATTTTCACGAATATATTTGCCCGCACAATTCTTGCCCTCTATAAGCAGAGTTAATTACACATAAGTGATTTATAGTTCAAGAAAGCCTAATTTACCAGAAAGTTGGAGATTGCTGGTTTGGGAGTTCTATTCTTACACTACTAATGCATCTGAATTTCCATTTTTAATCTTTCTCTTTTGTGTATAAACTTTCAAAAATATTTTAACTTTGTGTTGTAAGAAAGATACTTCATATCATTATCTTTTTATTCAAGTATAATTAAAATACAAATGTACATTAGTGTTACATTAGTTTCAGGTATACGTTATAATGGTTTAATAGTCTATACATATATCAGTGCTCATCAAGATTATTGTACTCTTAATCCCCTTTATTTTCCCCATCCCCCAACCCACCTTCCCTCTGGCAACCGCCAATTTTCTAAATTTAAGAGTCTCTTTGTCTCTTTCTTGTTTGTTCATTTGTTTCTTAAATTCCACATATGAGTGAAATCATATGGTATTTGTTTCTCTCTGACTGGCTTATTTCACTTAGTATTATACCTTCTGGGTCCATCTATGTTACTGAAAATGCTGAGATTTCATTCTTTTTTATGACTCAGTAATATTCCATTATGTGTGTGTATCTGTGTGTGCAGATCACATCTTTATGCATTCATCTATCAATGGATACTTGGGCTGCTTCCATTTCTTGGCTATTGTAAATAATGCTGCAATAAAAATAGGGCTGCATGTATCTCTCTGAATTGGTGTTTTTGTTTTCTTTGGGTAAATACTCAGTAGTGGAATTACTCGATTGTATGGTAATTGCTTTTTCCTTTTTTTGTCTTTTTTGTTTTGTTTTGTTTTTTGTTTTGTTTTGAGGAACCTCTATACTCTTTTCCACAGTGACTGTACCAGTTTATGTTCCTACCAACAGAGCAAAGAGCTCCTTTTCTGCACATCTCCGTGAACACTTGATGTTTCTTGTGTTCTTGGTTTTAGCCATTCTGACAGCTGTAAAGTACAATCTTATTGTGATTTTAATTTGTGTTTCCCTGATGCTTAGTGATGTTGAGCAAATTTTCATGTGTCTGTTGTCCATCTCTATGTCTTCTTGGAAAAAAAAAAATGGCTATTCAGGTCCTGCCCACTTTTTAATTGGATTGTTTGTGGGGTTTTTGTTTTGTTTTGGTTTTAAGTTATGTAAGTCCTTTATATATCCTGACTATTAGCCCCTTACTGGATATATCTTTTGCAAATATCTTCTTCCATTCAACAGGTTGTCTTTTTATTTAGTTGATGGTTTCCTTTGCTATGCAAATTTTTTTTTAATTTGGTGTAGTCTTTAAGAAAGATACTCTATCATTTTGAAAAGATAGCTAACAATCACTAGAACTAAAATTAAAATGGATGTTGAATTCATTCTTCCATATCTTGTCACTTCTCCATGATCATTTGACCTTGACCTGTGGACAGAGTTAAGTAGCTTCCCTTGTAGTTATATAGATGTGTTTGTTCCCACCACAGTCCTGCTAACCTTTCCTTTGGTCCCCAGTAATTCTGCCATATCCTGAGGCAGCATAACACTGGTTAGCACTCACACTAGAGCCCAGCAGATCTGAAGTCACACCTCATCTATGTCACCTGATATTTGATTTGAGGCAAATAATTCTTCAGTTTTTTCATATGTAAATACCTCACACATCACCCAGAACCTATCACTCTTCTGACGCTTTAGGACTAAATTTCTCATGCCCCAGATGCTAGGATGTTGGAGCTAATGACTCAGAGATGAAGGCATTTCTGGAGCTAGCCCTCTGCCCTCACCCAAGGCTTCAACACTTCTAGAACAGCCCACATCCAGTGGCCACTGAGGGTATAAACCTCTAACCTCTTTGCCCCAATTCATGGAACTCTACAGGGCTGTCTGTGTTCCAGAGCCCCCTAGGGGGGGAATGGTGAGACCTATGTTGTGGGAATCTCACTTCTTTTCCTACCCTTCAGATGTCAGTCCTGAGGTGCGTTACCCAATAAACTTCCTGCATTCTAATCTCTATCTTAGTCTACTTCCCAGGGAAACCGAATTGATGACAGTACCTCCCTCAGAGGTGTAGTTGGGAGGTTTAAATGAATAATTTCTTAATAAATGCTAGCTATTACTAGTGTAGACAATCTACTACAATGATGCCTTATCTTGGGGCTAAATTTCCCATTTCTATTCAGGTAGATAAAAGGAGACACTCAATATTAAAAGCTATGTATATGGAGTATAAGACTTTAAAGACTGATTTTTTTTTTTTTTTTTTAAGGGGAAGGGGAATGGATTTTTTTTTTTTTCCTTATATTAATAAACACAGTGGCTTGCAAGACTTAGTGCTTTGTAAAAATGCAACATCCTGCTGTTGTATAACTCTAGGCTGGTTCCTCTTTCAAAAGGAAACGTGCCTACAGTAGGACCTACATGTAGGTGACAGTGATTGTTCAGTAAATACTGATTGAAATAAAAAAAAAAAGGCAAAGAATAGATGTTAAGACCTTTCTCAGCCTATAGAACTAAGAGGCCATTGATTTTCAAATTCTCAGGATGTTTTAGGGGGCAAAAACCCCAACTCAGGTGGGTGGAGAAAGGAGTTTGGATTCATTCTCAGTCATTCCCACTCACACAAACTTGAAGAAATGACCTTATCTGGGTCTTAGCTTAATAATCATAATGCAGTTGGACAAGATTAGTGACTTTCACATTTTCATAAAAAATTTTCAGGTGAGCCCTTTTTATAAAATAAAAACTTACCTGAAATGAAAGCCCAGTATTTGATACATATGTGGTCCCCTAGGAGCAGAGCAAACTGTTGGCCTTTTTTAAAGACAGCCTTCAAAGCTTTTCCTGTAAACCAAGACACCCAAAAACCAGTTTTTAAATCACTGAAATTAAAATTTACATACAGCACATTCAGTTACAGAATTTGATCATCTGTCAACTCGGGCAGTAATTCTCAACCATGGGCTTATGATCTTCTGCTGTGCTGGGTCAGTTGGGTTACTGCTCATATTCATCAGTAAAAAACTTTGCTGTTGAATCAGCTTCATAATCTCAGTTGGATTAATGCAATGTATCTGTTCTCACTTGGTGCTTTCCAGCTATCAAACTCCATGGCTTACATACACACCTGTTAGTTCTCTTAATTCTGTGGGTCAGCTAGGCAGTTAATCTGGTCTGGAGAAACAGGGCTGATTTCTGCAGTGAGTTGGGTACAAAGGTCAAAAACAGGGTCATTAATGAGGAGGACAAGACAAGAGAACAGCCATTAACATCAGCATTCCTTGCAAGTTACTGGTAGACAACTGTTAGCCCTCTGTCCTAATGTTGGAATTCCGGCCTTCCCTAGCAGTCCATCTCCTTTTGGTGTTTTGTTTTTTTTTTTTTTTTAAACTTCTGCTCTTCTCCATACCCTCTTTGCTTCTCTTTTCATTATATTTGAAGGACGTTGGCCAGAGAAATGACCTAGCCCTCCACTAGGAAATTATGAACTGCATTGTTGAGTTTAATCATTGGACTTTATTTTAAGAGGTATGAATTAACTCAGAAAGACTGACATCATGTTTAAGCCAAAGTACAAATCAGATTGGATCTCCTTGACTATGAGATCTAATTCTGGAGGTAGATAGGATTATCATTTTCAGTAAGTTCTAGAAGATATTACAATATAATTATTTTTGAGATAGGGTTGTCCTGTAACACTGGATCAGTTTAAGGCATAAAATCTATTGGTTTGATATATTTATTGCAATATGATGACCACTGTAGCATTAGCTAACACCTCTATTATGTCACATATTCTCATTTCTTGTAGCGACAAGAATAATTAAGATCTAGTCTCTTGCACCTTTGAAGTTTTTAAAACTATTGACTATAATCACCTGTGCTATACATGATTTCTCCTGAACTTATTTATCTATTATTTGCAGATTTGTACCCTTAAACAACATCTTCCAAATTCCGGCATTCTCCAGCTTCTGGTAACCACTATTCTACACTGTTGGAGTCTGACCTTTTTAAACTCCACATAAAAGTGTTAACTTCACAGTATTGGTCTTTCTCTGTCTAATTTATCTCCGTATAATGCCCTTAAGGCCCATCCCTGCTGTTAAAATGGCGTTTGTGTATCTTCTTTGAAAAAAGTGTCAATTCCAATATGTTTACTTTTCAATTGGATTGTTATGGTTTTTTTTGTTTTTAGTTTTAGAGTTGCATGAATTCTTCTAATATTAACTGCTTATCTGGTATATGGTTTTCAAATACTTTATCCTGATCTGGGTTATATTTTCATTTTGTTGTTAGTTTCTTTTATTGTGTAGAAGCTTTTCAGTTTGATGTAGTCCTACTTACTGATTTTGCTTTTGTTGCTTGTGCTTTTGGTATCCTATATACGTATACATATATATATGATTTATTTATTTATGATTATATATATATAAATCATTGCCAAGACCATTGTCAAGAAATTTTTACTCTAGGTTTTCTCCTAGGAGTTTTATGACTGCAGGTCTTACGTTTAAGTCTAATCCATCTCAAGTTAATTTTTGTGAGTGGTGTAATTTAGGGGTTCAATTTCAATTTTCTGCACGTGGTTATCCAGTTTTCCCAGCATGATTTATTAAAGAGACTCTCCCTTCCCTATTGTATAGTCTTGGCTCTCTTGTCAGATAATAGTTGACCATATTTGTAGGGGTTTATTTCTGGACTCTGTATTCTGTTCCTTTAGTCTATGTGTCTATTTTAATGCTAAAACTATACTGTGTTAATTGCTATAGCTTTGTAGTATAGTTTGAAGTTAGGAAGGGTAACACCTCTGGCTTTGTCCTTCTTTCCCAGGATTGTTTTAAATCTTTGGGGTGTGGGCGCCTGGGTGGCTCAGTTGGTTGAGCGACTGCCTTCGGCTCAGGTCATGATCCTGGAGTCCCTGGATCGAGTCCCACATCGGTCTCCCTGCTCGGCGAGGAGCCTGCTTCTCCCTCTAACCCTCCCCCCTCTCATGTACTCTCTCTCTCATTCTCGCTCTCTCAAATAAATAAATCTTTAAAATAAATAAATAAAAATAAATCTTTGGGGTGTGTTGTGGTTCCATACAAACTCAAAGAATTTTTTTTCTTTTTGTGAATCTCATGAATCTTCGTAAGGGTTGCATTGGATCTACAGATAGCTTTGCATACTATGCAAATTTTAATAATACTAATTCTAATTTATGAACATGGGACATTTTTCCATTTGTTTTTAATTTCTTAGATAAAAGAGTTGTAGTATGCACTGTACATGTTTCACATCCTTGATTAAATTTATTCCTAAGTATCTTCCTGATCTTGATGCTACTGTTAATGGAATAGCTTTTTTTTTTTTCTTTTTCAGATATTTTATTGTTGGTGTATAGAAACACAACTGATTTTTGTATGTTGAATTGATACTCTGCAACTTTACTGAATTTGATTAGTTGCAACAATTTTTTGTTTGACTTTAGGGTTTTCTTTATATAAGATTATTTAATCTACAAATAATTACAGTTTTACTTCTTTTACAGTCTGGATGCCTTTTATTTCTTTTGCTTGCCTGATTGATCCAGCTAAGACTTGCAGATCTTTGTTGAAAAAAGGGTCGTGAGAGTGGGCAACCTTGACTTGGTCCTGATGTTAGAGGAGAAGATTTCAATCTTAAACTATTGAATATCTTATTAGCTGTGGATCTGGTGTATATGGCCTTTATTATGTTGATGTGTGTTTGTTCTATACCCAATTTGTTGAGGGTTGTTATGAAAGGGTATTGTATTTTGCCAAATGCTTTTTCTGCATCAACTGAGACATTCCTATGACTTATACTTTTCATTCTTTGAATGTGGTGTATCACATGTATTAATTTGCATATGTCTAACTATCCTTGTATTCGAGAAATAAATCCTAGTTGATCAAGGTGTATAATCGTTTTAATGTGGTGTTGAATTAGGTTGATAGTATTTTGTTGAGAATTTTTTTTCCTGTAATGATCAGGGATATTGGTCTGTAATTTTCTTGCTGTGACTGTATTTTGCTTTGGTATCAGGGTAATCCTGGCCTTGAAAAATAGTTTGGGAGTCTTCTATCCTCTGAATTTTTTTTGGAAGAGTTTGAGAAAGATTGGTGTTAATTCTTCATTACAAGTTAGGTGAAATTTACCAGTGGAAAGCTCATCTGGTCCTGACCTTCTCTGTGTTGGTATGTTT
Organism: Neomonachus schauinslandi; assembly: GCF_002201575.2. Taxonomy (NCBI): domain Eukaryota; kingdom Metazoa; phylum Chordata; class Mammalia; order Carnivora; family Phocidae; genus Neomonachus; species Neomonachus schauinslandi. The sequence continues at coordinate 45,927,509 of NC_058414.1, read as the reverse complement.
TTATTACTGATTTAATCTCCTTAGTCATTGGTTTGTTCAGATTTTCTTTTTTTTTTTTTTAAAGATTTTATTTATTTATTTGAAAGAGAATGAGAGTGAGAGAGCACATGAGAAGGAGGAGGGTCAGAGGGAGAAGCAGACTCTCCTCTGAGCGGGGAGCCTGATGTGGCACTCGATCCCGGGACTCCAGAATCATGACCTGAGCCGAAGGCAGTAGCTTAACCAACTGAGCTACTCAGGCACCCTGTTCAGATTTTCTAATGCTTCATGATTCAGTCTTGGTAGTTTGTATGTTTCTAGGCATTTATCCATTTCTTCTAAATTGTCCAATTTGTCAGCATATTCATAGTGTCTCCTGATTATTTATATTTCTGTGGTAATAGTTAAAATGTCTCATTTCTGATTTTGAGTTTTCTTAGTTTAGCTAAAATTTCATCAGTTTTGTTTCTCTTTTAAAACACTAGTTACTAACAACTTTTCTGTTAGATCAAAATTTCTGGTCTCTGACTTATATTTCATTTATTCATTATTACCTTCTTTCTGCTCACTTTGGGCTATGTTCTTTTTCTAGTCCTCAGAGGTGTAGTGTTAGGTTGCTTATTTTAGAACTAGTTTCTTAAAAGAGAAATTTATAGCTGTGACCTTCACTCTCACTGTTTTGCAGGATCCTAGAGGTTTTTGCATGTTTGTGCCCAGTTTTGTTTTGAGATACTTCTTTGATTTTTCCTTTTGATTTCTTCTTTGAGAACAAAAGGGAAAAAAAAAGGATGTTTCATAGCATGTTTAATTTCTACATGCTTGTAAATTTCCAGCTTTCCCCTTGTTGAATTCTAGTTTCATACTATTGGGGGTGAAGAAGATACTTGTTACGATTTCAGTCTTCTTGCATTTGTAGGGACTTGTTTTGTGGCCAGTCATATGATCTTTCCTGGATTATGTTCTGTGTGCATGTGAAAAGAATGTGTGCTGTTGGATGGAATATTCCATAAATGTCTGTTCAGTCCATTTGGTTTCATGTGCAGTTCAGTGTTTTCTTAATGATTTTGGTTTGCTTCTATCCATTGTTAAAAGTGGGGTATTGAAGTCTGCTACTATTCTTGTATTATGGTCTATTTCTTACTTTAGGTCTGTTAGTATTCGCTTCCTACATTCAGATGGTCGAATGGTGGGTGCATATATATTTATGACTGTTATATCTTCTTGATGAAGTGACTCCTTTATTATGGGGTTCTTCTCTGTTTGATGACCTTCTCTGTCTCTTTACCATTTTTGTCTTAAAGTTTATTTTTCCTGATGTACGTAGAGCTAACCCTGCTTTTTGGGTTTCCCGTTGCATGGAGTCCTTTTCCATCCCTTTTCCTTTGAGCTGTGAGTGTTCTCAAAGATGAAATGAGTCTGTAGTAGGCAGCATAGAGTTGAGAAGGTGTGTATGTGCGTGTGTGTGTGTGTGTATTTATTTAAATCTGTCATGTTGTGACTTTTGGTGAGTGAATTCAATCCATTTACATTTTGAGAAATTACTGATATATAGGGACTTACTAATGCTGTCTTACAATTGCTTTCTGTTTTTTATTTTCAGTGTATGTCTTTCCTCTCTTTCTTCTAACTCTTGTGAACTGATGATTTTCCATGAGTATATGTGGTAATTCTTGTTTTATCTTTTGTGAATCCACTCTAGGTTTTGCTTTGTGGTTGCTATAGGGCTTAAATAAAACATCTTGTAGATAAAACAGTCCATTTTAAACTGATAGCAACTTCAATTGTATATAGAAGCTTTCTCCTTTTATTTCCCCCTTCAATTTATTTGTTGTTGCAACTTCTTGTTATTTTATGTCTTCATTAACACATTATAGTTGGTATGGTGTAAATCTTTTCTGTGAACTTTTATACAAGAGTTAATGGTTAACATTCCTTCATATTACAGAATTAGAGTTTTCTAAACCTGTAGATTTACTTTTAACAGTTTGTTATATTTTCATATTTATGGTACTAAGTAGCCTCTTTACATTTCTACTTGAACTCCTAGATAGAGTATTCTTGGCTGACAGTGATTTTTTTTTTTTTCTTCCAACATTTTGAATATGTCATTCTACTCATTGCTTCTGAGAAATAGCTCATAAACTAAAGGAGGTTGCTATGTAGGTTTACTTTTTTTTTTTTCTTGGAATTTTTTTTGACTTTGATTTCTTACAGTCCCATTGTAATGTGTCTTAGAGAAGGCTTTTGTTTGCATTGAGATGAAAGGGTAATCTATTAACTTTGTGAATTTGGATCTCCAAGTATCTCCTCAGGTTTAGGGTGTTCTTAGTTGTTTATTAAACTTTGTCTTCTCCTTTTCTCCTTCTGGAACTCCAATTAATCTAGTATCTGTACATTTGATAGTGTCTCATAGATCACATAGGTTGTGTGCTTCTTTTCATTTTTTTTTTCTTTGACCTCTTCTGACTGAGTTCCTGTCCTCTGATCACTGATTCTGTCTTCTGTTTGATTGCTTATGCTATAAATGCTCTCTACTGCATTTTTCATTTTGTTGATTGAATTCTTCAGATCTAGAATTTCTGTTGGTTCTTTTTGTGGTTTCTATCTATTCAATTTTTCATTTTGTTCATAAGTTATTTTCATGATTTGATTGCCTTTCTGTGTTTTCTTGTAGCTAGATGAGTTTCCTCAAAACAGATATTTTGGATTCTTTATCACCAAAATCATAAAATTGCCTGCTTTTCAAATTAGTTATTGGAGGATTACTGTTAACTTTTGGTGATGTGTTTCTTTGAGTCTTCATGTTCCATGGAACTTTGCTTTGATGTTTACACATATGAAGCAGCAGATACCATCTCAAGTCTTTACTTGTCTCCTGGTGGGTGATACTCTTTTTTAGTCCTGCTTCTATCTAGTACTTTCCCCAAACTTGTATGGATACACATCCATGTTTCTTGCTCCTTTTTGTGTCAGATTTTTTACCCTTATAGATTTTCTCTGGTTCTTACAACTTAACCAGTTGGGCTACTGGAAACTATTTTTGCTTTCCGGAAAGTGGTACTATAAATAAAGGTGGCTGTTTCTCCCTTGCCCACAGTCTCCAGACTTTTTTTTTTTTTTTTTAAGGCAACTCTGCTACCTGGAGCTTGACCTTGCAGCTCACTCGGGATTGCACACAAGGAGCCAGTTGCTGAGTGGGGAGAAGTGTGAATTTAGTACTCGGTGCATTAGGGGTGCCCAAGCGGCAGCCATTGTGATCTTTGGTGAGGTTTTCCCAGTGGCTCATAGATAAGATTCCTGCTGGAGTCCTCAAAGCAGTCAGCAGGAACCATATCTTCTTAATGCTCTTTGATATTCCTGTCTGCCGCCTTCCCATCTCTTCCCTTTGGCAATTCAAGGAGGTCCTGCCTCAATACAATGGGTGCTGCAGTTAGAAAAGGGCTTGTTCCATAGTGTCTTGCACAGGGTAGGTAGCTGGGCTCTTACAGCTCTCTTTCCACTGGAGAAATGGTTTCCACTAGCTTGTTCAACCCTGTGCTTGCCATCTCGGGTTGGGTGGTGCTGACAAATTTTCTCTTACCCTCTCCAGTGCATCTAGACATTTTTTCTTTTTCTTTTTATTTAAATGCTTCAACAGAGTGTTAGGATTGCTCCTTGGAAGACTGGACTATGTAGTCTCTCTTGTCCATTAGTGTCAACGTTATTACTCTTCTAGTTTTCCCTGACCGATGTTGAGATTGGCTGTGATAAGTTTGTAAGCTTCTGCCAGCTCCACGGCCTATATTGTGTTCTGTCTGCCAATTACTCAATGCACAGTTGATTCTGATTCCCTTGGTATATGGTGCTGGATCCCATGATGCCCACGGAGATATTTTTGTTCATGAATAGATGCCAAATTAGTTATAATAAGGGAGGGCAAAAAGGAGGATTGTCTTATGCCCCAAGATGTGACTTCAGTCCCTAAATCCATTAAATAGGTACTATGTGTTCATGTGTATGCATGTACCTGTGTATATTAAGTGTAGAGTAGTGCTAACTTTTATTTTACAAGATAATATTAGAAAGATTTCTCAGTGTGTCTGGTGAAACCTTAGACATACACACATGCCTGCATTGAATATATACTAAACATCACATGTATATCTGTATATTTTTAGTACATGTGTTAAATAATACAATGACTATATATGTATTTATAGATCTTTCTATGCACACATATTTCTAGTACTTTCATTGAAAAGATGAAGGAATTCATTGGTTATATTGTGGAATAAAAGTTGGCTCCACTCTTCATATGGAGAAACTTGAACCATTATGTTCACCATCTTTATACATATATATTTAAAAAAAAAAAAGTCGCTATGTAAGTTAGACTTTTAACGAGCTAAATTCTTTTCCAATAAAGACCATAAATGAACAGTTAATTTTTAAGGCTCTTTTTTTTCCATAACATGTCCTATATTTTCCATGCAGTCAGGCTTTTGGGATTTCACTATCATTGATTAGGTTTTAAGAGGGGAACCATATACCTGACTATGGCTCCTCCTGAATTCTGAAATAGGAAAAATAAAACCAAAGTATATTTTTGCTATTTTGTTCTGTGTTAGAATTGGGCACAACAAAATTATCAAATTTTATGACTTCTCAAATGATAAATTCTAGTTTCAGAAGGGTAGAAGAAACTACTCTGAAAGGGTTCTTTCCCCATTTACTGAAAGAAAATTCAAAAGCTGAGGTCCCAAATCCTAGTGATAGGCAAAAATGCACAGCCTCATTTGATAGCCTTAATTAGTGATCTTGTAATTGGCTATTATGTCAGTTGTCATGTAGCTGGCCGCATTCACTGAGAACACATCTAAATCCCTATTCTTTCACTCCTTCTCAAACATTGTCATTCATTTGGTGACAGTTCATGCATAATATAATAGCCCTGGGGTGCAATTAATTTTAGCAGTTGCACAACTTAGTAAGAAAAACAAGCATCGCTGGTATCATGTGTGCCATGAAGGTCAGCTGATGCCACAATTTGCACCTTTGTTGCGAGACATGAAAATTAGCAATTAACATAAATATATTGATTAACATATGGATAGTTTAGCCTGATGTACTAATGAAGCTAATCATATTTTACCAGCTGTAAGCATTCTGTCTTCTACAGTGAGACATAGTATAAGGATTTTGAAATAGAAGAGTTGAGATAAATTTTGGGTTAAAGATATTTGTTGCTCAAGTGTGTACAAGAGAAGAATGAGATGGGCCCCTGCTCTAGAAAGTTTAAAAAAAAAATTGGTATAGTTTATTTGGTACTGCTCCTGTCACATCGGTGATATGCTTGTGTAGTTTCATATATCTCCTGTCTCTCCTATGTTTTACATAATAACTGTCACTGCCTGTATTTAGGTCCTGAATTTTTTTCTTTTGATTATTGACCTAATTTACTGTCTGGACCTATTTAAGTTCTTCCTTCAAATACTGCCAGAGCGATCTAACTGAGTCACCCATTGGAGTTCTGAACCTCTATTGCAATTTAAGGATACAGGCATAAAATGCAGTGCTTGGTTAAGGTGGTACTGATGATTAAGTTGTTGCTAAACACCAGTGGTTTAATAAATTATTCTCCTCTTACCCTTGGGTTAGATTGGCTAGGGATATCTCTAGGCATGTCCAGTACATGAAGTTTTTAAAGTAGTAGTATTGAGGTTATTAATGACCAACATCTATGGAGCACTTACTGTATCCCAATCATTGTTTAAAGGGCATTACATGTATCAGTTAATCCTTCATGGTTCTCTCAGGAGATTACCATAGTTGTCATTTTCTTTTTATAGATAAAGGATCTGAGGGGGAAAAAACTATTTTGCCAAAGACTAAGAAATTATTAAGTGATGGAGCTAAGTAATTTGTACTTATACATACCAAATTAAAAAAAAAATTATTACTTTTTCCACTAAGTATGAGAGAAGGAAGACAAGTAATAGAAAAATCTCGAAGCCACCATTTGGTGCCTTGTTCTTTGTAAACATACGTAATGCTGGACATTTGTGTACTAACTCTTGCTTCGGTGTTTGGCTAATCTGGAAAATTTGGATTTTCCTTGTTGAATCAGAGTATGTTTATTTTTCAGTGTTGGTTGAAAACTGAAGGGCATTATCTGATATCAACCAACATAAATAAGTACAGGTCACTTTGCAGTCAAAGTGAGTGACAAAGGTAATTTATGGGCTAACGTCGGTCACTGTTGTGTACTGTGTAACAGAGATGTTTATATGCACCATTTAACTTCTCTAAGTAAATAGATGCTGTAGCTTTTTTCTTTTTCAAGGTTATTTGTAAGAATATTGTCTCTGACAGTGAAACCTGAAGCTAAAGTGAACAGATAGGGAAAGGTACCTTTTAAAAACAGGATTGTCAAGTAGTATTCAGTTGTTACATGTTTCTTTAAAGTTAGTGTTAGTTGCCACTTGTTAACCTTGCTAACTGAAACTCGCATGATGTTCCCTAGGCCATGAGTTTTGGTTAAATTTATTGTTTGCACTTGATCTGTCCAACGGTGATGTCAAATAGAACATCTGGCTATTTGGAGAACTAACTGGAAGAGATAAAAATTGCACAACTTCTGTTGAGAAGGCACAACTGGCAGGGTTGGACTGAGCCAGGGGCAAGAAGGCAGCATCGCATGTATTAGCTTGTGTGTTTTTGTTACTCTTCTGGAGGTGGAGCGGGAAGGGAAGAGTTGGGGAGAAGAGGGGGAAAAGAGAATAATAAAGGTGGAATAGACATGTTGATAGTGAGTAGAATGTGGGGAAGTCCTGCTGTTATTGGTTGTCCATCTTACTGAGCACTGTTCTAAGTACTGTTACTCCTCAGGTCACACATCTAATAAAGAATGGAGCAAGAATTTGGGCTCACATAGTGAAAGCCAAGACTTGAGGTGTTCACTCTAATCCCTCCTCTTTAGTTTCCCAGATAGATGCTAGCTGTTTAACATGTATGATGTAATTTAAGTCTTGAAACTGCATTTCAATTTTATTACCATTATATAGATGACAAAATTAAAAGGATTAAAAAAAAAAAGCCCCTGAGGATTTAACAAAATTGGTAACTTGACAATTTGTTGTAACTATATTTTTTCAAATCAAAAAATAACATTTCAAAGGTTTATCAAATCTATGTCCTGGGCACCTGGGTGGTTCAGGTGATTAAGCGTCCGCCTTCGGGAGTCTGCTCCTCCCTCTGCCCCTCCTCCTACCCATTCTCTCAATCTCTCGCTCTCAAATAATAAATAAAATCTTAAAAAAAAAAAAAAAAGCTGTGTCCTTCTACTACCACTAGCAGAAGTGTTTGAAAGACTTCTATTTTAGATAATCGATTTGGTGTAAGTCCTGACTCCAGAGACCTGCTATGGAAATCAGCCCAATTCCTGTGTTCTAATTAGTTCAAGTCTGGCAACTATTTTTGACTGTTAAACCTTTTACTGTTGCCTGCTGCCTGTGTCTAGATTATTAGAAAATTGAGAAGCAAAACAAAACTTAAGGCCAAGAGCAAATAGCCTTTAGGTAGGCCTGAATTACTTAAAAATTTTAGTTTAGTCACGGAGTAGCCCACACAAATATTGGAGATGTAAAAAAAGTTTCTTTGTTACTTTATTTCAATAATAGTGGATTATTTTATTACCTGTCTGCAAACGTTTGGAACATAATTGTCTTTCTTCTTTTACTTGTAATTGCTGGATTGATTCTATTAGAAAATACAACAGATCATATTTATTCACCCCTTTAACCATGTTGTAAATAGTAAACTGATTTTACTGTATCTTAGCCTTACCTTATCTATCAACAATAAAAAGACTACATATAGTACTGCAGTTATCTGAACGGACTGAATGTCCATAAATCCCAGGTGTTTCACATCAGTATATATGGCATTAGATACTTTTGAAGCAATATGCACATGGGAAGCCACTTTAATTTACATGCACTATATATTTTTTCTAACTAGCTCCAGAAGTGCGCAGGCAATAAATGTGCCCCTATAAAGAACACTAAAGGTGAAATATTAACAGGGAAGATGGTAATTACGGAATGAAAGACTTAAGTAAACATAGAAAACATTATGTACCCAGTCAAGCATTTGGATAACACCTTTGACAGTATACCTATGGTAGCTGCTTTATGGGGATGTTAGATGAGCACAAACAGTTGGGTAATTGGGGAAATAAAAATTTGGCTTTGAATCAAAACTAGTTGAACTATTCCCTGTTAATTTTTAAAGTTTTTGTTATTTTTTAATTCTGAATATATGTGTAATATTTTCATAATGTTTTGTGTATTACTTTCATGATCAATATAATAATCGAGGAACTTCTTTGTATTATACATTGAGTAAAAGGACAATGATGTGTTTAACTACATGAGTTCTGGAGTCAAAAGGTCAGTAATGAATCCTGGCACCACAAGGTAAGCCATGTGTAATTTTAGATGATTTACTTTACCTCAGTGCCTCAGCTTATGGACCAGTCTGTAGAATGGGAAAGTAATAGTAGTTACTTAAAGGATTGTTGTGAGGATAATATTATCTGTGAAATGTATATTACCTACTTAATAAATATAAAAATGAATTCTACTTTTTGGAACAGTGAGGAACAAAGAATAAGTGGGCCAAATTTGAACATTAGATATTATAAAAAATATATTCAGCTTTTTTTTTTAAAGATTTTATTTATTTGAGAGCGAGAATGAGAGAGAGAGAGAGAGAGAGAGAGAGAGCATGAGAGGGGGAGGGTCAGAGGGAGAAGCAGACTCCCTGTCGAGCAGGGAGCCCGATGCGGGACTCGATCCCGGGACTCCAGGATCATGACCTGAGCAGAAGGCAGTCGCTTAACCAACTGAGCCACCCAGGCGCCCCAATATATTCAGCTTTTTAAATACACCTCTAAGAAATACATTAAACATTTAAAATCACATGAAATTAATAAGTGGGGCGGGGATGCAGGCGAGGGGGGGGGAATAGGAACAGAGTGCCTTGATAGTAGGGTATTGTAGTAAAGTTATTCTCATATTTTGGATTATGAGAAAATGCTGTCAACCTGTGAATTGCCCTGGGTTAGGAAGGCTATGCTCATCCTGGGCAGATGATAGGATCGTGCTTGTAACGACCTGCCTCGTGGGTCCAGAGTGGTGTCTAGCACTGTATTAGGCACCGAAAGAGTAAATGGTGAAACCTACCCCAACGTTTGGAATGACTAATTGGATTATGATCAAATGGGCCAATTTCAAAACATGGCTATCTTGAGGATTTTCAAAATGGCGTAGAAGACACGTTAAAAACAAAAGGAAATGGGGCACCTGGGTGGCTCAGGTGGTTAAGCGTCTGCCTTCGGCTCAGGTCATGATCCCAGGGTCCTGGGATTGAGCCCCGCATCAGGTTCCCTGCTCAGCAGAGAGCCTGCTTCTCCCTCTCCTTCTGCCTGCCTCTCTGCCTACTTGTGCTCTCTCTCTGTCAAATACACAAATAAAATCTTTAAAACAACAACAACAAAAACGAAAGGAAAGATCTGCAGAACACTTGAAATGAGAAGATGTAAGGTCAGCTGAAGTAATGTTTGCAGTTGTTGTTACATTGTTTGGGCACCAGTGAAAAAAATGTTTTTCTTTTATTAAGGAAAACAGGTGAAATCAAGGGAAGATTTAGATGAAACAGGAGGAGAACCCATATAACTTTAAATCTAATGCTGTGTGTTACCAGTGTAGCCTGTTTTCCTGTTAGTTTTGACATTATAATAAAAACTGGGATATAAATTGGTATACTATTGAGATATATATATATAGATATATCTATAGATATATAGATATATAGATATATCTACACACACTCTCACTTCCTGCTACATAATCTATTTCATTTCAGTCAATAAACTTCTTAATCTTCAGTCTCTCTTTCCATCTTTCCCCACTAGAACCCCCTTCTCTCCCCAACACACACACACCTCCCAGTTTATCCTCCCCAGTAGGTAGTGGGCAATCATGGACTTGGGCTCTAGGCAACCAGGGTTTGAATACAGACTCCTCTACTTCCTACTTTATTAACCTTGGATATATTTTGTGACTTTTGGTGACTGTGTTCTTCAACTTTAAGTGGGGCTAATAGATCTTCATAGGATTATTAGCATTAAATGACTAAATTCATGTGCAGGATATCAAAGTGTGCCTATAACAGAGTGAGGTGCTTGATGTCTGTTTTTTTGTTTGTTTGTTTTGTTTTTGTCAAACCTATCTTTCTGAGGCCCTTGAAAAAACAGTGTTTTCATTCTGATTCAGAGGTATATATTAAGACCTATGGTTCATTGAATTGGGAACTCTGAATTAGCTGTTTTGGGGGAGCTATATGCTTTCCCCTTGTTTGGTGATTGAATGACTTGCCCAGCAGTCCTTGGCACAGAGTAAGCCCTCAATAGCTCTGGCAAGCACTATTACCTATGGTCCTAAGCCCAAATGGTGCTGGAAATTTGGGTAAAAATCTTTTTTTTCTTTTCCTGCAAGATATGTTGCCTACATCTTTGTTAGTTTGTATTTTTTTTTTCTTCTTAGTACCCTGTTTATGCATCAGGAAAATTTCTGTGATCATTTCTATGCTCTCCATTGTCACAATGCTTATATACTCATTTTATGAATTCGCTATATTCTTGACTGTCAGATTTGTAAGCTTCTGAAGGGAGGGTCAACTATTTCTGTACATTTCATTTTCCTTGTGCAGCACTTGAAAGGGAGAGTTATGCAAATAATTGGAGTTCAATAAAGATGGACTATCTGTGTAAACCTAGACCAAAATACACTTTTTTAAAACTAAATTCTCGGGTGCCTGGGTGGCTCAGTTGGTTAAGCGACTGCCTTCAGCTCAGGTCATGATCCTGGAGTCCCTGGATCGAGTCCCGCATCGGGCTCCCTGCTTGGTGGGGAGTCTGCTTCTCCCTCTGACCCTCCCCCCTCTCATGTGTTCTCTCTCATTCTCTCTCTCTCAAATAAATAAATAAAATCTTTAAAAAAAAAATTAAAAAAAAAAAAATAAAAAAAATAAAACTAAATTCTCCCCGGTAACATTTTAAATGTTTATTTATTTATTTATTTATTTTTAAAGATTTTATTTATTTATTTGAGACAGAATGAGAGACAGAGAGCATGAGAGGGAGGAGGGTCAGAGGGAGAAGCAGACTCCCTGCCGAGCAGGGAGCCGGATGCGGGACTCGATCCCGGGACTCCAGGATCATGACCTGAGCCAAAGGCAGTCGCTTAACCAACTGAGCCATCCAGGCGCCCCTTAAATGTTTTAATTTACACAGGAAGATGCCTGTTTATATTTATAATGTTTAATTAGTACTATCCGTTTTTTTTTACACTATTATGCAGAAGAAATAGTTGGCCTTAAAAATTAAAGGTGATAACAGATTTCGTGGTATATAACATAAAACCAGTACAATAACACCTTGAGCCATTTTTTGGTCTCTCAGTATCCTTATACTTAGTTTTTTCTTACATATCAATGCCCAGTATCATTAAAGCAATTAATGGGAGAAACTAGAAAAAAATCATACTAAAGTTTGGAGTTACTAGTAATGTCCTAGGGGTCCCTGGGTGACTCAGTCAGTTAAGTGTCTGTTGATTTTGGCTCAGTTTGTGATCTCAGGGTCCTGGGATAGAGCCCCATGTGGGGCTTGGCGCTGGGGTGGAGCCTGCTTCAGATTCTCTCTTTCCCTGTGCCCTCCCGCTCTTCTCTCCCTTAAAAAAAAAAGGGGGGGGGTAATGTACCAGTGTTGGTTTCTTAGTTTTGATGAATGGAACATGGCAGTGTAATATAACATTAGGAGAAACTAAAGGTTGTGATGAGGGGTAAATGGGAACTTTCTGTACTATTTTTGTAACTTTTCTATAAATCTAAAATTATTCCCAAAGTTTATTTTAAAAAATGAGCAAGGAAAAAATCAGTTATTTACAAATGTGTTGTTCCTGAGAGTGAACAACTAGAAACAAGCTAAATGTTTAAAAGGAGGAAAAAAATTATCCTTTAACTTCCAGTAGCATATTCATTTAATGACATACAGTGAAGTCATTAAAAACTTTCACTGTAAAAAGAGCTAAATGAAAAATGTTTTTGATACTGTATTAAGTAGAAAAAAAGATGTAAACAGCCGTATGTGTGCAGTGTGATTACAATCATAAAAAATATGTTAATGAAAGCAAGTACATGGAAGTAGCCATGCTGGGACAGTAACTCTGGAAGGTGAAAGAGAACCTTTAAATAAGAGTTTCCCTACCAGGGATGTGAATTAAGCCATGTTAAAGGAAACAGTATATTTCACAATAACTTACCAAATTTTAAGGAAAACAGTTTTTATCAGTTTTGATAAATTTGATTATTTTGGGGGCGTGGGCAAAATGGGTGAAGGTGGTCTAAAGGTATAAACTTCGAGCTATAAAATAAATGAGACTTGGGATATAATGTATGATATGGCAATGATAGATAATAAAACTATATTGTGTATTTGAAAGTTAGTAAGAAAATAGTTCATAAAGGATCTCATCACAAGAAAAATTTTTTAATTGTGATTGATGTTGACTAGACTTGTGCAGGTATAATTCCACAATATATACAAATACCAAATTTCTATGTTACACACCTGAAATACATATAATATTGATATTCATTTATATCTGAAATAATTGTAATAGGAGTTTTATCTTAAAAATATACTTTATTCACTCAATACCTTATTCTTTAGTCTTAGATGTTGGATTTGTTTGATTTTTCTTCCCAATTGCAAATATGATCAGCTTCCAAATATCAACTCATACAAAATTGCCTAATTTTTAATTAAACTGAATACTCTGAAAAACTTTTGAAAACTTACTACCTGAACACATTCACATAGGAAGAGGTAGGACCAGAAGTAACTTGTGCAAATTTAAAGTACCACTGTGGCTGAAGAAACCAAAGGCCAAATTGCTGCCAACAAAGGGCAATCAAATAAAAAAGACAGTGTGGTTCTGGAAATGATCTTGAAAGAACATTGATGACTTGACTTTGTCCTTGAGCTTGTGTATTCTGGCCTCATTTTAACAGCACTTTTAGGTCCAACTGAAGCCTGACTTCTGTCTTGACACTCTCAGGACCCGATACCATCTCAAAATACTACCCCAAGCTTAACTTGTTACTCCAGGGTTGTTGTGTTTGATTAATTTCATTTAGCATAGGAAGACATAAGTAAAAATTAAAAAAAAGAAGGATAAAGATAATAGGTTTTTTAAATAATTATTTTGATTAACATATAATGTATTATTCCAGGGGTACAGGTCTGTGATACATCACTCTTACACAACAGATAATAGGTTTTTGATAACGACCTGTAAATGGATAAACGCTATATAATTTTCTTAATCATGTATATAAAAATGCTTTAGTCTACTTGAAACTTAAATCTACTTCAAAATAAAAATGATGTGATTGGGAATTACTTTTCAGTGGCAAAACTTGTTCAGTTTTAAGGATCCTAGTTGAAATTATTTCCATAGTAAAAAGAGGATACATTTATAATGCATGTGTAAGTATGAGGATATTTTGACTGAAACCTTGGAATACTTTTGTTCCTTGGGGCTGAAGGAAGATACATATTTAGAAGGAAATATAGAATACACTGGACAATTTCTACCACCAAACCATAGGGAAGACATGTCCCTGGAATCATGGTGATGATTCTTCCTTGGAAGTATTCCATCCTTAAAAATGGAATGAGATATATTGAACTTTCTATCAGTGCTTGGATAGCAGTTGAATGAGATTCAGAAAATGGATATCATTCCAGAAGCTCCTCTCAACCCTTTCAGTGGAGACAATCTTTGATCGAAACTCACCACTTAAAAAGGGTATGTGTGAAGGGATCCTTGGAAGATTTTCAACTTTTGATGAGATAGCTCCTTGGATGATTTTCAAGACCTGGAGGGGTCCATAATGAAGAATCATGCTGCTTCCATTAGTGTATTTTTCCTCTGCATGTTTGCAGACATAGCTGAGAATCTGTCCAATTTCTTCTTTGGCTAAGGTAGTCTTTATTTTAATAGAAAGGCTAGTCAACTTGGCACATTTGCAAATGAGAAGAGCAAATGAAAGCAAGTAACGTTTAGATAATTCTCATAGCCAATGGGAGGTAACTTTGTGTTTGCAACAGCTGCAGTTGTTTTTTTTTTTTTTTTCTACAGTAATTTACCAAATGGAGTAATGTATTTGGAAAAAGATGAAAAAATTATGTCTTGTTTTGTAGCTATTAACCACCACGTGATCTAATGGTTCATGTTGTGGAAGAAATTTAGTTGGGTATTTGTTAAAAAGAAGAACCTTTGTATGGTTCATACAACTTAACATGTTACTTGTCTAAGTTCTGTAGTATATTTAATAACTGATTGATTGATGGGAGAGGTACTAGTTTTAGGCGTTTTACCAACAGTCATTGATTGGCTCTGAATTTAAAAACCAGAGGTCTCCATGTATCTTAATATTTCATTTTCCCTTAAACTTATACAGGTAGTATTAAAACACGTACCAAGTATATTTAGTTACAATTATTTCAATAGTTAGAACACTACTTTAGTTACTGTAAGGTGATAATTTTGTATTACCTACAGTTTGTTGCTATGTTCATAATAAGGATCATTTTTTCCTCAGTAACAGTAACAAAAAAAAAAATGTGAGTAAAACACAAATGAAGGCTGTCACATGTAAGGCTATATATGAGGAGTGGTGATATAAAATTACAGTGCTGATTGGTATTCTATGACCCCACGGGTCTAAAAGGCTTTAATTTACTTTTTACTATAAAAGCTTAAATAAAAATTTTTAAAAGTGTCTTATTAACAATGATTATGAAATATGTTAATGACCTCTTAAAATAATTTAGACAACATAGTTATTTTTCACACCTAGTGAAATTTGGTATACTTTTAACTGGCATAAATTCTCATACTAGAAGCAAATAAAAATATGAGCAGTGCAAATTTTAAGAAGAAAATGTTTTCAGGTCTAATTTAAACAATTATCTCTGAAATTGGTATTCTTCTTCAAGCGTCCATTATCACCCAAGATCAAAACATTGAGTTTCAGCAGCATGATCAGAATTAAAACGCATTACATATAAATGATTTACTGTGATTTCAATGAAAGATTGCTTTGGTAGGTGTTAAGAAGTCCTAAATTCAAGGAAGACAGGAAACCTAAAATACAGAGGTTCCTAATTTCCACTCTCTTAGGGAATATCTATCTTATATTCTACTCAAAGCCAGAGAGTATGTGAATAACATCTTTAATACCACAGTTGGTGAACATTCTTGAACGAGTGGATAAGTTCTGTGCAGGATGTTCAATTATCACTGTTGATAAAATTCTGCTTAGTAGGGAGGACAAGCTCTAGTGAAACTCTTTATTCCCGATGTAAAATGAGTTTTTGTAACTTCGAAGAAGGGGGAGAAATACCTTCAAAATCATTAAGGCAGAAAGAATCTCTCGAGTTCTGTTGAACAAAAATTATATGCTGGCATCCACAACATGGTTTCCCTAGTTAGGTAAACCATTCAGTCAAAAAATAAAATGGGCCGCCATAGCATTTTTGATGCTTAAAATTTCATTGTAATGGCTCCCGTCCTAGTTTTCTCAGAGGAATGTGAATTCTTAAACCCAAAAGCCAAGAGCCAAAAACAGACAAACAAAAATCTACAAAAAACCCCCCAAACAAAACATAAAAACCTCACCAAAAACCCAACAACAAAATTATTTTGTGGCTTTAGAGCTTACTGTTTTAAGTGATTTGGCTCGAGGTGGAGTTCAAACAGAAGATTCCTTTAGCCAGTGGCACAGACGGATATTTCTGGATGAGATTCTGCCCCCTTGTAGTGGAACGTCATGTACATTTTGATTCCTTGGCATGCCTACACTAACACCCATCTGTTAAGATGGCATCGTTCCTATTTAAAAAAGTGTTTTGCCAGGTTCCAGAAGTCCTAGGTGTCTGGCATATGTATACATTTCTAAAGGTATTTTCCAGAATAAAAAAAAAAAAAAATCAAGGGAGTTTAGCTTAGGGTGTGTTCCTCTAGAGTATAGTTTCATTGGTGGACAATTACAGGCAATTCTACCACTAATATGTAATTTTTGGTCTAAAAATCTTTGCTTGACATTGAGAAATTTGCATGTAGAAAAAAAATCCATTGAAAATGAACAAACATTAACTTATTTATGTATAAACAATCCTCATTCATTGCAGTTGCTCACTTTCAGAGATATCTGTATTTGTTATTTATGCTATTTTTATCACTTCTACCAAGTATTCCATAAGCTGGTATGTGAGAAAGTAGTACATACAAGAGGACTGTTGTGACCAATTTTGAGATGGAAATCCCTGCCCCATAAACTTGACCAGGATAGTGTTGATTGCCTGAGGTGAAAAAGCCCAGAAATGGCTCAAGTTAAAGTCAAATGATGGAAATCCTGTAGAGCCCTGGAGCCCACAGGGGATGTGTGGATAATTTGGTTACTGAAGAGAAGACATCCCGTTGTTGCTTGGCGACAGGATTCTGGGTGGCAGCTCCTTTCCCTCACATTTCCTGGTGTTTTGTTTTTGTAAATGTAGTTTCTTGCAAATGAGAGTATCTGCATGCAGATGTCCACATTGCAATTGTTTTGATTTGCAAAATGAAGCTGTATTAGATGAGGAAAAAGGCTGGGAGTTGGAAAATTTGGAGAGTAAGTTCCTTCTTGAGCTTCATTGCTTAAGTGGATTAAATAAAGTAATAAAACATAGTAGACACCTATGGTTTTGGTATATGTTTTGCAAGACGCAGCATTTTGATGCAAAGCACCAGAATCCTTTATGTAATGTCTTTAAGACGAATGGCTATATTTGAAAACAAACACCTGTTGCATAAACATGTATTGAAAATCATTGATATCCAATCTACTTGATGGAGGGTATTAAAAAAAAAACTTCACATATTCTGTATGTTCTTTTATATATTTGTATATTTCATCCTTGACCACATCTAAGTTAAATTCTTGATTACTTTTTAACTTTTTATTCTAGTTCCTAAAGTAATTTAGAACTAAGGTATACTAGAAGTTGCAAATAATATCCTGTATTTATAAAACCATAGTGTACAAAGATCATCACATTAAATCCTGTTTACTTTGTAGTGTAAAAAGGTGGATGAATTATTCAGGTTAAAATAATGGATTTTTTTGGGTGCCTGGGTGGCTCAGTTGGTTAGGCGACTGCCTTCGGCTCAGGTCATGATCCTGGAGTCCCTGGATCGAGTCCCGCATCGGGCTCCCTGCTTGGCAGGGAGCCTGCTTCTGCCTCTGACCCTCCCCCCTCTCATGTGCTCTCTCTCTTTCTCTCTGTCTCAAATGAATAAATAAAATCTTTAAAAAAAAATAATGGATTTTTAATATAGTTCCTTGGAGAAGTGGGTAGTTGTGCTTGGAAATTCATTGCTAAGAAAGTTGTGAAGTTAATCGAAAAATTTGTAAAAAAAAACTTCAAATTTCGTAGGCTTAGTAAGGAAGAGTCAAAAGAATAATTGGGCTGCTGTACCATTCAAATTTTCCTTATTTTGGGACAAACTAAAGACCTAATGCCTTTGGAAATGTTCTTTTCCTACTGTTAATTACATAGGGCACTGGATAAAGAACATTCAAAAAAATAGTGAAAGAAACCATTGTGAGTCTAAGAAAGCCATGCAGGCTTTGTGTGATAGATCTGAACTCAGAAATAAAGATGTAGTTACTTCCCTATAAAACCATGGAAGGTAAACTTCACAATTAATTTGGCTGGGAAAAAGAAAAAAAAATGACTTCACAAACTTAAATTTATGAGTAGTAATCAGACAATCATTCTCTGGGCAAATAGACCTTGGTTGTGAGATGAGAAAGGATGAAGTGAATTGGGGACCTCGAGAAGAAATTTGAAATTGGCACGCTGACATTACCAGTGTGCTTACCTGATGGAAAATGCTAGCTGGCCAGAAAGGTATCCTAGGTGGCTAGGACATACTGAAAGAAAGGTTTTATTGAGGGTCTAAGTCTTGTCAGCACAAGACTTAAGGCTTAGACAGAATGCTAGGATTTGTGAAGGTGGACTGTTCTGTAAGAAAAATAGTAGAAACAACAAGAATGAGAACTCAGTGTTACATGCAACTAATGAATCATTGAACATTACATCAAAAACTAATGATGTACCATATGTTGGCTAATTGAATTAAAAAAAATAACAAGAATTACTGAATAAATGCTCTACAATTTAAATTTTCTTTTGAATCATTAAAATATGCAACAGTTTCATTAGGGGATAAAGTTATTGAACACAGTAAAGGTAAGTCGTTAAGAAACTAACAGGTTTTGTTTTGTTTGGCTTTGTTTTGGATTCAGGGAATCAGATAGTATGAAAATAAGTGTAATTGTGATTTATGTTCCATCAGGAATGATCCTATGAAAGATTTTTTTTTTCCTGTAAATCCTCTAAAAGACTAAAATAATACACACGAAAATCTTAGTAACTTATTTATGGATGGAGAGTCTATGGAACATTTTTTTTCTCTATGGGACATTTTTATATTCTTGTTATATTTTCTAAGTGCCCAACAATATGCAAATACTACTTTTATATGAGGAAAAACTTTTAAATTTTAAAAGGTGAGAGTCTTTTTCATAACATGTTTGGGGTTTTTTCCAGTAGTGCAATATTGTTATTCTAAATTATTGCCTTTGAAATAAAAGAAATCACTCAGAAAAGGGGAAGTAAGAGTCATTTTTATCACAGTGAAATTTATAACAAGAGTTACAAACCAAGCACACTAATGGAGGATGTGTATCTGTATGTCATGCTTATTTTGGTAGAAACTAAAGAGTCAGTGTTACAGAAGTTCAGAGAAGGTAAGAAAACTGATTTGCCAAGGAAGTAATTCCCCTGAAATTAATTGTGAAGGAAAAGGACAATAATTTGGGGAAAATAATTTGTCTTTGCTTGGCTTTAGCAATATGTATGGTATGATAAAGGCCCTCTTTTTTAATGAAAAAGTAAATATTTTGATTACAAAAGTTGTATGTGTATATAACTGTATATATACATGTGTGTATATATAAATATGGATGCATGTGTGGTAGGGATTTGGAAAGAATAATAAAAACATACAAAAATTTTCCATTGATTCTCCATCCATAAATAACTGCTATTAAGATTTTAGTTTAGATTCTTCTAGTCTTCGCTTTTTTAGTGTACACTCTTTTAAAAATACTTAAAAATTACTGTGTTTTCACTTAATATTCTTTATGTATTTCCTTTGTCAGTTAATACTCTAATAATGGTGCAGATCTTAAGAATGCCAATTATTTCTCCCTGAGTCCAGTGGCAGTAGTAATCTAAATATCCTCAGTGTCTTGTACCTTTTTTACTTTTTGCCTTTAATTTTGTTATGTTTGTTTAGGTTCTAGGAAGTCAGCATCACCAGCATCTATATTTTGTTACAAAATAGCTGAATTTCAATTTACTTGTGATTAAGAAGTTTAGAAGTCTAAAAATTACTGTCTCAAAGCTATGGGTCATGTTAAAAATATTCATAGTTAACAAAAGCTTTTTTTTTATTCGTTTAATTTGGTAAATTTGCATAACTAATGAAAGATCTGCTTACCACACAACTCCCTATACTCTAGGTATTTCTACAAATATCTTTGGGGCTGTTTATGTTGAATATTATTTATAAATTATGAATGATTTTTCCTCTTTCTTCCTCTCTCTCGCCATCCCTTATACTGCAGGCACTGTTCAAATAGCCTGCGTACCCGATAAATGGTGTTGTGCAACAACTTATTAGAAAAGAACCAAGCCTGGTGGGGAGATGACAGATGTTTTATTCCGGTTGCTTCCTCCAAACAGGAATATTAGATACAAGGTTCCTTCCAGGGTGTCTCTGTGGACAGTCAAGGTTTTTATTTTATCTTTTGAGTTACTTTGATACCACCGAACAGATACTGCAGAAACAAAAACAATTTCTACTCTATATATTTGATATCTTTTTCGTCATAGGCTAAAAAATAATTGTACTTTTTACGTTTTGAAATTTATAAAGTGTTTGAAAATTGCATGGATAATGAAAAATCTAGAAAAGTTTAGGAGGTTGGGAGATCTAGAAATGTTAGGAGGTCATTGCTTTCATTTTATAATCACAAAAGGCTTTAGGAGTCATTCATTACTGTAACATTAAAAAAGGTCAAGTTTATGGCATTACACATAAAAATGAGAATCTCTTAATTCTTCTATATTTAGGCTATAATTAATATGAACCAAAACTAAGTCTACATAGAAAACATTAAAGAGTAAGGGCAAAGCAGCCTTTATATTGAGAGGAAAGGGCTTTTTAAATTTGACTCCTGACATAAAGAGCCTTTAGCAGATGGAGGGATAATGAATAAACAGTATCTCTTTTTATCTCATTGTTGTTGTTGTTGGGAGGTATACGTTTTGTAGTCCCTGGAACTTTTCCATCCTTTAAAAATAACAAATATATATTTTCATTAACATGTCAGATCTTTTAAAAGTCAAAATGTTCGTCATTATAAAAAAAGGTGTTTTTCTAAAAAAAATCTTTATCCTCAAGATGAAGACACAGTGAGGTGGCTGTAGCTTTTCAGCCAGTTGCAGCCCACACTTTGGTGGTGACTTAGTTTAGCCCTGCTCTTTGACTGGAGCACAAAACAAATTAAGAGGTTTTAATCAACATGGAAAAGTTTTTTTTTTTTCCCCAAATCCAAACAGCTGGTCTGAATAATTTATTCACTCTTTATTTAAACAATCTGCTTTCATTTTTTTCTCATGTATTGTTTCCATTCTAGAAAGTACAATGCTCTATCTCTAGGTTGGAAAACACAAACCTTAATTCCCTAGGAGATACAAGTGTGACATGAAATGAATATGCATTTGTATGTAACAAATAAGAGGGAATTAAAGGTTATTAAGTTGAAGGTTAAAATTTAGTGTCCATTGAGAGTCTCAGCACTACCATACTGTTCAGGTTATACACACACACACACACACACACACACACACAGAGTAAAAGGACTAAATGCTTGTTTTGTTCATAAATCATCTCAAAGCTGTATATTTTTACTTATTGAGGTATTTTGGTAAGTAAGGTGATGAACAAAAAGAGGAAGACCCAGTGATATGAAGAGCAATGCTTTACTCTGAGTTTGTCCAGGAAAAAAAAAAAAAAAAAGTAATTCTATATCTATTTCCCTGACAGGTTGGGAAGGAGCTCAGATACCATGTTGAATACAGCTTCCTCATACATCTGTTGATTTTTAAGTACCTGTTAGAATGGAGTAACAATCTAGTGTTATGACAGACTATCTACTCAAGTGAATCGTTTGGCCTTCCTCACTATTATTTCAAGTGGATAATTCATTTGTCACTTTCCACCTAAAAATATTAAGAGTTAGGCAGGCAAAGAATAGCAGTGAGGCTGCTTTTTAATGAATTCAGGGCTCTTCCAATAAGGATAATGTGGGGCAAAATGCAATGAGATTTT
The DNA here is from genome assembly GCF_002201575.2 of Neomonachus schauinslandi. Taxonomy (NCBI): domain Eukaryota; kingdom Metazoa; phylum Chordata; class Mammalia; order Carnivora; family Phocidae; genus Neomonachus; species Neomonachus schauinslandi. The sequence continues at coordinate 45,905,916 of NC_058414.1, read as the reverse complement.
TTTCTTTTAAGACTGATAAACTGGCATGGTGTCACTTGCCTTTCCAAAGCACGATTATCCTTGCAGAAATAAGTATTGAGACTGCCATGATGATGATTTTGTAGGCTGTCACTAGTTGGATGAAGATTTCTGGCATCTACTTTTTTTCCTACTCTCTCTCCACCCCTCTCCAAGTTTATAATGTCATAGTCGAATGTGTCAGGGTATACAGCCTAATTAAGAGGTAAGGTAGGATGGTCACGGAGAGAGCACAGAGTTTGAATCAGGCCATTTTGGTTTGAATCTGGGATCCAGAACTCATTAGCTGTGGGATCTTGGGCAAGTTAGTTACCCTCCCTAAGCCTCAATCCCCTCTTTAACAAAATAGGTTAATGACCGTGCCCAGAACAGAGTTCAGTGAAATAAGTATGTATTGCTTGATCTGGTACCTGCTGGAGAATAAGCACATAATCTTGATTTGTCCAAAAACGTCTTGCTAAAATAACTTCAGAACCTACAAGGACTCTCCTATAGAACTCCATGAATAGTTTTTCCCCAGTTTCAGATTCAAACTTAGCCTGTTCTAGACTAATAAACATATGTGTATATATATATATATAAATTATAATTATACACATACACACAAACACAATTTCTGTCTCTTGCTATGTATTTGCATACATACATACACCATACATACATGTAGGTAACTGTAGCCGTTTGTGTGTCCATTAGTGGTTTTTGACTGCTAGAGGAAATTTTGCGACTTCACAAAACTTGGATTTATGAGACTGTTAAAGGCACCACAGGGATAATAATGAGGTAGGGAGGGGGGTGGGAAGGAGATTGGGGGAAAGTCTACATACCATATAATCACAGCAGTGGCAGTGTGATGATGCAATACGTATATGCAACTGGTTCTGTCTTCCTGGAAAGTGGTACTTTTCCTGTAGGAACTTAAATATCACCTAGGAAAATATCCTTCCTCAGTCTCCCTTGTTAATATACTTCCTCGTTGCACACATAGAGGTACAATAGTTGAATAAAACAAAGAGTGACTTCATGTCCCGCACTCCGCGGTCTGTGTTCACCTGTGACATTTACAAGTGAAGACAGAGCCTTCTTTTGTTTCCTGGATACTCACTCAGGTGTTAAAGAAGTTGTTGATTCAGTTTTAAATGGCATGATTTTCTCAAGCCTTGGAAAAGTAACTGATGGCTTTCTTTTTCTTTTTCCATAGTTCAAATATACACACTGCAAAGTCATGTCTAACTGTTTAATTTTACAAGACTGAAAATATTGGATTTAAGGCTTAGGTTTTAGTTTAGGTTTATTCTTGGTGTCCAACCCTGTCTAAACTTTCACAGGCAACTCGGAAATGAAACACAATTGAAACTAAACCGAGCTTTTTCTGCCTGCAAAGGGGCCTTAATATTTCACTTAGTGTTTTCAGACTGAATCTAATGAAAACGTGATTTTATACAGATTCCTTGTGTCAGTTATTCCCTGTATTCCTCCTAAACTGATCTGTGCATTCAACGTGAAGCTTCATTAAGGATCAAGCCAAGTAGTCTTTAAAAAGTACAGGGTTTTGGTGATAGACAGATGGTGGCTTTCATGATGTCAGGAAGTGTCAGATATTATGGTTGGCTGCGGAATGGTGGCTACTATCCAAACAGATTGGGAAACAGACAGAAAGAGCAAGAACACCATTTGTTTTATTTAGATACATTGTGAACAGAAGGAAGCAAGACAGAGCATACTTTTACACATCTTTTTTCCACTCCTTGTGAAAACAGTTTAGGATTTGTTATGTTATATTAGCCCTTTCATTATGCAAAAACATGTGAAAGCCAGAGATGCTGGTGAAAGAATTTGTCTCATTGTGATTTTCTATGAAGTTTGTTTATTTTTATTTGTACAGAATGTGATTTTTAAAAAACATTTCTTCTCATTGGAAGTATCGAATGCTTACAAGTGAGATGAGGCCCTTTAGCAGTGCTGTACTGTTAAGAGAATAGGAAGACGGTATGGACTTCCTGACCCAGATGAGCAACTCTCAGAGAATATTATCAAAAATTTCAATTCCTAAGCTGAAGGTGGTTCTTTGTGAAGAACTGTAGATCTATTTCCGAAAGGCTTTAACTCAAATTGGCAGCCAGAGGGCAGTGTCAGCTCCAGACAGATATGTAGGGTCCAGTCACAGGATTACAGTTGTCATCCCGCCCTTGACCTAGGTATCAGGGCACCACAATATGTTTTGGGGGGGTCTTCTTAATCCTTATAAAACAGAAAATATAAATTTGCCCGCATATTGAACAGAAAAAATGTCTTTAAGCTTTTTTCTATTTACTTATATTCATCTATTATCTTAATCTCTCATAACCTTTCACTTCATCCCTTGAAAGGTAACCAGAGTTTTGGCATTTTTGATGGATTAGAGATCCAGTGCCACAATCTACTTTACAGTTGTCCCCAAATCATGGTAAATGTTTTGGAACTATGGCTCCTAATGTAACCCCTCATGTATTTGAATATGATGGATGGTATTAAAATCCTAAATGACCAGGGAGGGATTTAACATTACCTCAAGAAACTGATAGTCTTGGGTTATACAGAATCCAAAGATTTGGGACGCAGAACATCCCTGACAGACCATTGAAGACCAGTGGTTTTCACACTGTGCTTCATACAGCCCGGAAATTTCAAGAGGTGCTTTAGGGGCTAGGGTGGAGGATAAGTGAGAGGTCAGGACTCTAGTCTGCTCTCTCCACTTAAGCTAAACAGTTGGGTAAGTGAAGAGCCTTTCCACCCTAGAGACAAACAGAGGCTGGGATTTTGGCTTAAGAAATGAACATTTCTTTAATGGAAAAGTGTAAGGCATTTGGCTAGGGCTAAGAGTTGGGCATGACTTCTTTTTCATTGCTCCCTAAATTCAAACAGGAGTCTGACTCCAGAGAAGGGTATGGAATAACTATGATAAGGTAGAAGGGCCTCACTCGCTCCCCACCTCCCTCCTTCTCCCAACCCCCACCACTATGATTTGAGTCCTGATGTGACCAAAATGCACAGAGGCTTTAAAGAGGTAGGAGATCCTGAAAATAAGATATTTCTGCTACCTTCCCAGGATCCCTCTTTCTACTTCCCCTCCTCTAGCCAAAACAAAACAAAACCAAAAACCCAAAAAACACTTGAGACAATAAAACAATATCTAAAGCAGTAGAGGGACCTCTTTTGGAAATGAACTAATCCACAGTAGAAAGAGACCTGTGAATTCTTTACTTTTTACTGGGGACTTTTGCAATCATAATATGCATGCTGCAAGTAGTCAATCATTGTTAGTCACCTGTTCACTCAAAAGCAAAACTTTCAAAGGTTTTATTTTGTTTGTTGAGACAAGCACACACATTAAAAAGAGGAAATACTGAGATACCTACCTGGTGGAAAGCCCAGCTCTGGATTGTTGGTAGGGACTGGAGTAGCCACAAAGGAAAGTAATACAGATCTTTTATGCTAAGGATTTATGCTAAGGGCTGACTCAAGAGTTAAAGAATGAATCTCTTATAATTTCTACAAAATTTTGTTTTATGCTGTAAATTTTATAGCCTTAAATAGAATTAATTTTTTATTCTAACGTGGAAAGGATCTGAACCACTTGACAAGTTAAAATTATGTTTCTCTAGAGCATGATTTTAATATCAGCACTGGTTAGGACTCATCAACTGTTGAAAGAATTGTTGTAAGGAGAAAGGTAACATTAGAATATTTGCTGAAGCCCTTAATTTATATCATGGAATTAAAATATCTGGGCATCATCTTAAATCTCACTTGGACTTTCAAAGGTATGGTACACACTGAATCTATATTAAGATGTGGGCTATTGGAGGAGAAAGCATTTGATATTTATTGCTCAAATGTCATCTCATTAAGTTCCACACAACAACATGGAGAGTTATATGTAAAATATGCCACTGCTCAGCAATTCAACTTCCTATTCGGAAAAGAAGATGAGGCTTTGTTTCAGTGTAATTTTCTATAAATTTTTTTTAATAGAATGTAATTTGTAAAAAAAAAATCTCTCTAATTAGAAATATATATATATATATATATATATATGCTTTAAAGATTTTATTTTTGCAAGACAGAGAGCGAGCATGAGTCAGGGGGAGAGGCTGAGGGAGCAGACCCTTTGTTGAGCAGGGAGCCTGATGCAGGACTCGATCCCAGGACCCTGGGACCATGACCCAAGTCAAAGGCAGACGTTTAACTGACTGAGCCACCCAGGTGCCCAGAAATAGATATATATTTAAATATTTTTATTTATCTCAGAGAAAGAGATCACATAAGCATGAGCAGAGGAGACGGGTAGAGGGACATGCAGACTCCCTGCTGAGCAGAGAGCCCAGTGCAGGGCTCGATTCCAGGACCCTGGGATCCTGACCTGAGCCAAAGGCAGACAGTTAACTGACTGAGCCACCCAGGTGCCCCATCATTAGAAATACTAAATGCTTGAAATAGAGTGAACTCATTGTGCAAAAAATCAGGTTCTTTTCCCCCTGATGTTGACAACAAGAAAAACAAAAACAAAACCTCCTTACTCTATAATTAGTGGACACAATTTCTTGCCCAAGTTGGTTGGTGTTAGATTGACAGGTTAAACCCGGAGCTATAAACTTGTGATCCAGTATAATTTTAAGATGACACAGCTAAGTCTGTATACTACCATGCAAACTTCGATAAATTTATAAATAGTAACTGGTTTAAATCAACTTTTTAAAACACACAATCTAGAATTACCCTTAACTGTTGTCGGGTATTTCCAAATCCCACACGCCTACCTGGTAATGGCATAAAACTGATTAGTTGTATATTTTATACATGTAAAGTATATTTGTTTTATTTTTATGACGACAACCTCTTAAAGTCCTTATGATTTCAGTTATAGAATTTGTGTCTCGTTGTGGAGAAGGGAGAATGACAGATGCTGATTATCTTATTTCTGGATCCCTATAATCTCTAATGGGGAAAGCTTAGCCATGGTAAATTGGGAAGGAAAAAAAAAATCTGAAATTCCTTCATATTGAGGTAATATGCAGAGATGACGAGTTCACTCACAGGGAAATGAAGAAAATTCATTTACAGTCTTGTCATTCAAAATAGATTAAATTGACATTTTAACACTTTCCTTATGGTCTATTTCTGTTTTTGGCGGAAGAACTTGAATTTAGTTAAATACATTTTTAAAATCCTATTTCAGGGGCGCCTGGGTGGCTCAGTTGGTTAAGCGACTGCCTTCGGCTCAGGTCATGATCCTGGAGTCCCGGGATCGAGTCCCACATCAGGCTCCCTGCTCAGCAGGGAGTCTGCTTCTCCCTCTGACTCTCCTCCCTCTCATGCTCTCTGTCTCTCATTCTATCTCAAATAAATAAATAAAATCTTTAAAAAAATAAAATAAAATCCTATTTCATATCAGAATTTTAACAGTTAATATCCTTGAATAGTAGGATTAGTGCTTAATTTAATGCTCTTCATTGTAATTTCTCCAATATTCAATTTTCCCATGATTTTAGATTTCTTTTGCAGTCAAAAGAATAAATTTAAAATAATGAAAATAAGTTAGCCTGCAGCATTTGTCCTGGTAGAGTTAAGAATCGGAAAGTGAGGAAACATGGGACTATTTCAGACAGAGACTCTTGGTAGGAAGATGGGGAGAATGAACTTCAAACTGTAGCTGGCTTCTGAGTTCAAGGGATGTCCATAGAGCTGCTATTTCTTGTCTACCTTTGGATTGGTTCCCTTCTTGAACTCTATGGAGGAGTTACATGGTTTAGTCTCACAGAATCACTAGACCCATTCTACAGAAGAATCTATTTCTCAAGTAACTCCAAATCCTGTGGTTCAGTTGTATTGATACTGATTTGATTTGAGGTGTGTGTGCCCACCCTGGAAACAATGATTTTAGGCAGAAAGAGGATAGTCTGATAAGTTTTGCTTATTTCATGCATTCACCCCCTGGATCCTAGGAGTCAAGTCTGAAGAACATGGCTGAGAATGGAATGAAGAGTTTACTCAAATCAGAGTTAAGGTAGTTTTAGGGTAAGAAGATGGCGTAGATGCCAGGAGTAAAATAAACAGAGTTCGCTGGAGCTTTTATGACAACACATGCTGTTTAATGTTTTCCTGCTGCATGTACTTACCTCTTTGTTTCTTCATGGATTTTCTATTACTTCCCATCACCCAAATTGTTTCAAATACTTAGCTGACTCCTCAGCTCATTTCTCTTCTTGTCTATTCTCACTATACCCCTTAAGCAATTTGATCCACTTTGAGTGTTTTATTCAGCATGACCATATGCTGGTACTTAATAAGACTTTATTTTTATCCCAGCTTTCTCTCCTCTGGACAAGGCCTTCATGGCTGCCTATCTAACAGACATCTTTCCTTGGATGTCCTACCCTCAATCTTCATTAGTCTCAAAGTGAAAGTCTTAGGTACCCTTGTGAATCTTGTTTTCCTTTTCACCTTAGAGAATGCCACTTTCTCTCCTATTCTTAAATAGTCAATTTTCAGTCTGTCTTTGTCCTTATTCTTTGATAATATCATTGTGCCTCTATATTTCCTGCCACTATCATCCCTTGCCTGTGTTGCAGGAGTGGTTTTCCATTCAACTTCACTGAGGCTGGGCTCCACCCTGATCCTCCCTTCCCTCCTGTTAAAGTTACCTTTCTGAAATAGGATCATGTCACTTCTTCACTCAAAACCCACACTTGAATTTTCCATTGCATTTGGGATAAGATCTTAATGTTGCTTATGAGGGACCTTTATGTTCTAGTCCCCCCTTAGTTGTCTAGCCTCATCTCTCATTACCCAGGCCCTGAATTATTGACTCATACGGGACAGCTTGTACTGGCTCAAATGGGTTGTTGTTCATTGAATCATCTCCGGGCATTTGGAGGTATTATCACCCCTATTTGGGAGATCAACATGTTAGCTAATTATTTTCTATGTCAAGGTCCTTTCCAGTGGACCAATCACCTTTTATGCCTATTCTAAAACTGAGATATATGCTGCTTCTACCCATTATAGAGTTTCACACTCTGGATTGAAATTCCTTTATTACTTGACTTTCTCGCCCAGTGGACTGAATAACCCTTCAAGATAGGGACTGTGTCTTAATCACAGTTTATTTCTAGCTTCTATGACAGTGCCTGGTACTTAACTGTCTCCCAAAATTATACTTACTGAGTGTGTGAAAGCAATTGTTACCTCATGTTACAAAGAACTTTCACAGCCATGGAGAAGTTGTGGCTTCTTAAGGTTATATAATCACTGACATAACATGAATGTGGCTATAGGCAAGTATTTTAGCTTTACAGTCAGGTTGTTAAATTTCTCTGCGGGTTTTTGGGACAAAGTCAATCAGAGTGGTCTTGCTGAAGAGGATCATGTTCCTTTATTTTCCGCAGTTTATTGGCATCAAATGAGATAGTTTTTTTTTTTTAAAGTACCTATATAACATCTCAATAATGACAGATTGATTAGGTTTCATTTCTGAAGAGAGCTGATAGCCTAACATGAGGGCAGGAATCATTACCTTCGGTTGGTCATTAATCCCCATGAAATATCCTTCCCCCCCCCAGCAGTAATTGCTCTTATAAATTGAAAAGTGGAAATATATTTATGCAAGCCTGAAAATTTGTTTTCTGCCATTTCACTTGTATGTACAAGATATTTCTAGAGACTTAATATTCTGTACTCAGGCTTCTCAGATTGCTTAATACAGATTTCCACAGTCAGCTTATATAGTGGGTAAGATTTCCCTCCATCACTTCTAACCCAATGATCAAAGCAACAATCAAAACCCATTTCATGTGAATGCTATTCTGAAGAACATTTGTACATTTTCCAACAGCCAGTCTGCCTTATTACAACATAACTCAGTTGATACTTCTGGATGCCTGTTATATTTCATAAGGTTTTCTTATAAGAAGATTCTTTATTCTTATGGAGGTAAAGCTATATAGTGAGAGGAAAAAAAAACTGATTTGAAACTAAGCATCTATCTACTTGTTTGAAAGGGGTTTTTTTTGTGTGTGTTTTAAAACCATTGTTTTTTTGTTATGAAGGCTAAAGGTGATTGATTTCTATGAGCATATATAATAAAATTGACAGATGTTTAAGAGACTATCCTGTAATCAATAAATTATGAAGGTTTCTATAGATGTGTTACTAGGTTTTCTTCTTCTGTGTAATGATAAAAAACAGGAGGCTGTATATTTTAACTTATGTTTGTGGCCAATTAGACTCTCCTATCTGATCTCACTTGTGGTCAGTAGCAAACATTGATGTTATAGCTGGCCACGTTTTGTGCTGTGCAAGAGAAAACAGTCCCTGGCTGAGTGATTGTATAATTAGTCACATTTGCAGTAAGTTCTGAGCAACTGAACCAGCATTCTTAGATTACATAACTCGAGTCATGTTATATAACTGTGGTGATGATTTGTGGAAAAGACCTAGTCTTTTTTTGGAAGTGGCCTCCGTTTCACAGGAAAGCACATTTCCTACAGGTTTCTTTTTCTTCCTTCATACTTGAGTAGAAGAGTGAATGGAGTTGATGAATCTGGCACAAAGACAAATACGGTCACTTAGGAAAGCAAGGTAACTGAAGTGAGTCCATTTCTGTTTCACATTTGATATGTTATTATACTTGGGAATATACAGATTGTGAGATTTCTCTGCTTTGAAAATTATTTAAAATAAATTTAAATTCAAACTGTACAGAAATACTTTTGCCCATTTCCATGGCCATCAAGACAACTCCCCTGCCTTGGGAGCAAGATGAACTATTGCTCCCTTCCGATCAAGCCAGCTATGATTCATGACTTAGTCACTCATTCGTTCTTATTTTGCACTAAAAATCACCCTATGCACTAACCTTTTTCTTTGTTTTGCTTTTATGTGGTTTCTGATTGGTTTCATGAATGTACAAATGAGGGCAATTGTTTTAGATTTTTATAATCTTGAAAGAGCTGCTGGAAAAATCATACACATTTTTACAAAATGTTAGTGATGATGATAAGAAGAGCACTTAAAATGGTAGTAGGTGTGGAGTCCATAAAGTTGGGTTTTAATTTTGGCTCTCTCAGAGTTGAGCTACTTAATTTAATACAGATCACTTAATTATTCTAAGACTCAGGTTCTCAGAAATAATAGGAACGGCCTCAGAAGTCTACAGTAAGTAATAAGTCTATACTAAAGTCCTTATCCTTCTGTCTGGCTCCTGGTGGGTAGGCAAGAAATCGATGGGATTTTTTGTTTTTTTAAAGATTTACTTATTTATTTTAGAGAGCACGGAAGCATGTGAGTGGGGGGAGGGGCAGAGGGAGAGAGTAAAGCAGACTCCCCACTGAGCCAGAGCCAGACAGGGGACTCCATCCCACAACCCATGAAATAATGACTTGAGCTGAAACCAAGATTTGGACACTTAACTGACTGAGCCACCCAGGTGCCCCAGAAATCAATGTTTTTAAATTAATAATACCTAATTTAGGTGTTACTTTAACAGACCAAACAAATAAAACATGTATTAAGGATTGAACTACAGTTGAAGTTAGTGTAAATTAATCTGAAATAGTGAAGTTATAGAGAGTCTAATTTCAAAATAAGAACAAACTCGACTGAAATCAAAAGTTTTTATCCTCCTCCTCCTCCTAGGTTAATGTTTGCCTTCATAAGTTTTTGTATCACATCAAGGGAATGATCAGACTTTTAAATACTCTTGACAAGTTGGACAAATAAACTTCGAGAAATGATAAGCTGAATTTTTCAACAGTTAACCTTTTTGTAAAACACATTAGCCATAGGGAGATCTAAGTAATAATAATAAGATAAAAAAGGCTGGAGATTATAGTATTCTTTCTGTAAATTAGCGATGTAATTATAATGGCTTCAAAATGCTATGGGGGTATTGCAGAAAAATAGAAAATATAAAGCTATGAAGATATGAGGTAAAAGATGAATTTATGAGGATTTATATTATAAATCACCAGTTAATGCATCATGTTTATGCATTAATTCATTTCATAAACACTGAGAACCCACAGTGTGTCAGATACTAAGCTAGGTTCTGTGAATACGAAAACCTAGAAAGCAGTTCCTTGCCCTTACAGGGCTATGAGCCACTGAAAGATAAGGCTATTAAAAACATTTTACATATGTAGAAAATTGTATGAAAAGCAGATAGAAAGAATTAACAGCATGAGGCCAAGGGCCCAGGAGAAATTTCCTGTTAGTTTGACCCCTAATGAAAGAGTAGGAGTTGGCAATATGAGAAGGTGCACATGTGTATTTGTATATGTGTATGAGGACAGAGAGAGAGGGAGGGGGTTGCATGCAGAGAGTAAGCTTATGCTCTGAGGCCTGGAAATGGGAGCAGATGCATGTGGTCTGTAGTGAAAAGGAAGAGAATGAGGGCTGGAGAGGAGATCAAGCTAAAAGAGTGGGCTAGAGGCAGATCTTAGTCTCTTTTAAGCCTTCAAAAGCATTAAAGATTTTGTTAAGGAGAAGCCACTAAAGCATTTTAAGCAGGAAATGATATGGTCAGATTTTGTTGTTGTTAAACTCAGTTTTGATAACTTTACAGTTTATTGAAGTAATACTTAATATGTGACCACACAAATAACAAATGGAATGCAGCACCAAGAGAAGACATAGAGTATTGCCAAGTATTTAACAAGTTAAAAAGAGTGGTTTTCTTCTTCTTCTTCTTCTTCTTTTTTTTTTTTTTTAAAGAAAACATGTAATAGGGGACAGTGCTTCTCAAACTATCTGCAGTGGAGGACTAGTTTCTTTTTATCTGTCACAGACTGATAGCTTTATTAAATGCAATAAGGATGACTTATTTAGAAAATAAACTTTAAAAAAAAAACATATACAATGTAAGCCTCCATTTTTAAATTATTTTTATTAGATTCAGTAGGCATAATATTGCATTTCTGTGAATATAATCAGAACAAAAACATACGGAAAGAGGAAAGAGTCACCGAGACTATCCATATTGCTCATTGAAAGTGTGTGGGTGATTAACATTTCTGTACTTACCTCAAACAGACCATTAAAAAAAAATAGGCCACAAACCACATTTTGAGAGAGTTTTACATTAGCAATTAGTTTATATACTGATGATATAAAAAAATTGTTCTTTGGAGTTTTTTAAGGGTGAGAAAAATGAAACAAAACTAAGTTCAGCAAGAGGCATTTGGATACCATGTAGAGAGACATGAAACTTAAAGATTGTAAACTCTTTTTATATAGCTTCAGTATAGTCAAGGAATGTTACCATCTTTTTTTCTCTGGATAAAAAAAAAAAAATGTCTTTGGGTCTCATTTTGCATGTCACACTACCCATCCAACCCCGAAAGCATTACATTGACCTATTCTTGCGGGCAGTGAGAACCGATGAGTTTGACTTTATTTTCTAGAACGTTGTTACAGTGGCCATGTTGAAAGAATAATATAACTCTGTTTATAGCTACTTTCTAAGAAACATGGCATGGAAAAAGGAGGATTGACATGTTCAGTTAATACTTGATTTTAATATGTTAGATACTAGAAAGTAGGTGTGAAGTCTACAAATGAGCAGCTACACAGATATATGGATGCTGATGGAAGTTGAGAAAATTAACTTCAATTCATATGTCTATTTAAAACATTAATATAGGGCACCTGGGTGGCTCAGTTGGTTAAGCAACTGCCTTCGGCTCAGGTCATGATCCTGGAGTCCCGGGATCGAGTCCCACATCAGGCTCCCTGCTCGGCAGGGAGTCTGCTTCTGCCTCTGACCCTCCTCCCTCTCATGCTCTCTGTCTCTCATTCTCTCTCTAGCAAATAAATAAAAAAAAAAAAACATTAATATAGACAAATTTCATTAATCTGAAAAACTTCCATTTTTCCTTAGGCACTTATTAATTCAGTTGTTAATTTAACCTGTCTTCATTGAGCACCTAAGTCTATAACTGTGTTGGGAGATAGGACTGTAGAAAATGATTCCCTATGTGAAAATTGGTCATCTAGGGAAAGGTGGACAAAGCCTAAGTAACCACAATCTGATGGTTCAGCCACTGAAGTAGTATCCATAACAGAAGTTTAGTTTTAGGAAAGACTCAAATTCTTCTACTTCTCCCAGGAGTAGACAGATATAATTGTGATAAGTCTGAAGCTCTGCAATACAAAATGATCAACATATGTATTTTAGGATATAATGCAGTTTCCCAGGCTCCTATTATTTTCCCTGGCCAGTGTTTGTATTTTTTTTTTCCGGCCAGTGTTCTTAAATGGCCCTTCCCAATTTTGCTTTATTCTTTTTTTCCTCTTGGGACTATATCTTATCATTAGAGTCTAATAATAATCAACTGGTTATAATCAACTAGTAATAATTATAATGAAATTAATAAATACAAAGTAACTCACTTATTGACTCTTACAAGCCAGTCACTTTACAATTTTTATTTAATCCATTCAATAGCTGAGAGAGATGCCCATCTTATGGATGATGACGTTAAGGTAATTTGCCTAAGATGATACTGCAATTATGTAGCTACATGAGAATTCAAGCCTAGACAATACTGTTATAGTGTTTTCCAGCATTAGCCATTATTATGATTTTTCTAGACTTCCTCCCTGATACCCAAATCCTTTATATCGGTGCCTATCTGCATTCCAACCCTATGCCTCTGAAGAACAATCTAAATCCATGACTTCTCCAGGTCTTTATTTCTCTGGGTTGTCTGCTTCTCACAAAGAGTTGGTCTATTCACTTTGGTTATAGAGGTGATGAGCTAGGCTTCTCTCAATCTGAGAGTGTATTTTTTAAAGATTGTAACCCATCTCAAATCTATTTTGAAAGAAGTTAACATCTAAATCTTGAGTATATCAGTTTTATTTAATCATGGAAAGAGCATAATAAATAAAATGGATCTGGTTCTACAGCAAAGTATTAGAGAAAAAGACTTAAAAACTGTTAGTTAAGCCCTATTTTGCTTACTATCATAAATTAGCATGAATACTTGCATTGTCTACCTTGTGTTTGGCAAGCACTGGGCATTTTAAATTAATGAATTTCTCAACCACTTAGGGAAGAGATTTAAAACAAAGTTTACTCTCAAGATGTAACTTGAGACTGAGTTATACCACTGTTTTATTATTCCTAATGGCACCGAGTCAATCCACAGATATTTCATCCTGCAATTTTCTGCTGTTATGAAAATGCATAATGTTAATCATTGTAATACTTTATAATCTGACCATAAACCAATGTTTATAGTCAGTTAATCATTGTATTACTTTGCTTTAGGTAATTTAGTACATTACCATAATGTAGTGATCTACTTAATATAAATTTTAAAGTGAACACAATAAAAGTTGTATAGCCTTAATATATTATGCATGCTAACCTGAAATTTTAAAATACAACAGAAGTTTGGACAGAGTTCAGATGTTCTATGACTTTGGTTTCTTTTGTCTTTGCTCGGAAAAGAGGGAAGACTTAAAGGCAGAGAAGTACACTGTTACTCTGCTTCCAATTATTTATGAATCTGTCACAACCTGCTTCAGGTAAGAATAGCTTTGGCTATGCGCAGGCTGTCACTTAGGAATCTACAACTACTCATTTTTGAAAGACTGAGCTTTAAGGGCAACATACCCCAAATTAAAAAAAAAAAATCAGTAAGCTTGGGAATAGTTGGCAGTAATTTAAATAAATAAAATTAAATTTTAGTAAAGTGAAATAGTGCTTCGCTTACAACAGACCTCAAGGAATTTTTAAAATGAACACTTTTAGAATTAACACTAAGATTTCAAGACAGTGAAATTGGGTATTATCTTGGTTTTGAAAACACATTTACTTGAGTGGCTGCTAGTTTCTAGGCACAGCGTTAAGTGCTTTCTTCATGCTTTATCACCTTTGGTCCTCGTCATAAGCCTGAGGTAGAGATTGCAGTCTTGGCATGCAAAACTTGAAAATCTGGTAATGCCAAGCTGGGAGTTAGTTGGGATTTTTAGAAAATGGCAAAGAACTCTGTACACATGAGGGCCTTCCCTCCATTCTTTCTATGATGATGAAGAATATGAGTACTGGGGACATGTTCATGCTCCTAGCCACCAAAGTCTCAGCATCAGCATCTGGCATGCCCACACTGATGAGACTAGGTGGTGGGTTCAAGGAAGATGCAGAGTATTGTTATGAATCAGAAAAAGGCTGTATATACATAGCTCCAATGTGAATGAAAATCAGTCAAGCAGTTTCTAGCTATCAGTCTCCATGTTAACAAAACTTCAATAACATTTGCCAAAGGAAATTTTGGCGCATATTTAAAAAAATCACCTGGGAATTCCTTTAGGATGGCTACAGTTATGTGGTTCACTTAAATTTAAAAAAATATATATATTTGCACTGTCTTTAAATGATGAAGTCTTTTCAGGACTATTACTCCTGGTGAGACATTCAGACTTACAATATCTTTATGTGGATTTGTTCTATCATATGAAATATATTTTAAAAATTTGAAGATCTAAACCATGTCCTGAATTTGTTTTTCTTCTGCTTTCATCACTATCAGAGTGTGGTGAATAATGAAACACATTAATTTGATTAAATGATTGAAAATTTTTTTTTGTTTTCAGTGTCTTTTACAAAATAAAATTTTCTCTGCTGGATGCTTTGGACTTAAAGAAAAATAAATGAAACAGCTAAAAACTGCTTAAGTAGTGATAAGAGGCACAGTGAGAAGACTAGTGCAGAGGTTCCTAAACTTGCCGCCCGCTAGAATCACCAGGTGGTCTTTAAAAAATTTCGATGCCAAGGCCACACCCCAGGCAATTGAATGATAATTTAGCAGGTGGATGGGTAGTGAGATACAGATACCAGTACTTTTGCAAGTTTCCGAGTGATCGTAATAAAGCTAAAGAAGTTAGGGAACCACTGACCTATTTTATCTTGCATAATGGGCATCACTTTCAAACTTGGCTTTATTCTGTTTAAGATAAGTGTGTCTCAGATTAAATATTTTCATGTAGTACTTTTGTCTGAACATATACATAACAATGAGTAGAGATTATGTAATGCACTGTGAGTTTCATGAATAAGTATCACAGGGCTAGACTGAGACTGAAATTCTTTTCACCATATATTAGAAAACAAGACAAATGGACTGTTTGGAGAAATATCTTAGTTTAAATAAAATTCACTGGAAAAAATAAAATCACAATAGAATATTTACGTGTTTGCAATAATGGCAATACTGTTAAACTTCACTATCTTTTCCAACTATTAGTTTTGATAGTACCTTTACAGGAAGCTTACAATGAATACTCAGAAAAAGAAAAATCAGTAAATAAGAAATCAAACTTGTTTTTTTCTTTGTCATATGTTCTCATTGCTTTAGTTAACGAAGTATATGCAGACTTAATACTGACCTTAAAAATATCTATAGCCATGGCAACACCTGACATTTACTGACCATCTCTTTTTAGGTTCTTTTCTTTTTTCTTTTTAGGTTCTTTTTTCTTTTTAGGTTCTTTTCATAGATTATCTCCATTCTTGAAATTGATTGATGTATTCTTGTATTGAAAAGGAAATGGAGTTTAATAAGTTCTTTATATTGGATACTAGCCCTTTATCTGATAAGACATTTGCAAATATCTTCTCCCATTCTGTCCGTTGTCTTTTGGTTCTCTCCACTGTCCATTTCTGCTGTGCAAAAGTTTTTTATCTTGATGACGTGCCAATAGTTGACTTTAGCTTTTGTTTCCCTTGCCTTTGGCGACATGTCTAGCAAGAAGTTGAGGCAGCCGAGGTCACAGAGGTTGCTGCCTGTGTTCTCCTCTAGGATTTTGATGGATTCCTGTCTCACATTTAGGTCTTTCATCGATTTTGAGTTTATCTTTGTGTCTAGTGTAAAAGAATGGTCCAGTTTCATTCTTCTGCCTGTGGCTGTCCAATTTCCCCAGCACCATTTGTTGAAGAGACTGTCTTTTTTCCATTGGATATCCTTTCCTGCTTTGTCAAAGATTAGTTGACCACAGAGTTGAGAGTCCATTTCTGGGTTCTCTATTCTGTTCCATTGATCTCTGTGTCTGTTTTTGTGCCAGTACCATACTGTCTTAATGATCACAGATTTGTAATATAACTTGAAGTCCGGCATTGTGATGCCACCAGCTTTGGTTTTCTTTTTCAACATTCCTCTGGCTATTCAAGATCTATAAAGAACTTCTCAAACTCAACACCCCAAAAAACAAAAAAATCCAGTCAAGAAATGGGCAGAAGGACATGAGGAGACATTTCTCCAAAGAAGACGTGCAAATGGCCAACAGACACATGAAAAAATGCTCTACATCATTTGGCATCAGGGAAATCCAAATCAAAACCTCAATGAGATACCACCTCACACCTGTCAGAATGGCTGAAATAAAAAAGGCAAAAAGTAACAAGTGTTGGTGAGGATGTGGAGAAAGGGGAACCCTCCTACACTGTTGGTGGGAATGCAAATTGATGCAGCCACTCTGGAAAACAGTATGGAGGTTCCTCAAGAAGTTAAAAATAGAGCTACCCTATGACCCAGCAATTGCACTACTAGATATTTACACAAAGGATACAAACATTGTGATCTGAAGGGGCATGTGCACCCCAAACTATAGAAAGAGCCCAGATGTCGTCCACTGACAGCTGAATGGATAAAGAAGATGTAGTATACATATACAATGGAATGTTACTCAGCCATCAAAAATGATGAGATCTTACCATGTTCAGTGACATGGTTGGAACTGGAGAGTATTATGCCAAATGAAATAAGTCAGAGAAAGCCAATTATCATACGGTTTCACTCATATGTGGAATTTAAGAAAACAGAATCATAGGGGGAGGGAGGGAAAAATAAAGTAAGACAAAATCAGAGAGGGAGACAAACCATAAGGGACACTGAACTTGAGGAAACAAACCGAAGGTTGTTGGAGGTGGGTGGGGGATGGGGTAATTGGGTGATGGGCATTAAGGAGGGCATGTGATGTAATGAACACTAGGTGTTACATGCAACAGATGAATAACTGAACTCTACATTTGAAACTAATGATATGCTGTATGTTAACTAATTGAATTTGAATAAAATAAGTTATAAAAAGAAAAGGAATGGACATTCAGAGACTCACTGACTTCCATAACCAAAGAAGTGGCAAAGCTGGGATGTTAAGCTAGAATGGTCCAATTTGAAAGCATACTATTTTTTTTTTTTTGGTTTATTTCATCTTGTATCTCTAGTCACAAGAATTAAATTTGTTCTGATTTCATTGAAATGTACACTGTTCCTTCCACTATGTCTGCCACTTAACAGTAGATTATGAAGATAGAGTTCAAAGAATTACTTCCTGGGGGCACCTGGGTGGCTCAGTCAGTTGGGCGTCTGCCTTCGGCTCAGGTCATGATCCCCGGGTCCTGGGATCGAGCCCAGCATCAGGCTCCCTGCTCAGCGGGAAGCCTGCTTCTCCCTCTCCCACTCCCCCTGCTTGTGTTCCCTCTTTCGCTGTGTGTCTCTCTGTCAAATAAATAAAATCTTTAAAAAAAAAAAAAAAGGGCGCCTGGGTGGCTTAGTCGTTAAGCATCTGCCTTCAGCTCAGGTCATGATCCCAGGGTCCTGGGATCGAGTCCCGCATCGGGCTCCCTGCTCGGCAGGAAGCCTGCTTCTCCCTCTCCCACTCCCCCTGCTTGTGTTCCTGCTCTCGCTGTCTCTCTCTCTGTCAAATAAATAAATAAAATCTTTAAAAAAAAAAAATTTAAAAAAAAAAAAAAAAAAGAATTACTTCCTGGCCTAAACACAGTCAAAATGAGGAAGGGGTGTGTGTATATTTCCTTAAGTGTGTAAATTTTGAATCTGGCTTTACACATATAAGGGTGAGATAAAAACAAAAATTACATGCTGGTGGGGATTAAAACTGTTGAGCTTTTGGAAATTGGCTTATTCCTGTGTTTGCTGCAACCAGTCTGGTGCTTTGTGTCACACTTCCCTGCCATATGCAGGCACATTGGCTCTTTTCCTAGGGAAATTGTTTATTTTAAAACACACTCAGAAGACACTATTGGCTAAACAGTGGTTATCCCTGTTTTCTGCCATACGGAACCTAATATTTTGTGATTATAACCCTAGTGGCTTCTTGTGTTCAAGTGACAAATATCCAACTCACACTAGCTCAAGCCAAAACAAACAACAAAACAAAAACAACAAAAACAAAACTCAACAGTGACCACGCATTTATTGGAAGGATTCCAGGGGTAGCTTGGCCTCTGAAGGAACTTATGTAAGAGTGACACTGCTTTAGGGCTTTTAGGCACAGATAGGCAGGCTATATCTTTGCTAGGATTTCTGCTTTTCCTTATTTCATGTATTTCTGTGTGCATTCACCTCATTCTGTTCTGTTCTTTCACCTACTTTAGAGTGTGTAGGGTAGATGGCAAGGGGCCTAGGCCTGAAGTGTGGCTTCATGCTTATATCTTCTAAATTTAGCGATCTGATAGGTATGAGCTCTTATCCTTATTCCCAGACCAAAGGTTAAAAAAAAAAAACCCAAGGGAATATCTCTGCCTGTTCTGGTTTGGGTGCCCTGCTCTCTTCCGGACGTGTCACTGTGGTCACATCTGGATTACATGCCTAATCCTCAGAGTATCAGGATTAGCACCCTCCCCCAAACTCCAGAGATGGAGCAGGGAGACAACTAAGCCTGAATGGAAGGGAAAGAATTTGTTCCAGAAGACGATGAAGAAAGCGTACGTGAGGGCTAAAATGATAGGTGACAATCGCCCAGACATTCCCTTGAGTTCTTTGTATTAATTCATTTCTTACCTCACTTGGTAGCTAGGTAACAGATGAGGTTTGTAATGTTGGTTCCTTACCTATTACCAAAACTAACTGAGGACACGGTAACGTTTTTGAAAACCTAGTGAAACTACGAGTGTCTAGCTCTCATTCCGGTTTTTGATAATAAATAAAAGTGTAGAATTGAGGTAAAACCAAGGCCATCCACTCTTAGTACAATTTCATTATTTCTCTGAGTCTCATATGCCTCCTTAGTTCAATGGGAGGATAATATTACTTGTGAGGTAGTATTTTACATGGATTCAAGGAGATCATTTAAAGAAGCTTTTAGTCAAGAATTTGCCATATAGTAAATATTCAATGTGTGTTAGCTAATAGTAAAATGAATTAACCAAATCTACTAAGAACAACAGAAACAACTCTATAGTTTAATCACGAGGTAGAGATCAGAGTGAAATGGTCATGTAATAGTATATTCACAATAGGCTTCACTTTATAATATATGTATATATGTGTTTATATAATGTGTACATGTGCATATACACTCAGTATACTAGTTTATAAGATGAACAGCTTATTTAAAATGTGTATGAGCCAGGCTCATTCCATTAATGTCAGCTTTGTTTGGATGTTTTCCTTATCACTGGCCAAACCTTGAACCTCTATGATTTTTACATCTGAATCTTTCTTTTTTAAATTCTATTCCACATCTGTATATCTTCATGGAATCCTAAACCTGGTTCCCAAAGCTTCATCTTTATGAGGCATATTCTATAAAAATCACTTTTGATTTAAGAAGTATTAAAACCCACATATTATAAAGCTTTTTACAACATCTTTGCATTTTTCACAACTCCTTGTGTAGTTTTTGGCACCTCTCTGTAAATATGTGAAATATAGAGAAACCATAGTCTATTTGATCTTTATAACAAATAGGTGGCAGGTCCACTGAAAACAGTATTTGAAAAGTTAGTTTCACATTGAGAATCCACTTAGGCATATGGGGGTGGAGAATTACTACCTCTGTTAAAGTGCTTCTATTGGGAAAAAAAATTACCAAATTTAAAAATAGAACAACACTTTTATTTTGCAAGACACACAAAATTGTTTTTAAGAAGAATATAATTGTTGACCACCAGATGGCTCTCATATTTTTAAAAATTCAGCAGAAAGAGTGGAAATTCTATTAAAAATAAACAGATTTAAAAAGGATTGATTTACAGAAAGTGACAAACTTGAGCACATGAAAATAAGTGAAATCCTATAATATTTGGGAATTTCTTTTTAAAAATGTATGAAGTATGTATGAACAGCATGATACAATGTACCTTTCAAGTTTTTACTCCAGTCTTTGAAAATATCATGCTGTTGATATTTCAAGATGGAAGACTAAATATTAGGGAAAAAAAATATGTCAGAGGATAGAGTGGTTTTGGTATTTTCATATGGTGTTTTAAAAAAACAATACCCTGTCTCGTAATATAAGGACAGATCCATATGCTTTTGTGCTTCTGGATTTTGCCCTGGTACGGTGTATTATTGATTGCACATCATCTTCAATGACATGGCCTTTTTATATAAGTATCATTCCACAGGGCTTTGAACAATAATGTCACCTTAGAAATCGAGGTTCTCCATAAAAAGCAAAATAATTTTGATCTGTGTCAACCGTGGAGCCAGTTCATAATGCGGGGTGCATTCCGCATTGCAGCTCGACTCTGGACATTGCTGGCGTCACAACGTTTTGAAGGATGTCTTCTACCAGTTTTAATATGTAAGCTATTAAGATAAAAGACCCTACCCTTGTTGCTCCGACAGCTTTTTTAAAGGCTAAGCTGCCCAATTTGTCTTTCATTAAAAGCTGTAGTGCAGTTTTATGATTTGTAGTCACTGAGCCGTTGAGCTTTCAGAGTGTACAATTCTATTTTGAGAACTTTTTCTTGTCAATAAAAAAGGCATATGCCTCAGTGAGTCATCTTAAGTGAGCAGATTCCCAAGGAGGAGTTGACCTGCACTTCCGCCCTGCCTTTCCCCTACCTTTTCTCGTCAGTACAGAGCTTGCCCCTCTGTCTCCTACCACGGAGAAACCAGAAATGTGGAGACAAGGTCTCCTTAGCCCATATGGTTTTATTTGTGTTCTGCTGGCACAGTTATAGACATACAGTAACCAACATAAATTTTTAGTTTTATTATCACCTCTAAAAAGAGACAGAAATGTGAAAATTGAAGCCAGAAGGTTTGTATCACAGGATTAATTAGGCAGGGCCAACTGGAGTCTCACTCCTCCTGGCAGCCAGTGCCTCAAGAAGGTGCCTGCCTTCAATTATGGAGCGCACAAAGCAATTAAAAACCCTGTTTCTTTTTCCTGAGGTGTTACTTGTTACTTGATAAATCTCTTTTTTAAAATTCTCTGGGGATCTGAACTGGCTTGAGGTGCAATCTACTGGGGTAGATATTCATGAAAAATTGATTTAGCTCTAGCCTAAGTGCAATAGGTTTAAAATAAACCTGAAAGGAATGAACAGTGTGTTTCTTGGCTGACATTTTATTGGCCATTTTTTTAATGCACAAAAGACTAGATAATTAAGAATTGAGACATTATGGATCTCCACCAGGAGATATGAATCGAATCGGTCAGCCATCCAAGGCATTTTATCCTAAGTCACGCTACACATTTGATTAACCTTTTTCACAGGGTGATTTGTACAGTTCTATGGACAACAATGTGTTGTGCATAAGTCAGAATTAAGTGCATGCCTCCCAGAACCCACATCCCCTTTCTAACCGAGAATTGGCTCTCTCTGAAATTATATCTTTCCACCTGATTTATGTCCTAGTCCCCTAGGATTTGAAACTTATGTCTGTTGTTCTATTTCTACAAAAGGAATTTTTGTTGCTTTTCACTGTTGTTTTTGAGGAGTACATTATTATCCTAATTCTGGAACTATCTAAATATTTAGAAAGCTTCAGTTGTGTCCTGTGCAGTTAGTTTTGTGGACTGGGATTTTACCACTACTATGTAAATCACCTAGCTAACCTTTTCCTCTGAAATATAAATAATTTAAAATACGCAATAAGTACTGAGTATAACTGGTACAAAGAATAGTGCTCTATCAAGACATATGGGCTTACGCTTTATCAGTGATCTCATACTTCCTGTTGAAAAGAGAAGCAAAATATCTTTTAGATCAATAGGCTAAAAACCATCATTGTAAATACAAGAATGAGATTCTACTTTCACTTAAAAAGCATGTTATGTACAATTTAATGAAGCAAAGGCAATAATGGACTTGCATCCATGTTATTTTCTATGGTTTGTGTTTCTGAATTAAAAACATTTACTTAAAGTTAATTATGATAAAATATTTTATCTCATCCCTACTTTTTAAATTTTTATTTCTTTCTCTTAAGTTTGAATATAAAAGTTATGCCTATTATAAAAAATTATTTAAGAAATGCTGAGATAGTAAAAATGTTCTACATGGTGATTATGATCAGAAAAACTAAACTTTTAGTGAAGATAAATTTTGACGACATGGCTCTTGAAATCTAGATTCTAGTCACTAGAAATTGTGCCATTCTATTGAGTTTTTTGCTTATTATGGATTATTTAGTATGTGTATTTCATCCTTATGAAAGCTGATAATTGGTTTGGTTATTGGCCAGGCTTGACAAGATATATTTTTCCTCCTTTGTGTTGTGACTTAATGGGTCTAAATGTTTAGGAGAAGAAAATGCCAGAATGACACTATCTTAGGAAATTGAAGGGTGCCAGAAAATATTTTCTATGTATGTTCTTTTCAGGCCTGGCTTAAAAGTTTCAGCAATAGGTACCTAAAAGTCTGTTTTGCCACGGGTCTTAGTAAAAGTAACTACTTTGTTTTTGAAGTGAAGCAGTCTGAAGAATGCTGTTTATGACATCGTAATTATTCTGATTTGGACATTGGCAATGGGTAAGCTTTCAGGAAATTGGCTAATTGTGGGTCTTTTATGATCTTCTGTCTTCTCTTTTGAGCTCTCTACTATGTTTATTGCTATCCTTGAAGTTCCTCAGTGGGGTAGACTAGATCTCCACATGGTCACATGCTTCCCACCTTCTGGTATCCAAGTCTTGGTATATTCCCCTGCCGTTGAGTCTGGGTTGGACCTATTTATGTATGGGATGCCATTTCAGTGATGACATTATTTGTTATGACAAAGGTGAAGGGATTTTGTAGGTGCAATTAAGGTTTCTAATCAGTTGATTTAAATTAATCAAAAGGGAGAGGATTCTGGGTGGGCTTGAGCTGATCTTAAAGGAGGGATTAGAGGTCAGAGATTTAAAGAACAGCTCATTCTCTCTCTCCTACTAGTGGGGAAGAAGTAAGCCACTGACAAGGAAGTGAATTATGTCAACAACCACTTACATTTGAAAGAAGATCCTGAGCTTCAGATATGCCCCAAGTCTGAATTTACACTTAATTGCTGCCTTCGGGGACCCTGAACAGTAAACCCAGCTAAGTGGTTCCTTGGCCCCTGAGCCATGGAACATAGGATATAATAGTTTGTTATATATTATATATATATAATGGATATATATTATATATATGCAATGGATAACACATCCTCCAACACTTATTCACGTTCTAGACCTCTATTTCCCAAATTTCACTCAGGACATGAATGCCAAAGTATATTAATTAGTGTTGCAGACCACACTGGGTAACTGAACAAAAAATCTATAACCTGCTAGAGACAGGTAACTAGGTTTATCAAAAGCTTTGCTCTCCTAATACGCAGTGTGAATCTCTAAGAAGAATCAGCATATAAGCAGTATATCCCACATTTCTTAGGAACCAGTTTCTTTTTTACAGGTGGCAACTTAGAAAGTAGTGTTCAAAGGAATCCCCTTTAGGAAAAGAACTTTTGGGTCATTTCATCATCTTAATTTTAAAATCAGGACCCTTCCCTCTCTAAGTTAGGAATCTCCTACTAGATAAATTAACTCACTCAGGTTAACATTTCTGTGGTTGTTAGGAGAACAGTCTGTTAATGTTGAAAATAATAGAGCTTTGACCAAAAGAAATGTATTTCTATTCATGGCGATTATAGCAAATTCCAAAACAATGACTCCATCTGCTGTAGAGCTGTTAAAATTCAAAATTGTAAAGACAATTGACATTTTATAATCTCATTACATTCTTGCTAAAGCCCTATCTGGATTAACCTCTCATCATTTGGATTCCTAAGGTAGATGTCTGCATATGATAAAACACATAGGTCATAGACTGTGTTCCCGAGATTTTAAGCATGGCATTTACTTTAAAAGAAATTGTTGGAAAGTGAAAAATGCTGCCAGGGAAGATTTTCCTTCTCTTCAGCAACAGAGCCATTTTTCAAGTCTCTACTTCTTACCTGATAAAGTTCCCAGAGAGTCAATTTACTTTCTTTACCTCCTTAAATTTGCTTGTTCCCACTGGGCCTTTTGAGATCATTGCCAAAGAATCAATGTGAAGAATTTCTACAACCTTTTCTTTATTTAGTGATCTCTGAAAACTAGTATGCAACTCTGAATGACTGGAAAAATGAATGTAATGGGTACCGATTAATAACATTTCACTGAATTAATTTAAATAGTATGTCTTTTACTTTAATCTCCCCTATATTCCTGAGAGCATTAAGCAACCATTGTAATATTAGACTCATTCATAGAAATCTGGAGTCAATTGGCCTTGAAGTACCTTAGTGTCTTGTTTGGCATTTCCATGAGAAAAGTAAAAGCTTAGAATATTCTAGAAAGTTTATTGTGAACTCGGAACACTGGAGTGTTTATCCATATTTAAAAGTGTTCTTGAACTTCAAATCTACTTAAAGTCCAACTTATACAAAGATTCCTGTGTTTGGACACTCTCAACTTAAAATCTTAATAACCTGATTTTTGTTTCCATATGTAGCAATAATAATTCTCTTCATTTCCTGAAAATCATAATGGATTGGAAGATCTATTTCTTCCTACATACCTATGCTATGATTTTATTGTTAAAAACTGGAGGGGGCTTCATAAATAAAGGAAAAGAAATCTGACTTCATAATTCTAACTCAGGGATTTCTCAAACCAGGCACCGTTGATGTTTTGGGCCAATTTTTTCTCGAAGGGATTGGCCTGTGTATTAGAGCAGCATACCCAGTCTCTACCCATTAGAGACATTCCAGTTGTGACAGACAAATAGGTCTTCAGACGTTGTCCAGTGTCCCATGGGAATCAAAACCCTCCCATTGGAGAACCACTAATTAGACACTTTTATTATTTGGAAATTGATTGAATTCATTTTAACTTGGGGGTATTGGTTAATATTTTGAAATTTTCTCTCATTATTGGTTATTTGATGCTAAGTAAGTTGGACAGCATTTTGGTATTGCAACTGTGTTTTTATTTGTTGTGTTTGATCCACATTACCAATTTGGACACAAAACTAAAATCTTTCAGCACTTAGTGAGAAGTGTTCATGTATAGCTATCTGGTACATATTTTTGATGCACATATTTTAACTTTGAAAGCACTTAAAATTATTGTCAAAATATTGAGGATGCTAAGTGAGTATGGTAATTGACAGGAGTTGAGCCAACACAAAGGCATATTTTGGAGACTCATGGATTTTATGGAAAACTTCCTGATTTGCTGTGCTTGGGCTACAAATCAATGAATGGAGGTTTGCTTGAAAGAATTACTTTGTCCATGTTCCCTTTGTTTACTTTCTTCAAGTGCAGCAGGTGGAATTTAGCAGATATTGCTTATGCACTACCAAAAATTCTGCTGTGGTTTGTGCTTGTGCTTCAAAAGATTATCTTGGAAACAAATTATATGTTGTTAACTAATCTTTAAATTTACCTCATTCTTTATGGTTTTCTGAAAATTGAGTTTCAAGGTCTGGGAGAGGGAAGACAATAGGGTGGAAAGCCCCTGTTTTCCTACTTTCCTACAACACTTATATAAAAAAATGGGGGCACCTGTGTGGTGCAGTCGGTTAAGCATGGACTCTTGATTTTCGCTCAGGTCATGATCTCAGAGTCATGAGATCGAACCCTGTGTCAGGCTGCATGCTGAGCATGGAGCCTACTTAAGATTCTCTCTCTCTCCCTCTACCCGCAGCGCCCCCCAAGTTCCCTGCTTGCATGCATGTTCAAGCTCTCATTTTCCCTCTCTCTCTCTCAGATGACAAAGATAACGATGATGAAGAAATTAGAAAGAAAGATTAGCAAAGAAAATTCTGGCCAAGGGAAATGAAGTCAGAACAGGGTAAGGATAAAGGGGGGAAAAACAGATGGGCCAGTGGCCTGACTCACCCAAGTTCAAGCATAGTGATTTTTTCAGACTGAAAGGAGTCTCAAGGAGCAGGGGAGGATGAATCTCTTTTCTATGAGGATTTCTCTAGGAAAACTGCCTTCATCCTGAAGAATGATTTACTGGTCTTTAGTTTAACATATTTTTCCCTTGATCCCCTTGAAGCACTTTCCCCAGAGTGCCTCCCTACAATACCTGAATACAATACCTGAGGGTTTCTTTCATGAAGGGGTGTGCTCAAGAACTTCTAACTACCTTACCTGATGCTGATCGCATCACTAGTCGAGTCTTCCTTTCCTTGTATATTCTTTCACTACCATTTTTTTTTTTTTTGCCACTCCTTGATTTTAGCTGTGTGCAGCAATTCATTCTATCAGACATGATCTCACATCTTTGAAACACCCAGAGAAAGAATCAGGGTACAAGACATTCTGCTACCAGGAAGCTCTTCTGCATGTATGTCAATTCATGGATGAATAGATACACACTGGGAAGGACAACATCTCACTTTACCCACAATCTTACATTCCCATAATCTTCCTCAGAAACTTATATAGCAAAAATTTTGTATATGCTCTTTCACACCAGTAAGTAGTGATTTTTCATGCTTCTGAATATTATTCTAGCAATTCTTCCCCAAATAGGGGCAGTCTACTCAAAAGATAAATTTCAGTGTTCACCTTAGAAGGAAGAACTTGCCTAAAGTTGAAAAAGCGAGTCTTTTGAGCTAGAAAGTCTTAAGATTAAATCTCTTAGACTCTATTACATGCATTTTAACAAGGTCATTTTGATATATCAGTAAATAATTTCCTTTGGATCCGTGATTGAGCTAAGTTATTACAAAGTCTGCTTTGTAGCAGATGTTCTCTTGAGGTTATTGTGTGTTTTTATAGTGGACAATGATAGCCCTAAATGGATATTCTGTGGTTTGAGGATCTCTTCTGGAAAGAGTAAAATATTACTCACTTATATTTTTCTCTTACCCTGACTTTTATACTTTTTTTTCCTACTTACCATCATTTAAAGGTAATTTAAGTCTTTCTAGATTTTCTTTCTTCCCTCCCTCTGCCTCTCTCTCTCTCTCTCTCACAAACACACACACACATGCACACACACACAGAGCTTCTTGTCATCCTTCCTGCCTCTTGAACAGCCTTTACTTTGTCTCTTTCTACTCATTTGCTGTTCATTCTTCAACTACCTCAACCTCTGACAATCTGACTTCTTCTCTGTCAGTTTGCAAATCTATTTTTGTTAAGACCACCTTTCACATCCATGTCACTAAATGTAACAGGCAATTATCAGCTATGTCTTATTTGATCTCTCATTAGCAATCACCTCCCTCTTCCACTGGCCTACAGGTCACTAACAATCTCCTAGATTTTCTTCTATCTATATATTTCACAGACTTTGTTGATGGCATCTCGTCCTCTGTATAGCATTTTTGGAGTTCCCAGGACGATGTTCTAAGCCTTTTTTCTTTCATGTCACATACTTGCCCATCAAGTTTCATCCATTCTCGTGGCTTCATTACATCCCATACACGGAACACTCCTATTTCAACACCTATTGTTGCATAACAAACCACTCCAAAATTTAGTGGCTTAAAACAGCAATGATGTTTTTATTTTTCACTAGACTTATGGACTGGGCTAAGCACCATTGCTTTCTTACTTCATGTGGCTTTAGCTACATCTGTGGGCTGAGTTGTCCTGAACAGCCAAGAGGGCCTGTTCACATTGCTGGCCTTTGATGTAGGTTAGTGTCCAGGAGTTCACCTAAGACTGTCAAATGGAACATCAATATGTGTCCCAGACATATGGTTTGTGCTTTGTACAGTATGATGGCTGAGTTCCAAGAAGAACAGTTTCAGGAATGAGAAATCCTAGAAGTAGGAAATAGGTGCTGTTAGTTCTCTTAAAAAAGTATCTTTGTGACTTGGACAATTTCACTACAGTCTATTTCTTAAACTGTCAGAGGAGCAACCCAATTCAAGTAGGTGGGAGTGGGGAATAAATGCCATAGGTTGATGGGAAGAGTAATAAAAAGTGTTTGGTCATCTACAAAGTACATAAATTTATCCTACATGCAAAATACCCTCATTTTCCCCAGGACTCCCAACATCTCATCCTATTATTGCATTAGGCTCAAAGTCCCAACATCTCATTATCTAAATCAGGTCCAGATATGGATAGGCTCCTCTTGATAGGAAGAGTTATATATGAACTAGCAGACAACTCATCTGACTCCTACAAAGTCAATATGCAATACTGAAATGAGGATAGTAGAACATAATAGACAACCCCATTCAGAAATCAGAGAGGCAAATAGCAGTGACTCATTCACAGAAATCTTGAAATTTAGCTGAGCCCTTGTCAGCTCCTTGATGAAGGCTCCTAGCTTTCTTGGATTAATTCTCCATGCTTCTTAGCTTTACCCTCTGGGCTCCTGGCTCTCCTAAATAGGTCATCTTTATGTCTATAAGATATCCCATGTGGCAGCTGGGTAGCTTTCTCAGGCTGTGTCCTGCTTCTTAGAAGTTGGGGAGTCTCAAAGCTCTCTTTTATTAGTGAATTATCACTGTTCCTTCTAGTACAAGTTGATAATAAGTATAAGGGGGGATATAAGTATAAGTACATGGCTTTAGAGAATATAACTTGTCTTCTAGAGTAATAAATCTTCATTATGTTAAGACTTGAATTCTATGAAAAGTGTTAAATAATTGATCTGAGGTCTAATATTCTTTTTTATATGTAACAGTTTCAACCTTTTCTTCCTTAACTGATTTTAAGGTTTTAAAGTTTGGTTTTATGATAAGCCAGTAGTCTGGTGAGTATCACCAAACTAGAGTTGGTTCCTTGGATCAAACACAAGGATCTCTTTGCAACATTTTGTACAATACATAGGCCATGATGAAAGTATTTACACCATAGAAATAATCAAACACTACAAATAAGTGTTCTTTGTCTCCCAAAAGAGCTGATTATAATATTTTTGCCAGCATTTTAACTGGTTAGTAGGTACAATGAATACATAATCCATCATTGAAAGTAAACACAATAACTTTGCTAAACTTAGCATCTTTCAGTCAAAGTAAACTCAACTTGAATCAAATTTATTCAGTAGTATGACTATGAAAAAGGTGTGAATGTAGTAGAGTAAAGCTCTTATAAAAACTTTAAACCAAACTATGGACTTGTGCCGTAATTTAACAATATTGTTGGATCTTTCTTGCATGGTGATTCATTCCTTTATTTGTACAGTAGCTCTGTGAAATGTTGCTCTGAATTGATATTGTAATCAATAAAGTACTTTTAACCAGAAAAAAAAATTATAACAAGAAATTGGTACAACATCTTCATTCAGTGATGGCTAGAACAAACCAAACCAAACCAAAACATGAAACAAAGCCACTATCCGAATCGACAGACTGATTCTCTAAACTTTAAAAATACATTCTCAAAATGTTTGACACTCTCTAGTTCTTCCCCTGCAAATGAAAATAATTCCATATTTCAAAGTTTAAAGATGAGAAATCATATGTTCATTAACTGTTGACACTGTAGAATGGAGATAAGGCTAACTTAAAATCTTAAACAGCTTGGTATGGAAATAGTAAAAACCTTGCATATATGGTGGAAATAAAGATTTATTACAGGAGATCTATTAGTAACTAGTAATGAAACTATGTTTTTGTTCAGGAAAACACTTGAAATTTTTCTTAAATTAGATTTTTTATATTAATAGCAATTATATTTACTTATGACTACATGTACACTTCAGTCTTTTTTATGTTCAGATGCTTATATGAACTTCTTTATGCGTGAATGTGTTTGCATCTGTGTCTGATTCAGTTCAAAGATTTTTCTCAAGGGGTAGCCTTGTTTATTGCATTGATCCTATAAGCAAATATTTTGTATTCATGCTTAACTCAAAAACATATTAATGCGTCCATGCCAAATGGCTAGAGATAAACTGCTCACAGAAAATGGTGTAGTCTTGTGTGCTGATTAATCTTTCTTTTGATTTATAATAAAATTATGATTTAAAAAGTATACTATAAATTTTTAAAAATTATTTAGTTTTATCTGTTAAAACTATTGTAAATTTTAGGGGCACCTGGGTGGCTCAGTCGTTAAGCGTCTGCCTTCGGCTCAGGTCATGATCCCAGGGTCCTGGGATCGAGCCCCAAATCGGGCTCCCTGCTCCGCGGGAAGTCTGCTTCTCCCTCTCCCACTCCCCCTGCTTGTGTTCCATCTCTCGCTGTCTCTCTCTGTCAAATAAATAAATAAATAAAATCTTTAAAAAAAAAAAAACTATTGTAAATTTTAAAATACTACTTTTTATGAGACATAATTGACATAAGTTTAAAGTGTACAACATGTCTATCTTGTAATAGGATCACCAGCATAGGCTTAGTTACCACCTTTATCATATCACAGAATTAGGATTTCTCTTTTGTGGTGGAAACATTTAACATAGACTCTCAGCATCTTTGAAGTTTACAGCACATTGTCATTGTCTATAATCATTATGCTGTGCATTAGATCTCCAAAACTTATTTATCCACTGGTTGCAAGTTTATACCCTTAAACAACATTTCCCCAATTCCCCCAACTTCCAGCCCCTGGTAACCACCATTCTACTGTCTATGGTGTTTTAGATTTTCTAGATTCCACATTTAAGTGATATTGTACAGTATTTGTCTTTCTTTTTCTAACTTAACCTTACTTAGCATAATGCATCCGAGGTCCATCCAGACAGACACTGGATTGTCTTCTTTCCTCATGGCTAAATAATATTCCATTGTCCACGTATGCATAACATCTTTTCTTTTTTTAACTTGAAGTATGGTTGACATATTAGTTTCAGATGTACAACATAGTGATTGACATTATATATTTTATGATATGCCCACCATAAGTATACTTACCATCTGTGATTGTACAAAATTATTACAATATTACTGATTATATTTCCTATGCTGTGCTTTTCATCCCCATGACATTTATTCCATAATTAGAAGATTGTACCTCTTAATCCTCTTCACCTCTTTTGCCCATCCCTCTATCCCCCTCCCTGCTGACAACAAACACTTTGTTCACTGTATTTATGGTTCTGTATTTGTTTTAGATTCCACATATAGGTGAAATCATAGGATATTTGTCTTTATTGGTCTCATGTGTTTCACTTAGCATAGTACTCTCTATGTCCATCCATGTTGTCTTGAATAGCAGGATTTCATTCACATTTCATTGTGTACATATATATATCTTTATCCATTCATTTATTTGATGGACACTTAGATTGTTTCCAAGTCTTACTTGTAAATAATGCTGCAGTAAACATAAGGGTGCATATCTTTTTTTTTTTTTTAATTAGTGTTTGTTTTCTTGGGTTAAATACCCAGTAGTGGGATGACTGGATCATATGTTACATATATTCTTAACTTTTGAGGAACCTCCACATTGTTTTGCAGAGTGGCTGCACTAATTACATTCCCTTCGATAGTACACTAGAGCTCCCTTTTCTGTACATCCTCAGCAATACTTGTTATTTCTTGTCTTTTTGATACTAGGCATACTGACTGTGTGAGGTGATATCTCCTTGTAGTTTTGATTTGCATTTTTCTAATTAGTGATGGTGAGCATCTTTTTATGTGTCTGTTGACCATATGTATGTCTTCTTTGGAAAAATATACATTCAGGTCCTCTGCCCCCTTTTAACTGGATTATTAGGTTTTTTGACATTGAATTGTATGAGTACTTGGATATTAACCCCTGATCAGATTTATCTTTGTAAATATCTTCTCCCATTCAGTGGATTGCCTCTTAATTTTGTTGATGGCTTCCTTTGTTGTCAGAAACTTTTTAGTTTGGTGTATTCCCAACAGTTTATCTTTGATTTTGTTTCCCTTACCTGAGGAGACATATCTAAAAAAGATGTTACAAAGGCCAATGTCAAAAAAAACAACAACAACTGCCTATGTTTTCTTCTAGGATTTTTATGGTTTTATTATTCACATTTAGGGCTTTCATCTATTTTCAGTTTATCTTTGTGTATGGTACAAGAAAGAGGCCCATTTTTGTTCTTTTGCCTGTAGCTGTCCAGTGTTCCCAACATTATTTATTGAAGAAACTCTTTTTCATATAGTATGTTCTTACACCTTTGTTGTAGATTAATTGACCATATAAGCATGGATTGATTTCTTGGCTTTCTGTTCTGCTCTATTGATCTAGAACTCTTTTTTTGTGCCAGTATCATTCTGTTTTCAATACTATAGCTCTGTAATATAGTTTGAAATCTGAAAATGTGATACCTCCAGCTTTGTTGATCTTTCTCAAGATTGCTTTGGCTATTTGGGGTCTTCAGTGGTTCAATATAAATTTTAGGATTATTTTTTCTATTTCTGTGGAAAATACTATTGGTATTTTGATAGGGATTGCAGTGAATCTGTACATTGCTTTGAGTAGTATGGACTTTTTTTAATTTAAAAAGTATTATGTATTTTTATTTATTTATTAACATATGTATTACTTGTTTCATTTGTATATAATTTATTTATTAACATAATACATTAACATATAATGTATTATTATTATTTGAGGTCTGTGATTCATCAGTCTTACACAATTCACAGCACTTACCATAGCACATACCCTACCCATTGTCCATCACCCAGCTACCCTATCCTTCCCACCCCCCTCCACTCCAGCAACCCTGAGTTTATTTCCTGAGATTAAGAGTCTCTTATGGTTTGTCTCCCTCTCTGGTTTCATCTTGTTTCATTTTTCCCTCCCTTACCCTATGATCCTCTGTCTTGTTTCTCAAATTCCTCATATCAGTGAGATCATATGATACTTGTGTTTCTCTGATTGGCTTATTTCACTTAACCTAATACACTCTAGTTCCATCCACATCTTTGCAAATGGCAAGATTTCATTTTTTATAGCTGCATAATATTCCATTGTATATACACCACGTCTTCTTTGTCCATTCATCTGTCGATGCACATCTGGGCTCTTTCCATAGTTTGGCTATTATAGACATTGCTGCTATAAACATTAGGGTGCAGGTTCCTCTTTGGATCACTACATTTGTATCTTTGGGATAAATACCCAGTAGTGCAATTGCTGGGTCATAGGGTAACTCTATTTTCAACTTTTTGAGGAACCTCCATACTGTTTTCCAGAGTGGCTGCACCAGATTGCATTCCCACCAACAGTGTA
Source organism: Neomonachus schauinslandi (assembly GCF_002201575.2). Lineage (NCBI taxonomy): Eukaryota > Metazoa > Chordata > Mammalia > Carnivora > Phocidae > Neomonachus > Neomonachus schauinslandi. The sequence goes on along the minus strand of NC_058414.1, from coordinate 45,872,530 downwards.
GGGGGGTTCCCTTTTCTCCACATCCTCGCCAACATCTGTCGTTTCCTGACTTGTTAATTTTAGCCATTCTGACTGGTGTGCGGTGGTATCTCACTGAGGTTTTGATTTGGATTTCCCTGATGCTGAGCAATGTTGAGCACTCTTTCATGTGTCTGTTGGCCATTTGGATGTCTTCTTTGCAGAAATGTCTATTCCTGTTTTCTGCCCATTTCTTGATTGGATTCTTTGTTCTTTGGGTGTTGAGTTTGATAAGTTCTTTATAGATTTTGGATACTAGCCCTTTATCTGATATGTCATTTGCAAATATCTTCTCTCATTTTGTCAGTTGTCTTTTGGTTTTGTTGACTGTGCAAAAGCTGTGCAAAAGCTTTTTATCTTGATGAAATCCCAATAGTTCATTTTGCCCTTGCTTCCTTTGCCTTTGGTGATGTTTCTAGGAAGAAGTTGGTGCAGCTGAGGTCGAAGAGGTTGCTGCCTGTGTTCTCCTCAAGGATTTTGATGGATTTCTGTCTCACAATTAGGTCTTACATCCATTTTGAGTCTTTTTTTGTGTGGTGTAAGGAAATGGTCCAGTTTCATTCTTCTGCACGTGGCTGTCCAATTTTCGCAACACCATTTGTTGAAGAGACCGTCTTTTTTCCATTGGACATTCTTTCTTACTTTGTTGAAGATTAGTTGACCATAGAATTGAGGGTCCATTTCTGGGCTCTCTATTCTGTTCCATTGATGTATGTGTCTGTTTTTGTGCCAGTACCATACTGTCTGGATGATATTTTAACAATACTGGTTCTTTTTTTTTTTTTTTAAAGATTTTATTTATTTATTTGAGAGAGAGAAAGTGTGAGTGACCATGAGTGGGGGGGAGGGGCAGAAGGAGAGGGAGAAGCTGACTCTGTGCTGAGTGAGGAGCCTGACGCATGGCTTGATCCCAGGACACTGAGATCATGACCTGAGCCAAAGTAAGATGCTTAACTTACTGAGCCACCCAGGTGCCCCAACAATACTGATTCTTCTAATCCATGAGCATGGTATATCTTTAGATTTATGTTGTCTTCAATTTGTTTTAACAATGTCTTATACTTTATAGAATACAAGTTTTTCAGTTCCTTGAATAAATCTATTCCTAGGTACTTTATTCTTTTTGATATAATGGTAAATGGAATTGTTTTACTAATTTCTCTTTCTGCTAGTTCATTGTTAGTGTATAGAAGCATAACAGGTTTCTCTATATTAATTTTGTGTTCTGGAATTTTATTGAATTTATTCTAATAGTTTTTGGTGGACTCTTCAGGGTTTTCTATAGTAGTGTGTATATATATATATATGTGTGTATATATATATATACATATATATATATACACACATATATATATGATTTTCTATATAGTATCCTGTCATCTGCAAATAGTTAAGGTTTCACTTTTTCATTACCAACTCGAATGCCTTTTTTTTTTTTTTTTTTTTTTTTTTTTGGCCAAAATTTTTAATTTTTTTTTTTTTTTTTTTCAAATTTAATTTTTTTTTTTTTTTTTTTTTATTATTGCTATGGCCAGAACTTCTAGTACTATGTTAAATATAAGTGGAATGACTGGACATCTTCATCTTGTTCCTCATCTTAGATGAAATCTTTCAGTTTCACCACTGAGTATATTAGCTGTGGGTTTTTCATATAGGACATTTTTTATGTTGAGATCTGTTTCCTCTAAACCCGTTTTGTTGAGAGTTTTATCATGAATCGATACTGAATTTGTCAAATGCTTTTTGGTATCTATTGATATGATCATATTTTTATTCACTTTGTTAATATGGTATATCACATTCATTGATTTGTAGATATTGAGCCATTCTCGCATCCCTGGAATAAATCTCACTTGATTGTGGTGAATGATCCTTTTAATGTATTGTTGAATTTGGTTTGCTAATACTTTGTTGAGGATTTTTGCATTTATGTTCATCTGGGATATTGGCCTCTAATATTTTTTTGTGTATAGTGCCTTTGGTTTTGGTATCAGAGTAATGTTGGCCTGGTAGGGTGAATTTGGAAGCATTCTTTCTTCTATTGTTTTTTGGAATACTTTGAGAAAAAGGTGATCGCTCTTCTTTATATGTTTGGTAGAATGAAATTATGAAGCCATCTGGTCCTGACTTTTGTTTGTTGGGAGTTTTTTGAGTACCGATTCAAGTTCATTACCAGTAATCAGTCTATTCAGATTTCTCTTTTTTCTTAATTCAGTCTTGGAAGATTATATGTTTGTAGGAATTTATTAATAGTCTAATTTGTTGGCATATAATTTTTCATAAGTGTCTTATCCTTTGCATATATATGTGTAGATTATAACTTCTTTCTCATTTCTGAATTTGTGTCCTCTCTTTTTTTTTTTCTTGATGAGTCTGGCTAAGGGTTTATCAGTTTTGTTTATCTTTTCAAATAACCAGCTTTTGGTTTCATTTATCTTTTCTATTTTTTTCTCTGTCTCACTTATTTCTGCTCTGATACTGATGCTTTTCTTCCTTCTACTCACTTAGGTTTTGTTTCTTCCTCTTTTTCTAGTTCATTTAGGTGAATGTTTAGATTCTTTTTTGTTGTAGAGGTGTCTTATTATATAAGTGTAGTTTAAGAGCATTTCTCTCTTAGAACAGCTTTAGCTACATCCCAAAGATTTTTGATCATTCTGTTTCCATTTTCATTTGTCTTCATTTGGTTTTCTCTTTGATTTCTTCATTGACTCATTGGTTGCTTAGTAGTATGTTGTTTAGTTTCCATGTGTTCGTGGGGTTTTTTTTCCAGTTTTTTCTTGTAATTTCTTAGTTCTGTTACACTATATCAGAATAGATGCTTGATATGACTTCAATCTTTATTTTTTAATTTTTTTTATTGTTATGGTAATCCCATACATTATTACATCATTAGTTTTAGATGAAGTGTTCCATGATTCATTGTTTGTGCATAACACCCAGTGTTCCATGCAGTACGTGCCCTCCTCAATACCCATCACCAGGCTAACCCATCCTCCCACCCCCCTCCCCTCTGGAACCCTCAGTTTGTTTTTCAGAGTCCATCGTCTCTCATGGTTCATCTACCCCTCTGATTTCCCCCCCTTCATTCTTCCCCTCCTGCTATCTTCTTCTTTTTTTTTTTCTTAACATATATTGCATTATTTGTTTCAGAGGTACAGATCTGAGATTCAACAGTCTTGCACAATTCACAGCGCTTACCAGAGCACATACCCTCTCCAGTGTCTAACACCCAGTCACCCCATCCCTCCCACCCCAACCGCCACTCCAGCAACCCTCAGTTTGTTTCCTGAGATTAAGAATTCCTCATATCAGTGAGGTCATATGATACATGTCTTTCTCTGTTTGACTTATTTCGCTCAGCATAATACCCTCCAGTTCCATCCACGTCGTTGCAAATGGCAAGATCTCATTCTGTTGATGGCTGCATAATATTCCATTGTATATATATATACCACCTCTTCTTTATCCATTCATCTGTCGATGGACATCTTGGCTCTTTCCACAGTTTGGCTATTGTGGACATTGCTGCTATAAACATCGGGGTGCACGTACCTTTCAGATCCCTATTTTTGTATCTTTGGGGTAAATACCCAGTAGTGCAATTGCTGGATCATATGGTAGCTCTATTTTCAACTTTTTGAGGAACCTCCATACTGTTTTCCAGAGTGGCTGCACCAGCTTGCATTCCCACCAACAGTGGAGAAGGGTTCCCCTTTCTCCGCATCCCCGCCAACATCTCTCATTTCCTGACTTGTTAGTTTTAGCCATTCTGACTGGTGTGAGGTGTTATCTCATGGAGGTTTTGATTTGGATTTCCCTGATGCCGAGTGATATTGAGCACTTTCTCATGTGTCTGTTGGCCATTTGGATGTCTTCTTTGGAAAAATGTCTGTTCATGTCTTCTGCCCATTTCTTGATTGGATTATTTGTTCTTTGGGTGTTGAGTTTGATAAGTTCTTTATAGATTTTGGATACTAGCCCTTTATCTGATATGTCATTTGCAAATATCTTCTCCCATTCTGTCGGTTGTCTTTTGGTTTTGTTGACTGTTTCCTTTGCTTTGCAAAAGATTTTATCTTGATGAAGTCCCAATAGTTCATTTTTGCCCTTGCTTCCCTTGCCTTTGGCGATGTTTCTAGGAAGAAGTTGCTGTGGCTGAGGTCGAAGAGGTTGCTGCCTGTGTTCTCCTCAAGGATTTTGATGGACTCCTGTCTCACACTGAGGTCTTTCAACCATTTGGACTCTATTTTTGTGTGTGGTGTAAGGAAATGGTCCAGTTTGATTCTTCTGCATGTGGCTGTCCAGTTTTCCCAACACCATTTGTTGAAGAGACTGTCTTTGTTCCATTGGACATTCTTTCCTGCTTTGTCAAAGATGAGTTGACCATAGAGTTGAGGGTCCATTTCTGGGCTCTTTATTCTATTCCATTGATCTATGTGTCTGTTTTTGTGCCAGTACCATACTGTCTTGAGGATGACAGCTTTGTAATAGAGCTGGAAGTCCGGAATTGTGATGCCGCCAGCTTTGTCTTTTTCAACATTCCTCTGGCTATGCGGGGTCTTTTCTGGTTCCATACAAATTTTAGGATGATTTGTTCCATTTCTTTGAAAAAAGTGGATGGTATTTTGATGGGCATTGCATTGAATGTGTAGATGGCTCTAGATAGCATTGACATCTTCACAATATTTGTTCTTCTAATCCATGAGCATGGAACGTTTTTCCATTTCTTTGTGTCTTCCTCAATTTCTTTCATGAGTATTTTATAGTTTTCTGAGTACAGATCTTTTGTCTCTTTGGTTAGATTTATGCCTAGGTATCTTATGGTTTTCAGTGCAATTGTAAATGGGATCGATTCCTTAATTTCTCTTTCTTCTGTCTTGTTGTTGGTGTATAGAAATGCCACTGACTTTTGTGCATTGATTTTATATCCTGCCACTTAATTCCTGTATGAGTTCTAGCAGTTTTGGGGTGGAGTCTTTTGGGTTTTGCACATAAAGTATCATATCATCTGCAAAGAGTGAGAATTTGACCTCTTTGCCAATTCTGATGCCTTTTATTTCTTTTTGTTGTCTGATTGCTGTGGCTAGGACTTCTAATACTATGTTGAATAGCAGTGGTGATAGTGGACATCCCTGCCACGTTCCTGACCTTAGGTGGAAAGCTCTCAGTTTTTCCCCATTGAGAAGGATACTTGCTGTAGGGTTTTCATAGATGGCTTTTATGATATTGAGGTATGTACCCTCTATGCCTATGCTCTGAAGAGTTTTGATCAAGAAAGGATGCTGTACTTTGTCAAATGCTTTTTCTGCATCTTTTGAGAGGATCATATGATTCTTGTTCGTTCTTTTGTTAATGTATTGTATCACGTTGATTGATTTGCGGATGTTGAACCAACCTTGCAGCCCAGGGATAAATCCCACTTGGTCGTGGTGAATAATCCTTTTAATGTACTGTTGGATCCTATTGGCTAGTATTTTGGTGAGAATTTTTGCATCCATGTTCATCAGGGATATTGGTCTGTAGTTCTCCTTTTTGATGGGGTCTTTGTCTGGTTTGGCGATCAAGGTAATGGCCTCATAAAATGAGTTTGGAAGTTTTCCTTCCATTTCTATTTTTTGGAACAGTTTCAGAAGAATAGGTATTAATTCTTCTTGAAATGTTTGGTAGAATTCCCCTGGGAAGCCATCTGGCCCTGGGCTTTTGTTTTTTGGCAGATTTTTGATGACTGCTTCAATTTCCTTAGTGGTTATAGGTCTGTTCAGGTTTTCTATTTCTTCCTGGTTCAGTTTTGGTAGTTGATACATCTCTAGGAATGCATCCATTTCTTCCAGGTTATCTAATTTGCTGGCGTAGAGTTGCTCATAATATGTTCTTATAATTGTTTGTATTTCTTTGGTGTTGGTTGGGATCTCTCCTCTTTCATTCAGGATTGTGTTGATTTGGGTCATTTCTCTTTTCTTTTTGATAAGTCTGGCCAGGGGTTTATCAATCTTGTTAATTCTTTCAAAGAACCAGCTCCTAGTTTCGTTGATCTGTTCTACTGTTCTTTTAGTTTCTATTTCATTGATTTCTGCTCTGATCGATTTAGACTTTATTTGCTGTTCTTTCTCCAGCTCCTTTAGGTGTAGGGTTAGGTTGTGTACTTGAGACCTTTCCTGTTTCTTGAGAAAGGCTTGTATTGCTATATACTTTCCTCTTAGGACTGCCTTTGCTGCATCCCAAGGATTTTGAATAGTTGTGTTTTCATTTTCATTGGTTTCCATGAATTTTTTTAATTCTTCTTTAATTTCCTAGTTGACCCATTCATTCTTCAGTAGGATGCTCTTTAGCCTCCATGTATTTGAATTCTTTCCGACTTTCCTCATGTGACTGAGTTCTATTCAAAGCATTGTGGTCTGAAAATAGGCAGGGAATGTTCCCAATCTTTTGGTACCAGTTGAGACCTGATTTATGACCTAGGATGTGATCTATTCTGGAGAATGTTCCATGGGCACTAGAGAAGAATGTGTATTCCGTTGCTTTGGGATGGAATGCTCTAAATGTGTCTGTGAAGTCCATTTGTTCCAGTGTGTCATTTTAGGTCTTTATTTCCTTGTTGATCTTTTGCTTAGACGATCTGTCCATTTCAGTGAGGGGGGTGTTAAAGTCCCCCACTATTATTGTATTGTTGTCGATGTGTTTCTTTGCTTTTGTTATTAATTGCCTTATATAATTGGCTGCTCCCATGTTAGGGGCATAGATATTTACAATTGTTAGATCTTCTTGTTGGATAGACCCTTTAAGTAGGATATAGTGTCCTTCCTCATCTCTTATTACAGTCTTTGGTTTAAAATCTAATTTGTCTGATAGAAGGATTGCCACCCCAGCTTTCTTTTGGTGTCCATTAGCATGGTAAATGGTTTTCCAGCCCCTCACTTTCAATCTGGGGCTGTCTTTTGTCTAAAATGAGTCTCTTGCAGACAGCATATCGATGGGTCTTGTTTTTTAATCCAATCTGATAGCCTGTGTCTTTTCATTGGGGCATTGAGCCCATTTACATTCAGGGTAACTATTGAAAGATAGGAATTTAGTGCCATTGTATTGCCTGTAAGGTGACTGTTACTGTATATTGTCTGTGTTCCTTTCTGGTCTGTGTTGCTTTTAGGGTCTCTCTTTGCTTAGAGGACCCCTTTCAAGATTTCTTGTAGGGCTGGTTTCGTGTTTGCAAATTCCTTTAGTTTTTGTTTGTCCTAGAAGCTTTTTATCTCTCCTTCAATTTTCAATGACAGCCTAGCTGGATATAGTATTCTTGGCTGCATATTTTTCTCATTTAGTGCTCTGAATATATCCTGCCAGTCCTTTCTGGCCTGCCAGGTCTCTGTGGATAGGTCTGTTGCCAATCTAATTTTTCTAACATTGTAGGTTACATCTCTCTTCTCCCAAGCTGCTTTCAGGATTTTCTCTTTGTCTCTGAGACTCGTAAGTTTTAGTATTAGATGTCGGGGTGTTGACCTATCTTTATTGATTTTGAGAGGGGTTCTCTGTGCTTCCTGGATTTTGATGCCTATTTTTTCCCCAAATTAGGGAGGTTCTCTGCTATAATTTGCTCTAGTATACCTTCTGCCCCTCTCTCTCTTTCTTCTTCTTGTGGGATCCCAATTATTCTAATGTTGTTTCGTCTTATGGTATTGCTTATCTCTCAAATTCTGCCGTCGTGATCCAGTAGTTGTTTATCTCTCTTTTTCTCAGCTTCTTTATTTTCCATCATTTGGTCTTCTATATCACTGATTCTCTCTTCTGCCTCATTTATCCTAGCAGTTAGTGCCCCCATATTTGATTGCACCTCATTAATAGCCTTTTTGATTTCTACTTGCTTAGATTTTAGTTTGTTTACTTCTCCAGAAAGGGTTTCTCTAATAACTTCCATCTTTTCTCAAGCCCAGCTAGTATCTTTAAAGTGATGATTCTAAACTCTAGATCTGACATTGTACTAATGTCCATATTGGGTAGGTCCCTGGCAGTCGGTACTACCTCTTGTTCTTTTTGTTGAGGTGATTTTTTCCATCTTGTCATTTTGTCCAGATAGAATAGATTAATGAGAGAACAAAATGCTAACAGGGTAACAACTTTCCCAGAAAATATACTCTAAACAAATCAGAAAAGACCTGAAGCAGTGGGAAAAGAAAGGGAAAGAGAGAAAAAAGAAAAAGAAAAAAAAAGAAAAAGATAGATAAAAAACAAACAAAAGCAGAACAACAACAAAAAAAAACAGAATGTGATCAAATATGATCAGGCTCGTATATAGATCAGTGCCACACACTAGATTTTGGGTGTATTTTGGTCTGTTAGAAGAAAGTGCCTCCCAAAATTTTAAAGAAAGAAAAACTTATATATGTACAAAAATAAAGGTTGATATGATGAAGGGATGGAATATGACTGTAAAGATGGAAATTATAAAAAAAATTATAAAAGGAATTGATAAGTTGTTTGAAAAAAGAGGATTTAAAAATAGAAAAAAAGGAAAAAAAAGGGAGAGAATGTGATCAGGCAGGGGAGTAGAAAAAAAACATACACTAGAGATTTAGGGTATATTTTGATCTCTTAGAAGAAACTATCTCAAAATTTTAAAGAGAGAAGAACTTCTATATATATGCCAAAAATACGGGTAACTACTATGGATAGAATATGACTCTAAAAATGAAAAATAAAAATGAAAAATAAATTTTTTTTAAAAAAAGGGGATTGATAAGATGTTGGTTGAAAAAGGGAAAAGAAAAATTCAAAAAAAAAAGTTAAAAAAAAATTAACTTTGAAAGACTAAAGAATCATGGTAAAAAAGCCATGAATTCTATGTGCATTATTCCCCTAGCGCTGGAGTTCCGCCGTTCTCATTGATTGGTAAACTTGGTCTTGGCTGGCTGTTCTCGCTGATCTTCTGGGGAGGGGCCTGTTGCTGTGGTTTCCAAAAGTCTTTGCCGGAGGCAGAATTTCCCCAACCATGCCCCCTTCCGGGCTAAGTAATCTGCTCAGGTTTGCTCTCCTGAGCTTTTGTTCCCTGCCAGCTTTCCGGACAGCTTTGGAGGCGGAGAGTGAAAATGGTGGCCTCCCAATCTCCGTCTCAGAGGAGCTGAGAACTCGGGCCCGCTTCTCAGTGAGCCCCCAGAGAAAAGCCGTCAATCACTCCCGTCTCCCCAGTCTCCGGCCGCACTCCATGCTCACCCGGCCTGTGACCGAGCGTTTCTATCTCTGGCACCCAACCCCATGTGGAGTCTCCAAACCCAGCAGATCCCTGCGGTGTGCTCCCGCACCTCTCTTCCCGGGGGAAGAAGGGGAGTCTCCCCAGATCTGCCGCTTGTTGGGTCCCTGCTGGAGGAGCAGTGGCCCGACTGTGCTGCGGATCACAGTTTATGGCAACCCCGAGCTGAGAGCCCACGCCTGGGCTCCATCTCTGCAGCCGGCTTCCCCGCTCTGATACCTGGGAGCTCTGCCGCACTCAGCCACCCCAGTCTTTCTGTGACCCCGAGGGTCCTGAGACCACACTGTCCCATGAGGGTTCCACGCCCCACTTAGCCACCGGAGTGACGTCCCTCAGCAGAGCAGACTTCTAAATGTTCCAATTTTGTGCTGCACGGCTCTATCACTTGCCAGAAGTGGCCGACGGAGGCCCCTCCCCCGCCGTCTATCCTCCCGAGTATCGCCTCGGATTCACTTCTCCGCACGTCCTACCTTCCAGAAAGTGGTCGCTTTTCTGTTCAGAGAGTTGCTACTCTTCTTTTCTTCAGTCTCCTGTTGAGTTAGTAGGTGTTCGGAATGGTTTGATCCCTATCTAGCTGAATTCCTGAGAGGAGATGAAATCCAGCTCTCCTACTCCTCCACCATCTTGCTCCGCTTCAATCTTAATTTTTTAAAAGATTTTATTTATTTGACAGAACGAGTGTTAATGAGAGAGCAAGTTGGGGGAGGGAGGGCCAAGCTGACTCTGCACTGGGTACAGAGCCCGATGCAGGGCTGGATCTCAGGATCCTGAGATCACAACCGGAGCTGAAACCAATTTGGACACTTAACAAACTGAGCCACCCAGTTGCCCCTCAATCTTCTTAATTTTACTGAGACTTGTTCTATGGCTTAACATGTAATCTATTCTGGCCAATGTTCCATGTGAACTTTCAAGAATGTATATTTTGCTGTATTTTCATGGTAAGTTCTGTATTTATTTGTTAAGTCCATCTGGTCTAATGTGTTCTTCAAAGCCACTCCTTCCTTGCTTATTTTCTGTCTCCTTGATCTATCCATTGATGTAAGTGGTGTGTTAAAGTCCCCTATCATTGTTGAATTATTGTAAATGGCTTCACTTATGCCTGTTAATATATACTTTATATATTTAGGTGCTCCTATGTAGGTGCAGAGATATTTACAATTATTATATCCTCTTGTTGGATTGATTCTTTATCATTATGTAATGCCATCCTTTGTTTCTGGTTATAGTCTTTGAAAGTTTATTTAGTTTGATATGTGTTGGTTTCTTTCTTTTTTTTTTTTTTGCTTCCATTTGCATGGAATACCATTTTCCATCCTTTCATGTTCAGCCTGTATATGTCCTAATGTCTGAAGTGTCTCTCTTGTAGGCAACATATAGATGTGTCTTCTTTTCTTAATCGATTCAGACCCTATGTATTTTAATTAGAGCATTTAGATCATTTACATTTGAAGTAATTAGTGATAGGTATGTACTTAGCTATTTTAGGGTTTTATGGTTATTTTGAGTTTCTTTGTTCCTCTCCTCTTGCTCTCTTCCTTGGTGATTTTTTTTTATAGTGTTAAGCTTGGATTTCTTTTGTTTTTTATTTCTCTGTTACAGGTTTTTGGTTGGTCATCACCATGAGGAACATCTATAACATCCTATGTTTAGCAGTCTATATTAAGTTGATGGATGCTCAAGTTCAAATACATTCTAAAAGCATTGCCTTTTTACTCCTCCACTACATGTTTTATGTATATGAGGCCACATTTTTCAACTTTGTATTTTGTGTGTCTCAACTAACTTTTATAGATATAATTGATTTAACTACTTTTTTAAGTAGCCTCAAACTAGCTTTATAAGTGATTTTTCTATCTTTATATTTGCTTTTACCAGTGAAACCTTGTACTTTCATAATTTCCTTCCTTTCACTTAGGGCTTTTCTTTCCTGCTTAAAAAAACTCATTTTAACATTTCTTTTAAGGCCAGTTGAGTGCTGATAGCCTCCTTAAATTTTGTTTGGGAAACTCTTCATCTCCTCTTCAATTCTTAATGATAACCTTGCTGTGCAGTGTATTCTTAGTTGGGAGTTTTTCCTTTCATCACGTTGAATATATCATGCCAGTGTCTTCTGACCTTCAAAGTTTCTCCTGAAAAATCAGCTGATAGTCTAATGGGGTTTCCTTGCACATAACTATTTCTTTTTCTCTTGCTCCTTTGTAAGAGTCTCTATCTTTAATTCTTGACATTTTAACTATTCTGTATCTTGATATGGACCTCCTTGGGTTCATATTTTTGGTAGATGTCTGTGCTTCCTAAACCTGGATGTCTGTTTTCTTTCACAGATTAGGGAATTCTTCAGCTATTATTTTGTCAAATAAGCTTTCTGCCCGCTTCTCTCTATCTCTTCTCCTTTTGGAGCCTGTACAGGGTGAATGTTAGTATACCTGTTGTCCCATTGGTCCCTTAACCTATCCTCATTTAAAAAATTTTTTTTTTCCCCCCAAAAATGGTTTGTTTGTTTTTTTTTCTTTTTGATGTTCAGCTTGGGTGCTTTTCATTACCTACCTTGTCTTCCAGATTAACCATTTTTCATCTTCTAATCTGCTGTTGTTAACCCCTAGTGTATTTTTCATTTTAGTTACTGTATTTTTCAGCCCTGATTGGTTCTTTTTAAAAATTTGTTTCTCTTTGCTGAAATTCTGATTTCATCCAATCTTTTCTCAAATCCAGTGCACATCTTTATGACCATTACTTTGAAATCTTTACTGGGTAGTCTCCATTTTGTTTAGCTCTTTTTCTGAAATTTTTATCTTCTTATTTCACTGGAATATATTCTTTATCTCTTCATTTTGTGTGGCTCTCTTTTTGTCTTTATATATTAGGTCACCTTGTCTTGAAAGTAGAGGCCTTATGTAGAAAGCATCCTGTGGAGCTCAGTAATGCAAGGACTTCAGTCACCAGAACCAGGCTGTCCATATGTTTGAACTGTGTGATTTGCATGCACCCTCCTTTTGTGACTGGACTGCAACTGTTGTAGGCATGCTGGTGGGTAGTTGTCACTTTTGGGGGATGCCAGTTCCAACCAAGGCTGTGTGCTAGGTGTGCTGGGGCTGGAGGTGCTTAGGAGGGGTGTCTGTTGGGGAAAGCAGGTTGGTTTTGGTGGGTCTTCAGGGGAAAGCTGGGGCAGGAAAGTGGTGCTAACAAGGTAGATGGAGAGTGTCAGAACTGGCTTCTTCAAGCATCAGGTCAGCTAGGCTGAAGGAGGGCAAAAATATAAAGGTGCCTGCCAGTACATCTCATCCCAGAGAAAGCTCCTACATGTCTCTTCCCATCTGGCATTTGGCCTAAAATTAATCACATCTCCTTCACATATAACACAGGTGCTTTTCAAATGACTCTTTCTGTGTGGCTTGGTTTTCTATAGCTCTTCAGCTTTTCTGGAGTTAAGCTCTACTGATTTTCAAAGCCTGTCATCGGTTTGTCTTCCTGGTGCAGGTTGCCAGAACCGGGAGTGTCCAATGTGGGGCTTATCTCTTCACTCCTTGGGGAAGACCTTTATGCCTATGATATCCCTCCTTCTTATGGGCCGTTGTGCCAGGAATTTTGTTCTAGACCACATCTCTGCCCCTTCTACCTTTCTTTATATGGTTTCACCTTTATGTCTTTAATGGTGGAAGATCCATTCTGCATATCTTCAGGTCATGTTCAGAATGAGTTGTGATATATATAGTTTCCTTGTTGTGCCTGTGGGAGGTGAGCTCGGGATCCTCTTACTTTTCCTTCTTCATAGAACTCTCATGATGTCTCCTTTATCCATTTATGTGTTGATGAACACACATTGTTTTCATATATTGCTTTTGTGAATAATGCTGCAATGAACATGTAAGTGCATATATCTCTTAGATATCCTGTTTTCATATCTTTGGGATATTTACACATGTGTGGAATAGCTGGAACATATGGTAATTCTATTTTTAATTTCTGAGAAACTTCCATACTCTTTTCCACAATGGCTGAATCAATTTACAGTCCCACCAACAGAGCACAGGGGTTCCTTTTCTCTATATCCTCACCTACACTTATCTCCTACTTAATTGATGACAGCCATTCTAGCAGTCATAAAGTGATGTTTAATGGCTTTGATATGCATTTCTCTGATGATTAGTAATGTTGAGTACGTTTTATGTACCTTTTGGCCTTTTGGATGACTCCTTTGGAAAAATAACTAGTTCCTCTACCCATGATTTTATTGGATTTTTTTGTTAATGAGTTGTATGAATTCATTTTATATTTTGGATATTAGTCCCTATCTGATAGATGGCTTGAAAATATTTTATCCCATCCTATAGATTGCCCTTTCATTTTCTTGATACTTTGTTTTGCTGTGCAGAAGCTTTTCAGTTTGTTATAGTGCCATTTGTTGATTTTTGCTTTTGTATCATGTGCTTTTGGTGTCATATCTGAAAAATAATTTCCAAAACCATTGTCAAAGAGCTACTTTCCTATGTTTTCTTCTAGAAGATTTATAGTAGGAGCTCTTAGTTGAAGTATTTAATCTACTTGGACTTAATTTTTGTGAATGGTGTGTGAGAGGGATCCAATTTCATTTTTCTGCATAGGGTTATCCAGTTTGCCCAACACCATTTGCTGAAAAGGTTATCCTGTCCCTGTTCAGTATTTTTGGCTCCCTTGTCAAATATTAGTTGACTATAAATATGGGAGTTTATTTCTGTGATCTCTATTGTGTCATTGCAGTGAGTCTATTTTTTTATGCCAGCACCATACTATTTCAATTTCTATAGCTTTGCAGTGCAATTGGAAATCAGGAATGTGCTGATTTTACTTATTGTTCTTTCTCAGGATTACCTTGGATATTTGTTTTTATATGTCTGTTTTGTGGTTCCATAAAAACATTAGGTTAGTTTTTTTCTATGTGAAAAACACGAGTAGAATTTTGCTAGGGATGTGTTGGATCTATAGATGACTTTGTGTAGTATAGCCATTTTCACAAAATTGTGATCCATGAACATGGTATATCTTTCCATGTGTTTGTGTCTTAAATTTCTTTCATGTTTTTGTAGCTTTCATTATATAGATCTTTCAACTTGTTGCTTGTATTCCAAGTGTATTATTGATTTTTGTTCTCGTCTGAGAGTTTTTTAATTTTTTTAGTTTTATTTAATTTTGATTTATTTTTACTTTTATTTTTTTACTTTTATTTTATTATGTTAGTCACCATACAATACATCATTAGATTTTGATGTAGTGATGTAGTGATTCATTGTTTTCATATAACACCCAGTGCTCCATGCAGTATGTGCCCTCCTTAATACCCATCACTGGGCTAACCCATCCCCCCACTCCTCTCCCCTCTAAAACCCTCTTTGTTTCTCAGAGTCCATACTCTCTCATGGTTCATGGTTCATCGCCCCCTCCGATTCCCCCCCCTTCATTTTTCCGTTCCTTCCTTAATGTCCTCCATGCTACTCCTTATGTTCCACAAATAAGTAAAACAATAAGATAATTGACTTTCAGTGCTTGACTTATTTCACTTAGCATAATCTCCTCCAGTCCCATCCATGTTGATGTAAAAGTTGGGTATTCATCCTTCCTGAAGGCTGAGTAATATTCCATTGTATATATGGACCACATCTTCTTTATCCATTCATCTGTTGAAGGGCATCTCGTCTCTTTCCACAGTTTGGCTATTGCGGACATTGCTGCTATGAACATTGGGGTGCATATGGCCCTTCTTTTCACTACATCTATGTCTTTGGGCTAAATACCCAGGAGTGCAATTGCTGGGTCATAGGGTAGCTGTATTTTTAAATTTTTGAGGCACCTCCACACTGTTTTCCAAAGTGGCTGTACCAACTTGCATTCCCACCAACAGTGTAAGAGGGTTCCCCTTTCTCCACAACCTCTCCAACATTTGTTGTTTCTTTCCCTGTCCATTTTTGCCATTCTAACTGGTGTAAGGTGGTATCTCAATGTGGTTTTGATTTGAATTTCCCTGATGGCTAATGATGAACATTTTTTCATGTGTCTGTTAGCCATTTGTATATCTTCTTTGGAGAAGTGTCTGTTCATGTCTTCTGCCTATTTTTTTGACTCAATTATTTGTTTTTTTGGGTGTTGAGTTTGAGAAGTTCTTTATAGATCTTGGATACCAGCCCTTTATCTGTAGTATCATTTGCAAATATCTTCTCCCATTCTGTGGGTTGCTTCTTTGTTTTCTTGACTGTTTCCTTTGCTGTACAGAAGCTTTTTATCTTGATGAAGTCCCACAAGTTCATTTTTGCTTTTGTTTCACTAGCCTTTGGAGATGTATCTTGAAAGAAGTTGCTGTGGCCAATATCAAAGAGGTTACAGCCTGTCTTCTCCTCTAGGATTTTGATGGATTCCTGTCTCACATTGAGGTCTTTCATCCATTTTGAGTTTATCTTTGTGTATGGTGTTAGAGAATGGTTGAGTTTCATTCTTCTGCATGTGGCTGTCCAATTTTCCCAGCACCATTTATTGAAGAGGTTGTCTTTTTTTCCATTGCATATTTTTTCCTGCTTTGTCAAAGATTATTTAACCATAGAGTTGAGCGTCCATATCTGTGCTCTCTATTCTTTTTCATTGGTCTGTATGTCCGTTTTTGTGCCAGTACCATGCTGTCTTGGTGATCACTGCTTCGTAATATAGCTTGAAATCAGGCAATGTGATGCCCCCAGCTTTGTTTTTCTTTTTCAACATTTCCTTGGCGATTCGGGGTCTTTTCTGATTCCATACAAATTTTAAGACTGTTCCAGCACTTTGAAAAATGTCGTTGGAATTTTGATCAGGATGGCATTGAAGTTATAGATTGCTCTGGGTTGCACAGACATTTTAACAATGTTTATTCTTCCGATCCATGAGCATGGAATGTTTTTCCATCTTTTTGTGTCGTCTTCAATTTCTTTCATGAGGGTTCTGAAGTTCCTAGAGTATAGATCTTTTACCTCTCTGGTTAGGTTTATTCCAAGGTATCTTATGGTTTTTGGTGCTATTGTAAATGGAATAATTTCTCTAATTTCTCTTTCTACAGTTGCATTGTTAGTGTATAAGAAAGCAACTGATTTCTGTGCATTGACTTTGTATCCTGCCACATTACTGAATTGCTGTATGAGTTCTAGTTAATTGGGGGTGGAGTCTTTGGGTTTTCTACATAAAGTGTCATGTCATCTGCGAAAAGAGAGAATTTGACTTCTTCTTTGCCAATTTGAATACCTTTCATTTCATTTTGTTGTCTGACTGCTGTTGCTAGGACTTCTAGTACTATGTTGAACAATAGTGGCGAGAGTGGGCATCCTTGACGTGTTCCTGATCTTAAGGGAAAGGCTCTCAAATTTTCCCCATTGAGGATGATATTCGCTGTGGGTTTTTCATAGATGGATTTTATGAACTTGAGGATTGTTACCTCTATCCCTATACTCTGAAGAATTTTAATCAGGAAAGGATGTTGTATTTTGTCAAATGCTATTTCTGCATCAATTGAGAGGACTATATGGTTCTTCTCTCTCTTATTAATGTGTTCTATCACATTGATTGATTTGTGAATGTTGAACCACCTTTGCATCCCGGGGATAAGTCCCACTTGGTCATGATGGATGATCCTTTTAATGTATTGTTGGATCCTATTAGTTAGGAATTTGTTGTGGATTTTGGAATCCATATTCATCAGGGATATTGGTCTGGAATTCTCCTTTTTGATGGGGTCTTTGCCTGGTTTGGGGATTAAGGTAATGCTGGCCTCATAGAATGAGTCTGGAAGCTTTCCTTCTGTTTCTATTTTTTGAAACAGCTTCAGGGGAATAGGTATTATTTCTTCCTGAAATGTTTGGTAGAATTCCCCAGGGAATCCATCAGGCCCTGGACTCTTGTTTTTTGGGAGGTTTTTGATCACTGCTTCAATCTCGTTACTGGTTATTGGCCTAGTCAGGTTGTCAATTTCTTCCTGTTTCAGTCTTGGCAGCTTATAGGTTTCCAGGAACACATCCATTTCATCCAGGTTGCTCAGTTTATTGGCGTATAGTTGTTGATAATAATTTCTAATAATTGTTTCTATTTCCTTGATGTTAGTCATGATCTCTTCCTTTTCATTCATAATTTTATTAATTTGGGTCCTTTCTCTTTTCTTTTGGATAATTCTGGCCAGTGGTTTATTGATCTTATTGATTCTTTCAAAGAACCAGCTTCTAGTTTTGTCGATCTGATCTACTGTGTTTCTGGTTTCTAATTCATTGATTTCAGCTCTAATCTTCATTATTTCTCTTCTAATGCATGGCTTAGGCATCGTTTGTTGCTTTTTCTCTAGTTCTTTAATGTGTACCATTAGTTGGTGAATTTGAGATTTTTCTATTTTTTTGAGTGAGGCTTGGATGGCTATGTATTTCCCCCTTAGGACCGCCTTTGCAATATCCCATAGGTTTTGGACCTATGTGTTTTCATTCTCTTTGGTTTCCATGAATTGTTTAAGTTCTTATTTGATTTCCTGGTTGACCCAAACATTCTTGAAGAGTGGTCTTTAGTTTCCAAGTGTTTGAATTTCTTCCAAATTTTTTCTTATGATTGAGTTCCAGTTTTAAAGCATCATGGTCTGAAAATATGCAGGGAATAATCTCAATCTTTTGGCATCAGTTGAGACCTGATTTGTGACCCAGTATGTGGTCTATTCTGGAGAAAGTTCCATGTGCACTTGAGAAGAATGAGTATTCTGTTGTTTTAGGGTGGAATGTTCTGTATATATCTGAGGTTCATCTGGTCCAGTGTGTCATTCAAAGCTTTTGTTTCTTTGTTGATTTTCTGCTTAGATGATCTGTCTATTGCTGAGAGTGGAGTATTGAGGTCTCCTACAATTAACGTATTGTTATCAATATGACACTTTCTTTTGGTTAACAGTTGGCTTATGTAGATGGCTGCTCCCATGTTGGGAGCATAGATATTTACAATTGTTAGATCTTGTTGGACAGACCCTTTAAGAATGATATAGTATCCTTCTGTGTGTCTAATTACAGACTTTAGTTTAAAATCTAATTTGTCTGATGCAAGAATTGCTACCCCAGCTTTCTTTTGAGGTCCGTTGGCATGTAAGATGGATCTCCATCCCTTTACTTTCAGTTTGGATGTATCTTTAGGTTCAAAAGGAGTCTCTTGTAGGCAGCATATGGATGGGTCCTGTCTTTTTATCCAATCTGCAAACCTTTGCCATTTTATGGGAGCATTTAGGCTGTTCACGTTGAGAATGATTATTGAAAGAAATGAATTATCATGTTGCCTGTGAAGACCTTGTTTTTATAGATTGTCCCTGTAAATTTCTTTTCTATATCACTCTTGGGGTCTTTCTCCTTTTATAGAACCCTCCCTCTCTTAATATTTCTTGCAGGGCTGGCTTAGTGGTCACATATTCTTTCAGTTTCTGCCAGCCTTGGAAACTCTGCATCTCTCTATCCATTCTAAATGACAGCCTTGCTGGATAAAGTATTCTTGGCTTCATGTTCTTCTTGTTTAGTACCTTGAATATGTCTTGCCAGGCCTTTCTGGTTTGCCAGCTCTCTGTGGTTAGGTCTGACGTTATTCTGATGTTCCTCCCTCTGTATGTAAGGAATCTCTTCCCCTTAACTGCCCTTAAGATGGTTTCCTTCATTCTAAGACTTGTGAGTTTTACTATTACATGCCAGGGTGTTGGCTTGTTTCTTTGATCATGGGAGGGGTCCTCTCTGCCTCTAGGACATGAATATTTATTTCATTCCCCAGATTAGGGAAGTTCTCTGCTAGGATTTGCTCAAATATATCTTCTAGTCCTCTCTCTCTCTCTCCACCCACTCAGGGATTCCAATAATTCTGACATTGGAACATTTCATGGTGTCCCTTATTTCTCTGATTCTATTTTCATGGATTCTGAGTTGTTTTTCCCTGGCCTCCTCTTTTCCCTTTTTGTCTATTAATTGGTCTTCTAAGTCACTAATTCATTCTTCTGCCTCATTTACCCTAGCTGTTAAATTATCTAGATTAGATTGGATCTCATTGATAGCATTTAAGATCTGCCAATTTAACTTTCATTTCTGCCCTTAGAGACTCTATGTTGCCATTAATCGATTTCTCCATTCTAGCTATTGTCTTCACAATTGCTAGCCTGAATTCCATCTCCAACATCTTGGTTATATCTGAATCCATTTGTAAATCTGTGGCATAAGTCATAATCTCTGAGTCTTTCCTGTTTTGGGGGTTCCTCCTCCTAGTCATTCTGTTGAGTGGTGGTTGAGAGAATGTATAGAGTCTAAATTATTGACCACAACCCAAGCAAGATGCACCTGATTTATAGGGACCTTAGGGTTGCTGGCCTCTTGTCCTTCCAGCCTGTCTTCTGGGGGAGGGGCCTGCCACACTGTTACTCAGGCAAACCTGTTTGGGCAGAGTTGCCCTGCCCCTGTGGCAGGGGATGGGCTCAGTGAAAACCGTTTTGGGGGGGCTTTTGTTCTCTGGTGGCTTTCCCTGGTGGCTTTCCGTGTCTTTTCTGAGAGTCAGAGCAGAAGAGACCATTTCCAACCCTCTGCCTCAGAGCAGAGAGATTGCTGTCTGTTCTTCAGTGAGCTTTCCAGGCCACACTATCTCCATTTCTGTCCATGCTGCTATAAACTGCAGTGTTCTGGGTTGTGGGCCCCTCAGCATTGCTCCCAGTCCTCGCCTCCAGGTTGGGGCACATCTCTGCCCTTTGTGCTTCTAAAACCACCAGCTGCCCCCAGTTTGCACGTGCGACCTCACTGCTCTGGGTTTCTGTCTGGGGACTGCCCTAAGGTCCTTTCCCCACCTCTACCGGGCTGTGAGTCTGGGCCTGGTCCCTAGTGCGGGAGGCTATCACTCACTGGCGGTGTAGTATCCCCACAGCTGGCTCCCTCCCCCTTCCGTTTATCCTCAGATACCTGCCCGTGGAATCACTGCTCCCTGCTTTGTACCTCAAAACCAACCTTCTGCGGTATTTTTTTTTTTTTTTAAAGATTTTATTTATTTATTTGACAGAGAAAGACATAGGGAGAGAGGGAACACAAACAGGGAGTGGGAGAGGGAGAAGCAGACTCCCTGCCGAGCAGGGAGCCCGATGCGGGACTCGATCCCGGGACTCCAGGATCATGACCTGAGCCGAAGGCAGTCGCTTAACCAACTGAGCCACCCAGGCGCCCTCCTGCGGTATTCTGTTTGTGGAAATCCAGATCTATCTTCTTACATCTCAGGCTGATTTCATGGGTGTTGAGAGTGGTCTGGTAGATATCCAGCTAAATTCTGTGGACCGGTTGGAATAGGGTCCCCTGCTCCTCTTCCATCATTTCTGTTCTGAGATAGTTTATTTCTTTACATGTTTTGTTAGTGCATAGGAATGCAGCTGATTTCTGCTTGTTGAATTTATATCCTGCAGCTTCACTGAATTTGTTGGTTAGTTTGAACAGTTTTTTTGGTTGAGTCAATAAAGTTTTCTATATATAAAAGCATATCATGTGCAAATAACTATTTTACTTCTTTCTTTCCAATTTGGATGCTTTTTATTTCTTTGGTTTGTCTAATTGCTCTAGCTAGGACTTGCAGTACTATGTTGAATAAAAGCAGTGAGAGTGGGCATCCTTATCTTTCCTCTCAGAGCAGGAACAAAACATCAGTTTTTACTGTTAAGTATAATGCTAACTGTTAGTCTGTGCTTTATTATGTTGAGGTATATTCTTTCTACAACTATTTTGTTCAAGGTTTCTATCATAAAAGTTGCTTGAATGAAAACATAATGGCAGCCCCATATTTTGTAGTTAACAAAGATTCTAATAAAAGAATTAAAAAAATGCTTTTTCTGTATCTCCTGAGAGAATCATAAGATTTTTTCTCCACTTTTATTGAGATTTAATTGATATGTACCACTTTGTAAGCCTAGCGTGTACATCATAATGATGAACTTAAATGTATAATGAAGCAGGTACCACAACTAGTTAACATCCATTATATATACACAATATTGTTTTCCATTATGATAAGAATATTTAGGATTTACACTATTGGTAAACATATATGTGTATATACACACACACACACATATACACACACACACATATGATATAGCAGTGTTAACTCTAGTCATCAAGTTTTATATTACATCTCTAGTACACATTTATCTTAAAACTGGAAGTTTGTGCCTTTTGAACACATCCATCCAATTATTCCTACTCCTGACCCCCACAACTGGCAAACAAAAATGTAATCTTTTTGTGTTTTTGTTTTGTTTTTGTTTTTAAATTACACATGTAAGTGAGTTTATACAGTATGTGTTTTTCTCTTATTTCACTAATCATAAGGCCCTCAAGGTCCATTCATGTTTTTCAAGTGGCACAGTTTTCTTGGTTTTGTATTGTTTTGTTATGTTTTGTTTTATGCCTGGAAGATAATCCAGTGTGTGTGTGTGTGTGTGTGTATTTATGGCTTACAAATATTTTCTCCCATTCTGTAGGTTGTATTTTCATTTTGTTGATTCTTTTGCTATGCACAAGCTTTTTAGTTTGATGTCACTTCACTTATTTATTTAAGTAGTTGTTTGTGCTTTAGGTGTCACGTCCAAAAAAATCATTTCCAAGACCCATGTCAAAGAACTTTTTCCTAGATTTTCTTTGATCGGTTTTATAGTTTTAGACCTTATATTTAAGTTTTAAATTCATTTTGTGAATGTATGTGATAGAGGTCTAGTTTCATTCTTTAACATGTGAAAATCCAGTTTTCCCAGCACCATTTACTGATGAGATGAGACTGCCTTTTCTCCATAGAGTATTCTTGACTTTTTTGTCATATACTAGTTGACCATATGTACTTGGGCTTATTTCTGGGCCCTTGATTCTGTTATATTGGTTTATATGTCTGTTTTAATGCTCATAATGTATTATATTGATTATTATATCTTGATAATAGAGCTTAAAGTCAAGAAGTAAGAGGACTCGGGCGCCTGGGTGGCTCAGTCGTTAGGCGTCTGCCTTCGGCTCAGGTCATGATCTCAGGGTCCTGGGATCGAGCCCCACATTGGGCTCCCTGCTCAGCAGGAAGCCTGCTTCTCCCTCTCCCACTTCTCCTGCTTGTGTTCCCTCTCTCGCTGTGCCTCTCTCTGTCAAATAAATAAATAAAATCTTAAAAAAAAAAAAGACTCTCACTGTGTTCTTCTTTCTTGGGATTGCTTTGGCTATTTGGGGTTGTTGTGTTTCCATATACATTTTAGGATGTTGTTTCTGTTTCTGTAAAAGTGGTTTTTGAATCTGGATAGGATTGAATTGAATGAAAACATGTTTTGGGGTAGCATAGACACTTTAACAATATTAATTCTTAAAATTCATAAACGTGGGATGTCTTGACATTTGTTTGGGTCTCCACATTTTCTTTCATAAATGTCTTACAGTTTTCAAAGTAAAGATCTTCCTTCTTGGTTAAGTTTATTCCTAAGAATTTTATTATTTTTGATACTATCATAAAAGGGATCATTTTCTTCATTTGAAAATATATAAAGAACTTATGTATCTAAATACAACCACATCTTCTTTAGTTATTCATCTATGTGTGGACGCTTGGGTGGCTTCCATAACCTGGTTATTGTAAATAATGCTGCAGTTAATATTGGGGTATATGTCTTTTTGCATTAGTGTTTTCTTTTTGTTTGGGTTAATACTCAGTATTAGAATTACTGAATCATATAGTATTTCTATTTTTAATTTTTTGAGGAACCACCCTACTATTTTCCAGAGTTGCTGCACCAATTTACATTTCCACCAATAATGGACAAAGGTTCGATTTTCTCCACATCTTTGCCAACACTTGTTCTTTTTAAAGCTAGCCATTCTTACAAATGTTAAGTGACATCTCATTGTGGTTTTGATTTGCATTTCTGTAACAATTAGTGATGTTCAGCATCTTTACATGTGTCTGTAGACCATTTGTGTGACTTCTTTGGAAAAAATACCTATTCTGATTCTCTGGCCATTTGTAAATCAGATTGATTTTTGGTATTGAGCTCTATAAGTTCTTTATATATTTTAAATTATTAACTCTTTATCAAATATGTAATTTTTCAGTATATTTTCCCATTCACTAGGTTGCTTTTTCAATTTCTTGATGGTATTGCTGTGCAAAAGCTTTTCATTTTGGTGTAGTCCCAATAGTTCATTATTGATACTGTTGCCCTTTACTGAGAAGACATATCTAGAAAAATTTTGCTAAGACCAATGTCAAAAACACTGCCTATCTTTCCTTCTAGAAACTTTATGGTTTCAAGTCATATGTTTAGGTTTTTAATCCATTTTGAGTTTATTTTGTGTATTATGTAAGACAGTGGTTTAGTTTTATACTTGTGCATGTAGCTGTCCAGTGTTCCCAACATGATTTACTGAAGAGACTCTCTGTTCCCCCATTGCATATTCATACCACCTCTGTCAAAGATTAATTGACCATATAAGTGTGACTTTATTTCTAGGCTCTCGATTCTGTTCCAATGATCTTTCTGGTTATTTTGTGCCAGTAGCATACTGTTATGATTACTAAAGCTTTGTAATATGATTTAAAATCTGAGATTGTGGTACCCCAGCTTTGTTGTTCTTTCTCAAGATTTCTTTGGCTATTCTAGGTCTTTTGTGGTTCCCTACAAACTTTAGGTTTGTTTGTTCTAGTTGTATGAAAAATGTTATTGGTGTTTTCTTAAGGATTACATTGACTGATATGAACCTTTAACAATATTGATTTTTCCAATCCATGAACATGGAGTATCTTTCCATTTGTGTCATCTTCATTAGCTCTTTTCAATGTTTCAGAATTTTCACAAAACAGGTCTTTCGCCTCCTTGGTTAAGTTTATTCCTAGGTATTTTCTTATTTTTTGTGCCATTGTAAATATAACTGTTTTCTTAATTTCTCTTTCTGGTATTTCATTATTAGTGAAACACAACTGATTTCTGTGTATTTTTATCCTGCAGTTTTATTTTATTTTTTATATTTATTTATTTTTTTTTTTAAAGATTTTATTTATTTGAGAGAGAGAGAGTGAGAGAGAGCATGAGAGGGGAGAGGGCAGAGGGTCAGAGGGAGAAGTAGACTCCCCACTGAGCGGGGAGCCCAATGTGGGACTCGATCCTGGGACTCCAGGATCACGACCTGAGCTGAAGGCAGTTGCTTAACCAACTGAGCCACCCAGGCGCCCCTATCCTGCAGTTTTATTGAATGCATTTATTCAAATATCTTTTTGGTAGAGTCTTTACGGTTTTCTATGTATAATATCATGTCATCTGCAAACAAGAACAGTTTCTCTTCCTCCTTACCAGGTTGGATGCTTTTTATTTCTTGTCTGATTTCTGGCTAGGACTTCAAGTATTATGCTGAGTATTAGTGATGAGAGTAGACCTCTTTGCCTTATTCCTAAACTTAGAGGAAAAGCTCTTGTTTTCACCATTGAGTATGATGTCAGCTGTAGACTTTTCATATATGGCCTTTGTTATGTTCAGGTGTTTCCTTTGAATACACTTTGTTGAGAGTGTTTAATAAGAAAAGATGTTGAATTTTGTTCAATGATTTTTCTGTTCTTTTGAGGTAATGATATAATTTGTGTCCTCATTTTGTTGATGAGGTATATAACATTGATTTGTGGAATATTAAACCATCCTTGCATCCCTGGAGTAAATCCTACTTGATCATGGTGAATGATCCTTTCAATGTCTTCTTGAATGTGGTTTGCTAATATCTTGTTAAAAATTTTGAATCTAGGGCACCTAGTAGCTCAGTTGATTAAGCATCTGCCTTCAGCTCAGGTCATGATTCTGGAGTCCCGGGATGGAGCCCCACATCAGGCTCCCTGCTCAGTGGGGAGTCTGTTTCTCCCTCTGCCCCTCACCCCAGTCGTGTTCTCTCTCTCTCATTCTCTCTCAAATAAATAAAATCTTAAAAAAAAAGATTTTTTGCATCTGTATTCATCAGGTATGTTGGCCTGTAGTTTTCTTTCTTGGTAATGTCTTTATCTGTCTTTATCTGTTTTTTTTCACATCAGGTAATGGTGGTCTTGTAGAATGTATTTAAAAGTTTTCTTTCCTCTTCTAGTTTTTGGAATAGTTTGAGAATAGATATTAACTGTTTTATAAATGTTTGGTAGAATTGAACTGTGAATCCGTATGGTACTGGGCTTCTGTTTCTTGAGAGCTTTTTGATTACCATTTCAATTTTGTTACTAGTAATTGATCTGTTTGGATTTTTCTATTTCTTCCTGAGTCAGGTATGAAAGATTGTATGTTTCTTGGAATTTATCCATTTCTTCTACTTTGTTCAGTTTGTTGGCATATAGTTTTTTGTAGTCGTCTTTATAATCCTTTGTAGTTCTGTGGTGTCAGTTGTTGATTCTTTTTCTTTTCTGACTTTGTGTCTTCTTTTTTTCTCAAATAGTCTGGGCTTTGTGTTTTTATCATTAGGTAATGTCCTCCTCTATCTTTGTTACAGTCTTTTCTCTTTCTTCTATTTGTATTGAATATATTTTTTATCTTTTCACTTTGAATCTCTATGTGTCAGACATCTGAAGTGAGTCTCTTGTGATCAGTAAATAAATGGGTTGTGTTATATCCATTCTGCCACCTTTTATTTTTGATTGGAGCCTTTAGACCATGTGCATTTAAAGTAGTAATTGAGGGGCACTGGGTGGTTCTGTCAGTTAGGCATCCAACTCTTGGTTTTGGTTCAGGTCATGATCTCATGGGTCATGCAATTGAGTCCTGTGTGGGGTTCTGCACTCTATGGGCAGTCTGCTTGAAGATTCTCTCCCTCTTCCCCTCCCCCAGCTCTCTCTCTCTCAAATAAACCTTTAAAAAAATAAATAATTGATAGGTATTTATTGCCATTTGTTACATGTTTTCCAGTTGTTTGATAGTTCTTCTGTTTCTTTCTTGACCTCTTCATGATTGATGACTTTCTGTAGTGCTGTACGTGGCTTTTTTATTTTTTGTGTTAGGTTTTTAGTTGGTGGTTACTATAAGAGTCACATAATGCATCATAAGTGTATTGCAATCTATATTAATTGATGGTCACTTAAGTTATTTTAGAAAGTGTTTTAACTTATCTGCCCAGTCCTCCCCATTTTATGCATATATTTTAATAGTTTCTCTTTTTATTCATAATTTTCTTAAAGTCCCTTTAACATGTCCTGTAAGATTGGTTTACTAGTGATGAACTTCTTTAACTTTTGTCTGTCTGAGGAAACTCATTATCTCTCCTTTAATTCTGAATGATAACCTTTTCCAAGTTGAATATGCTTGGTATAGGCATTTCCCTTTCAGCTTTTTGCATATATCAAGCCACTCCTTTCTGGCCTGCAAAGTTACTATTGAAAAATCAGCTAATAGCCCTTTGGTGTTAGCTTTCTAAGTAACTTTGTGCTTCTCTTTATCTTTAACGTTTGACATTTTAAATGTTAGGTGTCATGGTGTGGGCCTTAAGTTTATCTGTGTGGAGCTCTTTGTGATTCTTGAACCTTGATGTCTGTTTTCTTCCCAAGGTTAGGAAAGTTTTCTGCCCCTTTCAGTCTTTCCAAAACTGCAAATGTTTGTTCACTTAATGTTGTCCAAAAGATCATCAAGCTATCCTTATTTTTTAAAATCTTTTTTTCTTTCTGATATTCAGCTTGGGTGATGTTTATACCCTAACTTGTAGACTGATCTGTTCTTCAGCAACCACCCATCTGTTGATTCCCTTTAGTGTATTTTTCATTTCAGTTGCTTTTTCTTCAATTTTGATTGGTTACATTTTATATTTTATATTTCTTGATTTAAGTTCTCAGTGAGTTCCCCCACTCTTTTCTCTGTTCTGGTGAGCATGTTTATGATCATTACTTTATACTTTCTCTGATACCTATGGCTTATCTTACTTTAGTTCTTTTTTTGAGGTTTGTCTTGTTCTTTCATTTGGAACATACTCTTTTTTTCTTCCCAATTTGCTTGTTTTCATGTGTTTGTTACTATAAATTAGGTAGAACACCTACTTTTCCTAATGTTGAAGGAATGTTTTTGTGTCTGGTCATTTCCTGTGTTGACTGTATGTGCCTGGGGACTTGGGCTAACTGGCTGGAGCTGTGCCTCATAAGGGCTGGGGGCCCACTGCTTTCCATACTTCAGCTGCTCCAATGAATGGCTGGAACTGAAATGGGTGTGGGCCTAAGGAGTCCCAGGGTTCTGCACACAGAGGGCACCATGACAGGACAACTGAAGCTAAAGTAGGTGCAGGCCAGTATGTCCCACTCTTCTCAGCCCAAGAGGAATATAGGTGTGGTGACTGGAGCCAAGGTGTGGTGAAGGGTAGGGTGTCTCAAGACACAGAGGGTCTTTGGCAGGGCTATAGCCAAAATATAACCAAATCAGGCATGGGCCAGGAGGTCCTGGAGTGCTCTGTGCTGGGAGTGCCCTAGCAAGCTGTCTTCAGCTTAAGCGGTACAGGTCTGGGAATCTTCTATGTCACGCTGGTACAATGACTGAAGCTGTAGTGAGCACTGACCAAGTGTGTCCTTGTGTTTGCTGCCCTGGGGCTATTTGGGTTGGACAGCTGAGGCTTGTGTGGTCTAGGGGCCTAGGGGGTCACTGAGGTGGTAGGTCAACTAGGGTGCCTGCTTGCATTCCACTCCCCTCTATGATATCAAGGTGAAGGGTAAATGTAAATCATACTGCTCAGCAATGCCTCCATTCCAGAAAGCGTGCCAGCAGCTCTCTTGCCATTTGGCAAGGTTCTAGGGCTAGATCCTATATTCTCATTGCTTTTTTAAACCATGGATTTTTCCCTGTGCCCCAGGGCATCCAGGCTGGTGTAGCATAGGGGCCCGGTTTTGGCTGAGGCAACAGACTGTGTTACCTGAAACTCCACTGTGGTCTGCACCATCAGGGCTGGGGGTTGGGGAGTGTAAACCATTACACTCACCAGCTGCTCTGACCTAGAGACTTCCAGCCATTTGGTGTAGTTTTAGGGCTGGATCTTATATACACGAGTTGCTCTTCTAAAATGTGGCTTTTTTTCTGTCCTTCAGGGCAGATTAATCTGCTCACTTTCCCTTAGTACTTTCTTTCCACTGTAGTTCATAGTGTTGGGTGTTGGTGGTTTCCCTTTATTACTATGGCTCTGTGTCTCTTGCAGTTCTCTATGTGGTCTTTTGTTCTGAAGAAGTTGTTCAGTAAGCCTTCAGTTCTTCAGGAGGAATTTCTCTATAAATAGGTATAGATTTGATGTGTCCATGGAGGAGATGAGTTGATGGTCTTCCTGTGTCATTGTGTTGGACCAGAGGTATCAGGTACATTCCTTCTATGCCTAGTTTGTTAAGAGTTTTATTATGAATGGATGTTTGTCAAGGAGGTTTTATCCTTTTATTCTATTACTGTGTGTATGACATTGTTTAGCAATCCAGGATAATTCTCATTTGCTCATGGTGTATGATCATTTTTTTTTAAAGATTTTTTTATTTATTTGAGAGAGAAGGCATGAGCAAGAGAGCAGAAGCAGGGGGAGCAGCAGAGGGAGAGGGAGAAGCAGACTCCCAGCTGAGCAGGGAGCCTGATGTGGGGCTTGATCCCAGGACCCCAGGATCATGACCTGAGCTGAAGGCAGCCACTTAACCGACTGAGCCACTCAGGCACCCCTGTGTATGATCTTTTTAATGTGCTGTTGAATTTGGTTTGCTAGTCCTTTATTGAGAGGTTTTACATCTCTCTCTATTATGGATTTTAGCCTATAGTTGGGTAGTGTGATAGACTTTTTCTGGCTTTGGTATCAGGGTAATGCTGGCCTTGTAAAATAAGCTGGAATGTATTCCTTTTTCTTTTTTGGGGAAGACTGAATTGGTGTTAATTACTCTTTAAATGTTTGATAAAATTCATCATTAAAACTATCTGGTCCTGGGTTTCTCTTCATTGGGAGATTTCTGATTCAATCTCACTACTAATGGTTCTCTTCAGGTTTTTTTTTTTTTTAAGTCCGATTTCAGATTATTAAGTTGTATTGTTTCTAAGATTTTTCCATTTTTTCTTGGTTGTCGAGTGTGTTGGTATATGGTTGTTCATAGTAGCCTCTTACTGATATTTTGTAAATCTGTGCTATCAGTTTTACTGTCTCATTTTTCATTTATAATTTTGTTGATTTGGGTCTTTTCTCTTTTCCTTAGTCTAGGTAAAAGTTTGTCAATTTTGATAGTTTTTGTAAAGAACCAACTCTTATTTTTTAAAAATCTTTTGTTTTTCTGTTCTATCATTTAATTTTGCTCTAATCTTTATTATTTCCCTTCCTCTGCTAACTTTGGGCTTAGTTTCTTTTCTTAGTTCCTTTAGGTGGAAAGTTTGGATTTTTATTTGAGATTTTTTTTTTTAAAGATTTTTATTTATTGAGAGAGATAGTGATAGAGAGCCTGAGAGGGGGAGAGTCAGAGGGAGAAGCAGACTCCCCACCGAGCAGGGAGCCCGATGCGGGACTCGATCCCAGGACTCCAGGATCATGACCTGAGCAGAAGGCAGTCTCTTAAACAACTGAGCCACCCAGGCACCCTATTTGAGATTTTTTTTTCTTAATGTTGGCATTTGTTGCTGCGAATTTCCCTTTTAAATCTGCATTTGCTGCATTCTATAAGTTTGGTTTGTTGTGTTTCCATTTTTGTCTATAGATACTTGTATTTCTTCTTTAATTTCTTCTTTGATCCATTGGTTGTGCAGGAGAGTGTTGTTTAATTCCCATATATTCATGAATTTTAACACTTTCTTGTTGTTACTGATGTCTAGTTCATATCATTGTGATCAGAGAACATACTTCAATCTTCTTGAATTTGCCAAGATTTGTTTTGTTGCCTAACATATGGTGTATTCTAGAAAATGTTCCATATGCACTTGAAAAGAATGTGTATTCTGCTGTTGTCTGATAGAACATTCTTTCTACATCTATTAGATCACTTTGATTTACAGTGCTGTTCAAATTCATTTTTTTCTCATTGATTTTTCTGTCTGGGATGATCTCACCATTGTTGAGAGTGGGGTGTTGAAATCTCCAACTGTTACTGTATTGCTTTTATAATTTTTCCTTCTGACTTTCTTTTTGCTTTATGTACATAGGTGCTTCAGTATTGGGTGCATTAATATTTATAATTGTTCTATCTTCTTGATGGATTGACCTTTTTATTATATAATGACCATTATCTCTTTTTCTAAAGTTTATTTTTCAGACTTAAGTATGGCTAGCCACAGTGTTTGGTTTTGTATTTTTGTTTACTATTTGTTTGAAATCTCTTTATCCATTCCTTTGCTCTGTCTATATGTCTCTTGTAGGTGAGTCTCTTGTAGACAGCATGTCACAGAATTATGGTTTTTATCCATTCAGCCATTGATAACATGTCTTTTGATTAGAGAATTTAAAGTAATTATTAATAAGGACTAACTATTGCCATTTTGTGTGTTTTCTGGCTATTTTGTAGATCCATTGTTATTTCTTTTCTTACTCTTGTTTTTTGTGTTTTTACTTCTGTTGGTATAAGTATACTTTGAGTCTTTTATCATGACCTGTTGTGTAATTACTATGCATTTTTTCTTAAAGATACCATGAGGATTACCAAAAATATAAAATTGTAGCACCCTATATTTAACTGATAACTTTAATCCAATCCCCAAACTTTACACATTTACTTCTGCTCCTCATGTTTTGGTTATTGGTTATTTGCTTACAGTGTACATGTTTTGTGTATAACATTTGTGTATAACAAATCATTGTAGTTATGATTACTTTTACTATATTTGTTAACTTTTAAACCAGAGTTGTAAGTGAAGTATGAACCAGCATTACAATATTATAGAATCTAATTTTAATTTTATATTTACCACTACCAGTACATTTTAATCTACCTATGTTCTTATGATGTTACTCTGTTGATTAGCATCCTATTACTTTTATACAAAGAACTCCCTTTAGCATTTTGTAAGGTAGGACTCGTAGTGATGAACAAGCTCAGCTTTTGTTTCTGAGGTAAGTCTTCATCTTTCCTTCATTTTGGAAGGATTACTTTGCCATGTATAACATTCCTGGTTGATAGTTTTATTTGTTGAGTATTTTGGATATATTATCCCATTCTCTCCAGACCTGACGGGTTTCTGTTGAGAAATCAGCTGTCTTCTGCAAATTCTCTTCCATGTAACTTCTAATTTTTTTCTTGCTGATTTCAACTTTGTTTTGTATTTGAGTTTTGACATAATAATTATAATGTCTCAGTGTAGTGTTATTTGAGTTTAACTATTTGAGGTCTTTTAAGCTTCATATACCTGATTTCCATTTCTCTCCCCAAAAACTTGGAGGGAGTTTTAGGTAGTATTGTTTTTAATATATTTTCTATCCTTTTGTCTTTCTCTTCTTCTGAAATTCTCATAATGCAGATATTGTTTGTGTCCCATCAATTCCATAGGCTTTCCTCACTCTTCTTCATTCTTTTTCTGGCTGTATTATTTCATATGTTTTGTCTTTTAGGTCCTTGGTTCTTTCTTATGTATGATCAAATCTGCTTTTGAAGCTTGTTATTGAATTCTTTAGTCTTTGTGTGTGTTTTGTGTTTGAAGGTTTCTATTTCTTATTGAACTGATTTTGATTTTGTTCATGCCTTGTTTCTCTAATTTTGTTTAGTTGTCTGTATGTGTGCTCTTGTACTTTACCAAACTTCTCAGAGTATCATTCTGAATTCCTTGTCTGACTCCTTATAGATCTCCTATTTCTTGAGAGTCATTTATTAGAGTTTTACTAGTTTCCTTTGGTGGTATAACATTTACCTTATTTTCATTCTTTATTCCTTACATTGGTATCTGCACATTTGAGCAAGTCCTCTCCTCTTCCAGACTTTTCAGGCTTGCTTTGGCAGAGACTGTTCTTTACCAGTGAGCTCAGTTTGGATTAATGAATGTATCTGCTGGTAATGTCCTTGGGCAGTTGAGGTTTGTATAAGTTGTATTTTGAGGTGAGGCCACTGCCTGAGGTCTGAAGTAGTGGCTGGGTGGGGTGTGGAGTGGGGTGGGGTGGGGGAGCTGCTGGTTGAGAAGAGTTGGATAGGGTTGCTAACCTGGTTTCTTGCCCAAGCAAACCTGTAGGATGGTTTCCTGAGTTCTTTGACCAGTTTTCCTAGAGGTCCAGGACTGGGTACTTGACTCAGCAGTAAGTGGGGCTATGAATTATCTTCCCTGTCCTGGTGAGACAGTAGGAAGGGGCCTAAGGCCCGAACAGTTTATTGTTTAGGGGCCTAAATCAGGCAAGAGTGTGCATTGAATTCTCTGGCCACATGAGGCCTCAGGTTTTGCTCTGCAAATGGGGAAAACTATGGACTGTGCTCTCTGTTCAAGTACCACTGTGACAGTACTGTTGAATGGGCTATGTAGTTTCCTGGGTGCTTTGTTTCGGTTTCCTTGTTGGAAAGGCTGAAGCCTGTATTTAGCAATATGTTGGGCTAAGGTCACTAAGGCTCTTTCTTTGTGGTCTTCACTCAAACTGAGTTTGCCCCAAGTTCCTTGGCTGAAAAGGGCCACTGGCTTTGCTGTGCAGACTATCAGCTCTGCGTACCAGAGTTTTTTTTTTTTTTTTAATTGTTTGGTTACAGGGCTTTCCAGATGTTCTCACCAGCCTTTCTGATTGGGCAAGGCTAAGAGCCTCACTTTGTAGTAGATAGTGTTATGGCTCTGCTTCCCTGCCTGGGCAGGATGGGAGAGCCAGCTCCATGCACCTCCAAATTTGCCAACACAGGCTTTTTAGTTGGGAGGGGCAGGAAGCTACACTCAGCAATGAATGGGGCTATGACTTCGGCATAGGTTTTTATTTGTGTTCTATTTTTTTTAATATATGCACTTATAATATACTTATATCATAATAACCTTCTAAGTACTAATTTTGCAACATCACATAAGTCTTGGTATGCTGTACTTTTACTTTTTCCTTGGTTCCAATATTTTTTGATAACTCTTTCTTTTTTGACCCAGTGGTTGTTCAGGACTTTGTTGGACAATCTACAAATACGTGAAAATTGAACCATCTTTTTTGTTGTTGTTTCTGTCTACTTTCACACCATTGTGGTTGACAAAGGATTCTGGGTATGATTTCAGTGTTCTTAAATCTGTGAAGACTTGTTTATTGTCCTATCATAGGGTCTGTCCTGGAGAAGATACTTAGTGTACTTCAGAAGGAATGTATATTCTTCTTCTTCTTTTTTTTTTTAAGGTTTTATTTATTTGACAGAGAGAGACACAGCAAGAGAGGGAACACAAACAGGGGGAGTGGGAGAGGGAGACACAGGCTTCGTGCTGAGCAGGGAGCCCAATGTGGGGCTCGATCCCAGGACTCTGGGATCACAACCTGAGCCAAAGGCAGATGCTCAATAATTGAGCCACCCAGGTGCCCCAGGAATGTATATTCTTCTATTGGATGGAATGTTCTATAAATGATTTTAGGTCCATTTCCTCTAATCTATGGTACCCGTCCAATGTTTCCCTGTTGATTGTCTGGGTTATATATCCATTAATGAAAGTATTGAACTTCCTTCCTATTATTTTATTGGTATCTATTTCTCTTTTTGGATATGTTGGTATTTATTTACCATATTTAGGTACTGTGATTTTGGTAGATATGTTTGTGATTGTTACAGCTCAATAAATTGACTTCTTATTTTATAATCTTTCTTGTTTCTTCTTACTTTTGGGGGGTTAAAGTCTATTTAGCCTTATGTAAGTATAGGTACTCTCAATTTCTTTTGGTTTCTACTAGGATGGAATATCTGTTTCCATTCCTTCTTTATGAGTCTGTGTCCTAAAGCTGAATGAGTCTCTTATAGGCAGAATATTTTGGGTCTTGTTTATTTTTTTAAAACCCATCCAGACACTGTGCCTTTTGATTGGTCAATTTTTCCATTTACATTTAGAATTATTATTGCTGTGTAAATACTTGCTAATGCCATATTACAGTTTTCTGTTTGTATTTCTATTTTTTCACACTTTGTTTCTGCCTACTATTATAAAGTGTTCATTTCCCCTAGTAGTATGGTCTGTTTACCCTTTATTTTTTGTTCCTATTCTAGATTTTTGCTCTGTGGTTACCATGAGGCTTGCATAAGACATCTCATAGGTAAAACAGTCCATTTAAAGCTGATAACACTTTAGTTGTTCACAGAAGTTTCAACTTTTACTCCCTACCTTGTATATATTTGATGTCATTATCTACTTTTTAAAGTATTTCTTATTAGTTAAAAATAACTAATTACTTTAACTCTTTATCATTGACTTTTATATTATAGTTAGGTGGTTAACATACCATATTACAGAGTTAGTTTTTTAAATCTTATTATATATTTACATTTAGCAGTGTGTTGTATACTCTTCCATGTTTTCATGTCCCTGATTAGTTTATTTTCCTTTCAGCTAGAAGAACTCCTTTGAGCCCTTCTTGTACATCTAGTGATGCACTTCTTCAGATTTTCTCTGGAAAACTCCATCTTTTTTCATATCTGAAACATAATTTTTCTGCATAGAGTATACTTTGCTGTATTTTTTTCCCCCTAGAATGTGTCATTTCTTCTTCTCCTGGCCTATGGAGTTTCTGTTGAGATAGCCACTGATAGCCCAATGGGGGCTCCTCTATACGCTATGATCTTTTCCCTAGCTGCTCTTAGAATTCTTTCTCTATCCTTCATAATGTCTAAGTCATTATAATGGGTCTTTGAGAAAGACTTTTTGTATTAAGGTAACAGGGTGATCTATTAGCTTTGTGAACCTTGATGTCCAAGTCTTTCTTTAGGTTTGGGATGTTCTCAGCTACTATTTCTTTAAATTTTATGTCCCCTTCTCCCCTCTCCTCCTCCTGGAACTTCAGTTATTCTAATATTTGTACATTTGATGGTGCCCTATAGATCACGTAGGCATTCTTCACTTTTTCATTATTTTTCTTTGTTCTTCTCTGGGTTATTTCAAAGTTCCTATTCTGATTACTAATTCTGTCTTTCATTCTACTCTGCTGTAGGTGTTCTCTATTATATTTTTCATCTTTTTTATTAAATTCTTCAGCTCCAGAATTGGTTTGCTTCTTTTAATGATTGCTAGGTCATTGTTAAATTTCTCATTTTGTTTGTGAATTACATATCTGGTTTTGTTGATTTGTCTGTGTTTTCTTATAGATCATTGAGTTTCCTCAAAACAGCTATTTTAAATTCTTTATTAGCTAAATCACAAAATAGCATGCTTTTGAATTGAGTTACTTAAGAATTATTAACCTTTGATGAGGACATGTGTCCTTGATTTTTCATGTTCCTTGGAGCTTTGCATCAGTATTTTTGCATTTGAAGCAGTAGACTCCTCAAATCTTTACTTGACATCTTCTGGTGAGAAATATTCTGTATTTGTCCGGCTTATGTCTGGTACTTTTCCAGCCTTGTGTGGATACATACATATTCTCTGTACTTCTCATGGCAGGGTGCTTAAGGTTTTATGTCTTCACTGGTTCTTACAACTCACCAGCCTGGTTATTGGAAATCTTTTTTTTCCAGAAGGTGGCATTATAGTTCAAGTCTCTGGTCTTACTTGCCCACTGACCCTTGCCTCTTTTGTGAGCTACCTTACTGTCTACCAGAGCTTGCTCTCATAGCAGTATTTGTGAGTACACACAAGGAGCTTACCGCAGAGTTGGGACAGATGTGGGTGTAGCGCTAGGATTGTTGGGGGTATTGATGGATCCAGAAGGGAGATTCCTGGATGTGCTACTGCTGGATGCTAATGTGTGGACTTCCTGCTTAGCGAAGTCAGTAGGAACTGTGTTCCTTTAATACCCTTTGATACTCTTATCTGTCCCTTTCCAGATCTCCTTCCTCTTCCCAGACGTTGAGGTTCTGTGTGAGCACAGTGTTCCTAGAGGGAAATGGATTTCTAGTACCATGGGAGTAGCTGGATATTTAATCACTGCTCTCCTTTTGCTCTGTGGGAGAGGTTGTGGCCTCATCCAGTCCTACATTGCGGGGATGTCTCTAGCAATGTTCTTTGTGTCCAAATTTGTGTACATGCATGTATTTTTCTGCAGTGGTTTGCTTGAATTCCCCTTTGGGAAAGCTGGACTTTCATTTCTCTCCTGTGGTTTTCTTCCATGGTCAAAACTCTACATTTTTTCTCAGCTCTGGCAAGAGGGATTGGGGCAGTTTTGCACCTCTGCTTGTTCCACAGCCCAACCAAGGTCTGTCTGCCTATTACCAGATGCATAAAAAGGCAAGACTGTTTCTGGTTTCCTTGGTGTGTGGTGCTAGATCCCACAAGTCTCACATGGGTACTTTTTTGTGTGTGTGGATAGATGTCTAATTCTTTCTTGAAAAGGTAGAATAAAAAGAAGCAATATCTGAGGCCACATGATACTGACCCTGTGTTCAAAATATTGCTGATCTGAATAAACAGGCACAAGTTTTCAGGGGTATGTATCATGCAGACATTTTTAATTTTTTAATTTTTTATTTTCAATTAGCCAACATATAGTACATTATTAATTTTTGATGTAGTGTTCACCTATTCATTAGTTGCATATAACACCCCTACCCATCACCCTGTTACCCCATCCCCCCAACCCCTCCCTTCTGTAATGCTCAGTTTGGTTCCCAGAGTCCAGAGTCTCTCAAGGTTTGTCTCCATCTTTGATTTCTTCCCATTCAGTTTTCCCTCCCTTCCCCTATAGTCCTCCATGCTTTTCCTTATGTTCCACATAGGAGGGAAACCATATGATAATTGCCTTTCTCTGCTTATTTCACTTAGCATAATCCCCTCCAGTTCCATCCATGTTGATGCAAATGGTAGGTATTCATCCTTTCTGATGGCTGAGTAATAATCTGTTGTATATATGAACCACATCTTCTTTATCCATTCATCTGTTGAAGGACATCTCATCTCCTTCCGTACTTTGGCTATTGTGCACACTGCTGCTATGAACATTGGGGTGCATGTACCTCTTCTTTTCACTACATCTGTATCTTTGGGGTAAATACCCAGGAGTGCAATTGCTGGGTTGTAGGGTAGGTCAATTTTTAATGTCTTGAGGAAACTTCATACTGTTTTCCAGAGTGGCTGTACTAGCTTCATGCAGAATTTTAAATATAAAACTTGTTATGGAAGTACACTGTAGAAATTCATTCTAAACTCTTCAAATAATAATTTATGCATAAAGTGTTTACAAACTTATTTTAATTGTCCCCTAATTTTATAGGAGAGCCACATCTCCAAAAGTCAAAACTAAACAAATATAATAGATTTATGTGGTGGAAAATTGTGGAGAAATTATTTTTTGGAAGGAAGGAAATAGCTTTAGAATTTGGGGAGAAACCTAGGTTTGAATTCCAATGCTATTATCTGATGCTTTGATTTTCAGCAAGTCAACTGAACCCTCTAAGCATTAGATCCCTCTACTACACAAGAGATTATTCATATACATACATCATAAAACATACATCAAGCTTTTCATGTGGGTCTTCTCACATGAGCATTCAGTGAACAAGTATTATAATACTTATTAAAATACATAATTTAATATGTAAAAACACGTAAAAACAGGATGTAAAATTAGTTGAGCAGGAATCAAGTTCTGTATCCAATTTTTATTGTGTGCATACAACTTATTTCTGAATATATAGTATTTAAATGTTTCTATAGCATATTTGCAAGAATTTAATAGGGTGATTAAAATTTTTATGCAGTTTTGTTTGTTGAAAAAGTACAAAATGTTTTATATCATGAGAAAATAGAAATCTAGAAGAAAACTTCTTGGTAGATTTTCAGGAGGAGGGTATGATTTGGATATATAAGTAGAAAACTTAGTAATAAGAACTTGAAAATATACAAAACATTTGTCAAATAAATTCTTAAGATGTGAATTTTAAGGGCCTCTAAATCATACAAACTTTATGAAAAAAGCTTTTTGATTATGTTATATTTAAACAGGTTTTAGCTTGGCTAAAATTGTAAATACTGCTTGTCCCATATTTTATACAAAGTTTTCCTTTTTATAAAGATTTTTCATTTTGTTTTACAAGTTCTTGTTACATTCACCCTTCCCAATCTAAACTGCAGTGTTGGAGAAAGGAATTGCATGAGACAAGAGAGAAAGCGCATGAGACAAGAGAGAAAGCTCAATTATGTGTCCACTAATGGCTTACAAGTCTGAGCAATTTGTTTACTGCAGTCAGATTTGCCTTCATCAAGTGAAGATTTAACATTAGATGAAAATGATTTCATAAATCTTCAAGGACAGTAATTTCCTTCTCATTTCAGTTAACATGTAACCTGGAAAACACCATCTACTCTGTACATTTTAAATTTGAAAAATTAGAAAAGGGTTTCTGAGGAGTGGTTTTCAGAATAGTGTACATGTTTTTATTTTAATGGTAGAGGAACATTTTTCATAGTGACAACTCTGTTATAGTCCTCTGAGTCATTGAATTTTATAACTGGGAACCATATTAGCAATTAAATCCAAATGTTTCACTTTACAGATGAGTAAATGGGACCGATAGTGATGAAGTAACTTGTCCCAAGATACACAGCTCATGATAGAGCCCTGGCCAAGACCTGGGGCTACCCAGAAGCTTAGTCTGCTTTGTCCCCCCACCCAAGAATGTCACACACTGCCGTAAATAAATGTTCATGTTTAGGTGTCTACTAACAATTGCATGGATATCAAAGATATTTAAACTAGAGACTTAAGAATTTTTGCACATGCAACCTTAAATACCAGTGCAAAACAGAGATGTATTTATATTTGCACTTACTTCATTTTGTTTAACTCCTGTGAGTTAATTTTGCACATGTAGATCCTTGGTTCCAGTGCAACCACCAGACCCCTCAAATGTTAGCTACGTTTTTTTTTTTTTTTTTTTTTTTTTTTTTTAGTGAAGATCATATTTAAAACTTCTTAGTATTTATAGCTGCCTAATAATAGTTTTGGATCCTGGCTACCACTAGTCCTTTTATGTAACTTGGATCAATTTATTTTTGATGCAAGCGTTTGTCAATAATTACCTATTCTTTGGACATTTCATTCCATTAAACCCAAGTCATAAATGAGTGACATTTTGGGGTGCCTGGGTGGCTTAGTCAGTTGAGCATCTGACTCTTGATTTCAGCTCAAGTCATGATCTCTGGCTCATGAGATCGAGCCCTGCATTGGGTTCTGAACTCAGTGGGGGAGTCTGCTTGGAATTCTCTCCCTCCCCCTGCTCTCTCTCCCACACTCTAAAATAAATGAATGTTTAAAAAATAATAAATTGGGACCCTTCACAAAGCATTAAAGACAAAATTAAAAGGTATAAATCTTAAAACTTAGCACTAAGAGTTGACTCATATATCTGCCACTTGTGGTTTTGATATGTTAACTAATGTTTTTTTAAAAAGTGGTTGGTGAACATTTATGTGCATTTAAATATAACCCAATTTGTTATAAAGCAATGTATGTCCCGCATAGGACATTTAGAAAAGATAGGTAACCAAAATAAAGAAAAAAGATGTTCCTGTTTAATAGTCTTGAAATAATTGCATGACAAATATGTTAAAGCCTATATGTGAAATATATTATCTATATGTATTTGCATACTATATTTATATACTATGTACATTATATATACT
Organism: Neomonachus schauinslandi; assembly: GCF_002201575.2. Lineage (NCBI taxonomy): Eukaryota > Metazoa > Chordata > Mammalia > Carnivora > Phocidae > Neomonachus > Neomonachus schauinslandi. Next base: position 45,832,616 of record NC_058414.1, on the reverse strand, counting down.
AATATATATAGTAGATAAATTATGAGAACTATTTTAATTACAGTATTGTATTTTTCTCATTTAAAAAATCTTTAAAAATTTTTGCTGTTGCCTTAAAATCTTCCACTTTTTTCCTAAATAGTCCAATTTATTTCTACATTTTAACTTTTAGACCTATTTTGTTACTTAATTTTTATAGTCTTTAAATTTCTGTTCTTTCTTGACAATGAAGGCTATTATTTCCAGTACAGTATTTTCTAACCACCTTGTCCAAGTTATATAGTGTAGCTGTGAACTGTGAGGGTCAACTCTGTAAATATGATAATCGAATGTAGAGAGCCATGCTGTATCAATGTGTTTGTCAATATATCGTTTATCTTATTTTTACAGTAAGCCTTTTTCCTTAGTTTTGATTTTATCTATTTAAAATTGAAGTATAATTATAATCTATGTGCTAAATATTAAAAGCCAGCTTTTTGAAAATTGGTAAAAACTGAGAACTCGTGAATGGATCACTTGTAAAATGAAATTGTCTCAATACCTGTGTTAAGCACTTACTGATTGATGTTATAAATCAGAGTAATATACATTGCTCAAATAAAGTCTATAGAGGGAGGCTAAAAAAAATAAACTATAATTAACATACAATGTTTTAGTAGGTTTAAGTGTACAACTTTAATTCAGTGATTCTAAACATTATTCAATGCTCATCCCCGTAAATGTAGTCACCATTTGTCACCACACAATATTAATACCCTATTATTGACTATACTCCCTATGTTTCACCTTGCAATTTATATCTCTTAATACTCTTTAATTTGCCCATCTACTTGCCTACCTTTCCTCTGGTAACCACCCATTTGTTCTCTGTATTTGAGTCTGTTTTTAAGTTCAATGTATAAGTGAAATCATACATATTTGTCTTTCTCTGACTTAAGTACACTTTACATCACACACTCTAGGTCCATCCATGATGTCACAACTGGCATGATCTCATTTTTTTGTGGCTGAGTAATATTCCATTGTGTGTATGTGTATACACACATATCCCACATCTTCTATATTCATATCAATGAACATTTAGGTTGTTTCCATATCTTGGCTACTCTAAATGTTGCAGTGAACATAGGGGTGCATGTGTCTTAGTGTATTTGTTTTTTGGGGGTTAATATCTAATAATGGACTTACTAGATCACATGGTATTTCTATCTTTAATTTTTGAGAAACCGCCATTCCATTTTTCATAGTGGTTGCACCAATTTACATTTCCACCAACAGTGCAGGAGGATTTCCTTTTCTCCACATCCTTGCCATCACTTGTAATTTGTCTTTTTGATACTAGCTATTCTTACTGGTGTAAAGTTCTACTCATTGTGGTTTTGGTTTTGGTTTGCATTTTTCCTGATGATTATTGATGTTGATCATCTTTACATGTGCTCTTAGGTCGTCTGTGGGTCTTCTTTGGAAAAAAGGTGTGTTCAGGTCCTCTGCTTATTTTTTTAATTTTTTTTGGGGGGGGTTGAGCTATACAAATTCTTTATATATTTTGGATATTAATTCTCTAGGTTGTCTTTTTTGTTTGCTGTGCAAAAGGTTTTATTTTGGTGTAGTCCTAATTTATTTTTGCCCTTGTTTCGCTTGCTTGAGAAGACCTATCCATGAATGATGCTAAGGGTGATGTCTAAGAGATTACTGCCTGTGCTTTCTTTTAGCAGTTTTATTGTTTCAGGTCTCACATTTAAGTCTTTATTCCATTTTGAGTTTATTTTTGTTTATGGTATAATAAAGGGGTTCAGTTTTTCCTGCACTGTCTTTTCCCCTTTGTAGATCCTTGCCTCCTTTGTCCTAGATTAATTGGCCATATAGATGTGGGTTTATTTCTGGGCTTCCTATCCAATTCCATTGATTTGGGGGTCTATCTTTGTGCCAATATCATACTGTTTTCATTATTGTGGGTTTGTAGTATATCTTGAAATCCTGAATTGTTGTATCATCAGCTTTGTTCTTTCTCAAGATTGCTTTGGCTATTCAAGGTCTTTTGTTGTTCCATACAAATTTTAGTATTGTTTGTTCTAGTCCTGTGAAAAATGCTACTTTTATTTTGATAGGAATTAGATTGAATCTGTACATTGCCGTGGATTGTATGGAAAAAAATTTGTTTAATGGAAGTATCAATCATATCCATTAGAGCCCCATCTTATAAATAAAATTGTTAAATCATTTTTGGAGTAGTAGGAAGGATGCATATGTTTTGAAAAATGAATCCCAATTTTAATGAAACATATTCAAGTCCTTTTTCAAAAGTAATTCCTGTTCTAAACCTTTACTTATAACTTAGATGGTATAATACTAAAAAAATCTCCCTGATATTTTAGTTAACAATATGCTTCTTCAGTCTCATTTAATTCTTGCTACAAGGAAAGAGTAAATTGTTATTTAAGAGTTTAAGCCATGTTAAAAATGAGTTAAGAGAACAGAAAGACTTTAATATACTTATTTCAGATATTCCCATCCTATTGAAAAGTGCACAACTTGGGGGGAACACATTAACTCCTATATACAGTTTGTGTTCTAATAAAAAAAAAAATGACCTATTGCTTTTCACAGACTTGTATAGTCCTTCTCCAATACCATGACTAATTTTTTTCTAAGAAATTCTACTTCTGTAAGTGAATTAGAACACATTTACATAAAGTTGCTTTTCCTCTGATATTATACTTTGCTATTTTTATTCTTTATTCATTTATCAAAATTTCATCAGTAAAATTTTGTCAGGAAATTGCTATATGTAAGAATGCATGAGAAACAAGAGTACATATTTAAGACCCTTTCTCCAAATGACTATGCATTTCAGTAGTTATACTCAACACACATTTTTAAATAAATGTAATAAATATGAAGAGTACCTTTTTTTTTTTTAAATTTTACCCTAAGATGACTAACACAGCTCACTCATACTACTTAATCTACCAGTAGAAACAGTTTACTGATTACCTTTTTGAAAGCCTCCTATGCTTTGTTCTTTCTTAATATTAGCATGGGTTTTTTCCATCGTCCAAGAAGAACTTGACAAAAAACCATCATACTTACAGAGAAAGGAATGAAACTCAGTGAATAGAAAAGGGCCAGATACACATCATCATTGTAACTCACAAGAATTACATTAAAGTAGTGCTTCACAAAGAACAGTGTGCTGATCAGTGGTGATGTGAGATAGATCCAGAGTCTTAAAAAAAAAAAATTTTACTGGAAAACAAGGATGTCCATTTGTTTGCATGATGTCTATGGCCACAATTGCACTAGAATAAAAAGTATTTTTAATGAGAAATTTTATTTTATATTTTAATGAGTCCTGGAAAACCTAAATTGTTACCTGGATCTTTACAGAAAAGGTTCATTGATTCTTAAACGTCACATATTTATGCTTATATATTGATTTTGGTTGGTAGAATGTGCATATTTTCACATATCTATAATATTAATCTGGTTTCAAGGTGATGCATAGATATGACAATTATGAATAAAATTAAATTCAGTAATCTGAAGAATAGTCTGCAGTACAAATTCTATTTTATATTTGTTTAAAAGCTTGGTAGCAGGCAACAGTAAAAATAGAATAATGAGTTGATGACAGATGTGTCTGTGGCCACAGGAAATCTGGTGGTCATTCCATCTGAGATACACACATACAAACATGAGTTAATATAGTCATAAAATATAGTCATAAAATTAAACAATGTACTTGCCACTCATATAGGAAAATTATTGTGTAAGAAAATGTTTCTCCTTCATACATAAAATTTTAACATTGATATTTTAATATGCTTTATTCTCAATCCCATTCTTTATGCAATGTAACATTTTAAAGATATTGCTTGATGAAAAAAGGCTTTCAAAGTAAAAGTAAAATATTTGCAAGGTTTTGGCTAAACTATATTTATATAAAACTATGAGCCAGACTTAATCTTACTTTTACCCCATGAAAACACTCAGAAAAGCATCAGAAGTAGTATGGGAATATTTTGAGCTCAATAAACTTGGCCTCTGAACACTGTCATTGTCCTTTGGATAAGTAGACCTGAGGAAAGGGACTGTATCTTATTCAGTTTTCCCAGCCCCTTATACAGTGGCTGGCATATGGTAGCATTTAGAACATTTATTGAATGGACGCATTAGGAAGCATACATTTTTCTTGCCTTAATTTCCCTTTTTTTCCCGTAGATCTCCAAGTTTATTATGAGCAAATTAGTTAATGGCTTTTCAAAGATTCTTTGGAAATATAGGGTGATAGTTCATGGAATATTAATGTTTAAGCTCTTTGGAAATAAGAATTATAGACATGAATAGTAAAAAAAAATCAAAAGTGTTTCACCTACAAAACTATATAATTTGAGGTTTGGCTAATAAAGTAACATCATTCTATTCCTTCCCAACTGGTTCAGCCCTCTCTGCTCTTCCAGGTTGTTGGAGCAAATGCATCCTTGACCCAAAATGAAATGTTTCATCTACTAGTTTAAAGGCTGTTTAAAAAATAACGACTTTGCTTTTAGCAGTCATTGCTCTCTTCTGAAATACTCTGCTGATTCACAAAGCTGTCTGAGAAATTCATGATGTCGCTGCAATATCAGCCTGAATGAGGATAAAGTACCCATTTGGAGATCAGAAAATTTACTTTATTGGCTAAAGGGCTGCTCCCCTTTGATATAAAGAAAGGCATTAGAAAATCTATTAAGACTGAGTTATACTCTGCAGCCACCATCTTTTCTTGTTACAATTAGTATTTCATTTTAATTGTGCTGCTATATAATTTCTGATGAAAAGATAGTGTGAACTCTGAACAAGATTATTTTTTACTATAATAGACCATGTGTTCATGGAATATTTCCCTAATCGTCTCTGGTTTATTAAAGGAGGTACAGGAATTTTTAAAGGGCATATTTTCAGTGTTTTCCTCTTGCATCTACCTTTTTGTTGTATTGGTATAAAGGGAAAATGGATATATGCACCTTTTTCAGTCAAACTATATTTTGTAATTCCTAGCAAATTAGAGTGTGGGTTCTGTCATTTATGGGGTATTCTGTAGAAGTAGTCGCAGGAAGAATGGTCTTAGTCTCTTTTTAGAAAATGAAGATGGTTTCTTCTCTTGGAGCAAACAACTCATGTACTTATGATATTCTTAAAATTTTTTCACTTTATTCTACATCGCCTCTCCCATTTCTCCAGTGAGCAATTATTGAGCATGTAGTATAGGTATGTATTTTTTTTAAGCTGTGTTCATTAAAATATGAATAAACCATTCTCTGACCTAACAAGGTCAGAGTATTTTGAGAAGGACATGGAAGTAAGTAATGTATGTTCAGAGAATTTTGGGTGTGATCCAGGCTTTGCTGAAGCTCTGAGATTTAGAAGTGAACATGGATGGTGAGAACATTCCAGGCTGAGGAAACAGTGGTATTAGAGACATAGTGTCATTAAAAAAAAAAGGGGGGGGGGCACCAAAAGTCAGGTAGCAATGAGTAGTCTTCTGTGTCTCAAGGATAAAGTGATTGATGAGATAGAGAATACAGGTTGGAGCCAGGCTTTTGAGAGCTGAACAAATAGTTAAAATGTTAGATTTTTTATTCATTAAGCAATGGGAAGTCATTGAAGATTTTTAAAGGGTAATAAAGGTCTGACTTAAACTTTAGGAAGGTAACTCTTGGGTATATAGAGGGCAAGTCAGCAACAGAAAATATGGGAGAAATGCTAATTCACTATTTTGGTAGCAGGAAAAAAGTAGATCCTTGTTTTAAAGTTTCCTTCACAGAGAAATGTTTGTATTAAATCAAAATTATCTTATAACTGATGCCCTGGGTATTAGGTAAGAGCAACTTTCATCACTCACTCATTAGTCACTGCATGCCTTTAATGATCTCTGGTCGTGTTGTGTCCCAGCCAAATTCATATGTTGAAGCCCTAACTGCAAATGGTACTGTTTTTGTTTAAGGGAGGTAATTAATGTTAAATGAAGTCATAAGGGTGGAGCCGTAATCCAATAGGACTGTTGTCCACATAAGAAGAGTTAGACATACCAGAGATTTTTTTTTTAAGATTTTATTTATTTATTCATGAGAGATAGAGAGGCAGAGGGAGAAGCAGGCTGCCCGCAGAGCAGGGACCCCCCCCGATGCGGGACTCAATCCCAGGACCCTGGGATCATGACCTGAGCTTAAGGCTGACGCTTAACCGACTGAGCCACCCAGGCGTCCCAATACCAGAGATCTTTATCTGTAAGGCCATGCGATGCCACCACAAAAAGTGGTCTACAAGCAAGGAAGAGAGGTCTCACCAGAAACCAACGCTAATGGTAGTGTGATCTTGGACTTGGAGACTCCAGCGCTGGGAGAAAATAAATGTCTGCTATTTAAGATAGTCTGTGGTGTTTGACAGCTAGAGAAGACTAATACAGGCCTGGAGTAAAACCTTCAACTTTCATCTTGCTTCTTTCTCTGTCTCTAGAAAGATGGGTTTCTAGGCTGAGGCATGAGAAACAAGGAAGCATTGATGACAACATCACTTATCTTATGGTCTCAGGGTAATTGAGGGGAATGAGGGAGTAGATTAAAATGATAGTGGTTCTGGGGCGCCTGGGTGGCTCAGTCGTTAAGCGTCTGCCTTCAGCTCAGGTCATGATCCCAGGGTCCTGGGATCGAGCCCCGCATCGGGCTCCCTGCTCGGCAGGACGCCTGCTTCTCCCTCTCCCACTCCCCCTGCTTGTGTTCCCTCTCTTGCTGTGTCTCTCTCTGTCAAATGAATAAATAAAAAATCTTTAAAAAAAATGATATTGGTTCAGATAGAAACAAGTGGTTTAGCAAGTTGGGGTTAGAGAAAGGAGAGAGACTTAGTTAAGACAACATCTTTATTGCACCTGAAGTTCTTAAGCTTTCTTGATTATTCTGCCAAAAATAAACTCTTATCTGTCAGTGAGGCATGTGGTTTTTGCATCGTGGACCTGACCTCGGTTATGTCCATGACTGCCCTGTCCGATTTCTTCTCCTTTATATCGTGGATGCTGCCTCACTTTTCAACTGATTTTTCTTTCTTGTGATTATTTATATTTATATTACTCTAAGATGCTGTCTTTAGCTTCTTCTCTTTCCCCTTCCTTTTTTGGGTGAGATTTCCAGTAAAATGCTTTTGCTTTGTAACTGAAATTTAGAAACCTATGGTTTTGTACCCTTGAGTTCCGTGTACATGAATATTCATGAATGCCCTCTGGATATTTCCAGTTAAATATCTTAACAGCAGTATAATTCATATGTGTAACTAACTTTGGATAGGTGACAAAGCACTTTCATATGTACTTAGGTATGTACCTGTTTTTCCTTATAAATACTGTAAGGCATGTGTTACTATTTTATATTTCAGATGCTGACTCTCAAAGAGTTTAATTTTCCAAGTCATGAAATAAGTCAGTTGAAATGTTTAAGCAATTACAAAACTGGTCAAAGCACTTCTAAAATGGAACTTCCAAATGGGCTTCCTTTCTCAAAAGCCTTAGTTAACAGCACTGTCATTTCTTTAATCAGGCTGTCATCAAGTCCAATACGTGGAACTCAATCAGTATTTGTAGAAAGTGCAGGGGAGGGATTCCTGGATGGCTTAGTCAGTTAAGCGTCCGCCTTCAGGTCTGGTCAGGATTCCAGGGTCCTGGGATCAAGTTCCACATCAGACTCTTTGCTCAACGGGGAGCCTGCTTCTCCCTCTGCCCTTCTCCGTGCTCTCTTCTTTTTAAAATTTTTATTATTTGTCAGGGAGAAAGTGCAAGGAAATGACTAAATAAATGGTTCTTCAAGTTTATTTTCACTTTAATGCCTATATGAAAGTTGTTACTCTATATTCTCCATTCCCACTGCATTCACTCAGAATGTTGGAAAAAACGAAAAAAAATGAGCATGAGAAAACAGCGTTTTGTAAGAAATACCTTATTTTTCTTAAAGCCAATGGGAAATTGTCACAAGTATGGAAAGATAAATTTATCTTCATAATTAAATGGTAAAAATAAATCCTTGATTTTTAGTTTTATACTGTTTCCTTTTTACAAACCACATAATTACTACCAAGAATAGGAATGATACTGGTAGGTGGTCTCTCATATTATTATTTGTCTTTCTACCAATAAAAAACTGGCATAAAATATTATAATACATTGCCTCATGGAGTCTTAAAAATTTAGGAAGTAATATTGGTGACTAGTGATAATAATAAAAGGAAGACTAAACATTTCTTAATCAAAATAAATGTTTATTCTGGTCTGGAGACTATTTCTTATTTGATCATCCTTGGAGAATATAAAATGTCAGAGCCATTATTTTTTATTAACTGGATCTGGCATGGGCATAAATAGCAAATTGAACTATCTCTTTTTTTTGGTGGCAGTGGGCATTAAGGAAAATTGGCTGAAAAAATATTCAGACTTAAAAAATACATCACAGTTTCACCCAGCTATAAGTACCTATCTGTTAGTGTAATTTTTATAAATAAATACCTCAGATAATTTTGGTAAAATAAAACTAACGTGGCTTGTCATACAAGAAATAGAATGTATGTCTGGCTCATCACAATTTTAATTGTAAATCTCAGGAAATGCAGAATATGACAATTAAGTTAGGAAGTGCTCAATGGATTGCAGGGTAGTAAATTTTATTAAATTTCTCCATAAAATAACATTGACAAATAATCTAATACAGAGCTGCTTGTGTATTACTAGGTATTGCCGAAGGAACAAATAGGCAGCTCCAAATTCAGAGTTTGTTCTAATTTACATGTTGTTTTGTGATAAAATTTCATGTTATTTGGTTCTGACTATGAGCTTAAATTTGAATGGAGGAATATCGACAGGAAACATGGGAATAATCTGATATTTTGGGGAAAATATAAGTGAATTTTTGGGGCTTTCTCTCCTTTTTCTTTAGGTGACTCGGTACATGAGGCTCAAACACCAACTGTTCTGTATGTATGATACACTAGAAGATAACTATGGCACATGTACTTGTCTATTCATATAATTCCATTCCAATAATGTATGTATCATGCTATAGCATTTCTAAAAGTTGACCCAAAAATGAATATGAACTCTCTTTAAAATCACCTCTCATTAGGTATCCATGATGTGGGAGAAATCACTTTGATATGGTTATTCTAGTACTAAGACAGCAATAATGCACTGTTTTTTTCTTAGACTCAACTGTATAACACTCTGAAATATCTATCACAGCTTTGATACTTGCTCCATGAGCCTAAAGGCTGGAGAGAATAAATGTAAATCTAAAATACAGCTGCATATCTGCCACTTGCATATGTGTATTTTCTCACAGGCTGTGATTCTGAATTTTGGATCACTACCCCGAATTAGCCAAACTAAATATGTATTTGAATCTTATTTTTGCATTGAAATCACCTTAAAAGTGTAAATATTTAAGTGTTATGAGAATGCCCCTTGGGGATTTCTCTAGTACTATAGTATGGTATAATATTGTAATGGACTAAATGTTTATATTCCTCAAATTCACATATTGAAGTTCTAACCCCCCAATATGAGGCGGATGTGTGGAAATGGGGCTGAAGGGTAGAAAAATGTGCCACCCTAGCATATTGATTATTTTGAACTAGAGGCACTTGGAAAACAGTGGACGCAGGGAGACACTTTCTCTGAGCTCCATCTGCCTGAGGACAGATCCTCCAAAAGGAATTCATCTGTTATAAATGTACCTGGGAGCTTAATCAACTATGGAAGTTGACACCACACCCTGACAAACTGTCACAATCATATCTCCAGTCATCTTTCCTAAAAACCTTCTACTCTGCCCTAAAGGTCTATAACCTCCCTCCCCTGTACCTATTACTAAGGATATTTCAGTCTGAATTTTAAGTCACCTTGGGGAGTTACTAATTTTTTTTTCCCCTCTTACAGATGCACCTTATTGAAGAACTCAAAGTTAGGAGAAAACTGTTTTCCTCCCTTACAGGGTCTTTGGGAGGTAATTAGGTTTACATGAGGTCATGAAGTTGGCGATAGAGTTCATAACTTTGTTTCTTCCCTCTCTTTCCAATATCCAAAGATACATCCAGAAGGCAGCTGCCTGCAAGCCAGAAAGAGAACCCTCACCTGGGAACTGAATTGGCCAGCACCTTAATCTTGGACTTCTCAGCCTCCTGAACTGTGAGAAATTTCCTTTATTTAAGGCACCTCATGTATGTTATTTTGTTATGGCAGCTTGTGCTAGGACAATCACAAAGTTTGCCAATAATCTTAATCATAACTTTGGGTTACTTATAATCCTTATTCTTGACACAGGGCCATACATATAGTAGGTCTCAGTAAATAAATATTTTAATTAAAAAAGTTGGAAACTGGCTCATCAGCTTTCTCTTCTTCCTTGCCTAAAAGGCACAAAAATAAAAGTAATAATAGTACCCCAAAGGTGAAGAGAAAGTAAAAATAGGAATAAGAGAAGCAAAATCAGGTTATTAGAAGCACTTATAGTATTGGCTATGTTTCTGACTTTGCATAGACATAGTTAAAATAAACTTTGGATGTATTTTTTTATTCCTATTCATCAATGCAGGAAATATATTTTTGTGGTCTTTATGGAACATTTTAGTCATATAATGCACAGCAATTTATGAAGAATACTTCACCCTACAGTTTTGGTCTTGCCAATTTCCCCTTGGCTGAATAGCTCTGAAGAATAATTGTTTCTACACACTTTCCTCACCCCTTTAGATTACCCCCATTACCTCAAATTCTTTGATCTTTTATCTTGTAGGACCATGTAGTTCCTACATAACTGAAATTCAGAAGGACTAAGGATCTTCAGGTAACAGAAACCACCCATGTACAAGCAGCTTCTTCTGCTTTATTAATCTTGCTCCGTTAACTCATTTTTACGCTGGTCAACTATCCACCCTACATACATGACAACATTTGTTTTCTCATGACTAATCCTCATAGGAGCAGTGGGGCCTTTCCCAAGTGCATCTCACATTAACATTTCCGGAGGGATGCAAAGAAGGATCATTTTATATAAATCTCAATCATCCAGACAAAAAATAGATTTGAACTAATACCACTGACTATGTAAAGTGCCATTTCTTATTCCATAATCCATGAAAAGCTTGGGAATATGACATGAGAAGGTGGTAAAGCACATTTAGAGCATCCAGAATGGTTTTCACTAATGTATTTAGGGTGCCAGTGGAATAGAATGTTGAGACAAGTATTGTATTGGTTAACTATGATTAGTTTCTATTTACTTGCTAAGTAGCTCTGACTTAGTTCCGGATTGTCTCATCAACCAGGTGGACATTAGTAAGTCATTTAAACTCTTTAAGCTTTTGGTTGGATTTGGTTGAACATGATTATTTAGCACCTGACATTTTTCTCAGGTAACCTTTACATTACTATTTTGCCTGAAAGCATAATTTTTAATATTTACACATTTTTATGTATTTAGTTTTCTAGTTCCTATAAATGGTGATTTTTTTTTCAAATCATTGTATTTATTATGGGGGTGGAGGGATGTTCATCTAGATATCAGAGTATAATATTCAGGTGCTAAATTGATTAATTTAGTTCTAAGGGAAAAAAAACCTAAAGTCTTAAAACCTGGAACTTATCAGATCATTTTCTTGATAGCCAACTCTTAACTACTCCCAACTCAGTTTTTCTAACCAACTCTAAAAGGGTATTTACCATCCTTTTAGGCAGGATATAATTTGTTAAGATTGCAAAGTGCTTTAAGCATGAAATGCTGTATGAGATAATAGGATAAATATTAATAATATCTTGTTAGAAGTACACAGACATAGTAAGGTAACTAAGAAAAATAAATTGCAGTGCTTGGTATGAAATTGAAAATCACTAATGGAATGAAAGTTTGTTCATACTGGGAGCAGTGTTGGATCATGTATAATGTAATACCGGGTCATTTCCAATTGTTTTAATTGCCATGAGCAACAACTGATCTTTACAGCTGTTCCTGACAAGCTCTTGTATAGCCCTAATGATCATAAAATGGTGCCAAAGACCAGCATTATCCCCTATTGAACATTAAATGTATCGACCCCTTCACTAGGTCCATCACTCAACAGACTCCTTAAAGTAATTCATGACACGATTAACATTAATTAACTTTACAAAAACCCCTCCAAACTCTCTGCTGTTTTAAGACTTCAGACTTTGAAGAAAGTAAAGAGCAACTAACAAACAGTTATGAATCCTCCTGTGAAAGCCATCAATTAAGGTAAGTAAAAGATTCCTAAATTTTTATAACCCTCATTTATCACTTGCCACTCCTGATAATTTTATCCTGTGTAAAGATATCTAAAGCCATTCAGTACTAAAAGTAGCATCCATCTCTGTACTTCACTTCCATTTTACAACTGAGAGTGGCAGCTTCCAAATTCATGTCAGAGTAAACCTGAGTCACAAGTCATTACTGGGCCCTACAGAAATATGAAAAAAATATCTTTCAGGTATGCAAGAACTCCGTCTTCTACAGGAATTGTATTTCTGCTTTAAGTTCCAAGTGATTAACACAAGCCTTCTCTAGATTATCAAAAATAGTAAGAATCCATTCATAAGGGGTATGAATTTTTACATATATTAAGCATTTAATGATCTTAGTAAATCTACTGAATAAACACCCCAATAATTTTAAACCTAACAATGTATTTGCTTTTACTCCAACCACCTGAAAATAATTGTTCAACAGTGATACAACTGGTGTTCAAATCCTTCTAAACCTCAACCTATGCACTTTTCATTAAACAGGGTGCAAAGGTGAATAGCCATAGTGTTCAAAGCATCAGAGTAACATCTGGTGGGAGGTTGGCTGAAGTCTATCACAGAGCACTAACCCTTAAAGAGAAAATGTTTTTTGCTGTAACTGTTAACTGTTGCAAGAGCCTGAGGGGATAGGGGTCAGAGAGAACTGATAGATAGATCTGATGAGTACAGGTTTATGGCCAGGCAACCCAAAAGTGTCCCTCTAAGGAAAACAGGATCAGAGAAAAATTTTCAGATACAACCCCAAAACAATAAAATGGCAAAAATACGTATATACCAAAAATTACTTTGACTGTCAATAGACCACATGCTCCACTCAAAAGACATAGGGTGACAGAATGGTTAAAAAAAAAAAAAAAGACCCATCTATATGCTGCCTATAAGGGACCTCTCTGAAACCTAAAAACACCTATCATGCAGATGTATGTCACAAGAAAGCTGCAGTAGCAATACTGCAGTAGCAATATTTATATAAAAAAGACAAACACAGACTGTAACAAGAGAAATAGAAAGACCCCATATATTAATAAAGGGGACAAATTACCAAGAAGATATAATAATTGTATATAATTTATGCACCCACACAGTTAATAAGAAACATAAAGAAACTGATACTAATTCAGTAATAGTAGAGACCTTTAACACGCCATCTCCATCCATGGAGGGATTATATAAATTTACATCACAAGGAAACAATGGCTTTGAATGACATACTAGAACAGATGGATTTAACACATATATTTAGAATATCCCATCCTAGAAGTGCACAGGGAACATTCTCCAGAATAGATCACATATTAGCCAACAGAACAAATCTCAACAAATTTAAGATTGAAAACATACAATGCATATTTTCTGACCACAACACTATAAAACTGGATGTCAACCACAAGAAAAATATCCGCAAAGCTCACAAATACATGGAGGTAAATATCTTCTTTGATTTCTTGATGAAAAATGGTCTAAAATCTCTGGGATGCAGCAAAAATGGTTCTAAGACGTAACTTTATAGCAATATAGTCCTACTTCAAGAAGAAAAATCTCAAACCACCTAACCTTCCCCACTAAAGGACCTAGAAATAGAATAACAAAACTAAAACCAGTGGAAGGAAAGAAAAAACGATTAGAGCAGAAATAGATGATACAGAAACTAAAAAAGTATAAGAAGAAGAAACTGTAGGAAAAAATCTTTGAAAGAAGAATTGATAAAGGACACAAATCAACTGAGAGAAGAGAATATCATTAACAAAATGGATAAAATCCTGGAAACTACCAAACAGGAATACAAAATTTTAACAGGCCTATAACCAGCAGAGAAATTGAATCAGTAAGCAAAAACCTCCTGACAAGCAGAAGTCCAGGACCACATGGGTTCACAGGGAAATTCTACCAAACATTTAAAGAAGTGTTACCTATTCTCAAACTGTTCCAGAAAATACAAAAGGAAGGAAAACTTCCAAAGTCATTCTACGAAACCAGCATTACCCTGGTACCAAAACCTGAATTGTGTAAGACTGTTGAATCACAGACCTGTACCTCTGAAACAAATACATTAAAAAAAAAAAAAAAAAGATAGTAGGAAGGGAGAAATGGAGGGGGAGACAAACCACGAGACACTATGGACTCTGAGAAACAAACCGAGGGTTCTAGAGAGGAGGGGAATGGGTTAGCCTGGTGATGGGTATTAAAGACGGCACGCACTGAATATGCAAACAATGAATCATGGAACACTACATCAAAGACTAATGATGTAATGTATGGTGATTAACAAATTTTTAAAAAGCACTAAAAAAGAGAACTACAGGCCAATATCCCTGATGAACATGGATACAAAAATTCTCAAAATACTAGCAAACAGAAATCAACAATATATTAAAACAGTCATTCATAATCAAATGGGATTTATTCCTGGGTTGCAAGCGTTGTTCAACTTTCACAAATCCATCAATGTGAAATATCACATCAATAAGAGAAAGGATAAAAATAATATCATTTCAATAGAATAGAAAAAGAATCTGACAAAATTTAACATCCTTTCATGATATAAAGAGAACATACCTCAACATAATAAAGGCCATCTACAAAAAACCCACAGCAAATCTCTCACTGGTAAAAAACTGAGAGCTTTTCCCTTCAGATCAGGAAGAAGAGAAGGCTGTCCATTCTTACCACTTTTATTTAACATAGTAATGGAAGTCTAAAAAATAATCCAAATTGGTAAGGAAGAAGTAAAATTTCACTATTTGCAGATGACATTATATATAGAAAATGAGCGAGACTCCACTGAAAAACTGTTAAACTAATCAATGAATTCAGTAAAGTTGCAGGATATAAAATCAATGTACAAAAATCTGTTATGGAAGTAACATAAAGAAAAATTAAGAAAACAGTCCCATTTATAATTGCTCCTGAAAAACCTAACCAAAGAGGTGAAAGACCTGTACTCTGAAAACTGTAAAACACTGATGAAAGATATTCCTTGTGGGCGCCTGGGTGGCTCAGTTGGTTAAGCGACTGCCTTCGGCTCAGGTCATGATCCTGGAGTCCCAGGATCGAGTCCTGCATCGGGCTCCCTGCTCGGCAGGGAGTCTGCTTCTCCTCTGCCCCTCCCCCCTCTCATGTGCTCTCTCTCATTCTCTCTGTCTCAAATACATAAATAAAATCTTAAATAAAAAGATATTCCTTGCTCATGCATTTGAAGAATATTGATAAAATATCTGTATTACCCAAAGCAATCTACATATTTAATGCAATCCTTATCAGAATACCAACAGCATTTTCCCACAGAATTAGCACAAAGAATTCTAAAATATCTATGGAACCACAAAAGACCCCTGAACAGCCAAAGCAACCTTGAGAAAGAAAAGCAAAGGTAGGGGCATCACAATTCCAGACTTGAAGTTATATTATAAAGCTGTAGTAATGAAAAGAGTGTGCTACTTTCACAAAATGAATACATAAATCAATAAAAAAGAAAAATCAGAAATGAACCCACAACTATATAGTCAATTAATCTTCAACAAATCAGGAAAGACTATCCAGTGGGAAAAAGTCTCATCAACAAATGGTGTTGGGAAAACTGGACAGCAACATGCAAAAGAATGAAACTGAACCACTCTTACACCAAATTGTTTAAAGACCTCAGTATGGGACCTGAAACCATAAACAACCTAGAAGAGAACACAAGCAGTAACTTCTTTGACATTGCCCGTATCAACTTCTTTCTAGATAGGTCTCCTAAGGCAAAGGAAAGGAAAGCAAAAATAAACTACTTGGACTACATCAAAATAAAAAGCTTCTGCACAGGGAAGGAAATAATCAACAAAACTAAAAGGCAACAGGGGCACCTGGGTGGCTCATGCAGTTGGGTATCTGCCTTGGCTTGGGTCATGATCCTGGGATCAAGCCCCATGTTGGGCTTTCTGCTTAGCAGGAAGTCTGCTTCTCCCCCCGCCCCTCCCCCATGTGTGCTCCCTCTCTTGCTCACTAACTCTGTCTCACAAAAAAAAACACAAAAAACCCAAAAAGGCAGCATATGAAATGGGAGAAGATATTATTTATAAATCACATACCTGATAAAGGGCTAGTATCCAAAATATATGAAGAACTTCTACAACTCAACACCCCAAAAGTGAATAATCCAATTTAAAAATGAGAAGATATGAACATTCTGGCCAACAGACACATGAAAAGATGTTCAACATCACTCATCTTATTGTAGTTTTGATTTCCCTGATGATATCACCGCACACTTGTAAGAATGGTTCAACTCAAACAGCACAAGAAACAGCAGCTGTTCGTGAAGGGGAACCTTCTTACGCTGTTGGTGGGAATGAAAACTGGTGCAGCCACTGTGGAAGACAGTATGGAGGTTTCTCAAAAAAGTAAAAACAGAACTACCTTATGATCCAGCAATCACACTACTAGGTATTTACCCCCCAAATTATAGTACACTAATTCAAAGGGATACATGCACCCTGATGTTTATAGCAGCATTACTTAAAATAGCCAAGATATTAAAGCAGCCCAAGTGCCCATCGATTGATTGATGGATAAAAAAAGTAGTATATGTATACAATGGAATATTATTCAGCCATAAAAAAGAATGAAATCTTGCCCTGTGAAACAAAATGAATGAAGCTAGAGAGTATAATGCTAAGCAAAAAAAAAAAAAAAGACGAATAGCGTATGATTTCACACCCATGTGGAATTTAAGAAAACAAATGAGTGAAGGAAAAAAAATAATAAGACAAAGCAAGAAATACACTCTTAATTATAGAGAACAAACTGGTGGTTACCAGAGGGGAGGGTAGTGAGGGGATGGGTTAAGTAGCTGTTGAGGATTAAGGAGTGCACTTCTCATTATTAGCAGGGTCATGTATGCAACTTTTGAATCACTGTCATATACACAAGAAACTAATAATACTGTATGTTAACTATACTGGAATTAAAATGAAAACTTAAAAAAAAGTGTCCCCCTGAATGTCCCTAAGTATTCCTCCTAGGTTTGAAAGTTTTAAAGAAGGCAGCTCCTCATCCTGTATATCCTAGTAATAAGCTACCAAGAACTTTAGAACAATGCAATGTTGTTTTTATAGTACTCACAATATTTCTATGGTGCTATGCTTACAGCTTTGGATTTTAGATTCTTTCTTATTTAGTATCTTTCAACAAGATTATACCAAAAAAACCTTCCTTCATTAATTTTTTGAGTCTATCTAAAAGAATTGGTATTACATCCATGGTTATTTTATTCTTTGAAGGATACTTGAGATTAAAAAAATATATTTCTAAGTGTCATTCAGAGAAACTGCTTATCTACTTTAAGATTATTAATCTCAAAGTAATTGTAGCCTCTCTGTTGTAGCACATTTCTCTATATACTCCAAATATGGTATATGAACAGCTCCAAAAGATTATTCTAGTTGTCCTAGAAAAGTGTAAAAAAAACCCAAAAAAACCTTAGAAATAAAAATAGAAGCTAAAATAGGCATCAAATATTCAAATAAAGACATAACAAGCTTTAAAAATATTTCTGGGTTGGAGACTTTGTGTCAGGTTTTGAAGAGAGTGTGGTTTATGCATTGTTTTTGTTTCTTTCCATGCATTGTTATTTTGAATATTTGCTTTGCTAATCACAGCATATCTTAACCTTCCTTAATCACACTAGCCAATGCATGCAGGCAATATATAATTGGCTTACGTAGGGTTGAATGAAGATATTTTAACTGTTACCTTTAGGAATTCTCATTTTTAACTGTTTTTTTCCTAGACTTCCATGAAGATTTCAGCTATTTTTTATTGTTATGTTAATCAAGGAATGAAATCTTGCCATTTCCATGAAGATTTAATCAGATAGGTAAATTTTATATTCCTTGGTCTATGATCTCAAATTTTATAGTACTAATTGATGTCTTAATCTGACACATATTAATGAATACTAATATTTTGCCTGGAGCTGTGTTACGACGTAGGAATAAATGATGACTAAGACCCATCTTCTTTTGAGAAATTCACCACACTGAAGTACAAGAACTCCAATGTGAATGGAATATCATGATTACATAGTGATATGAGATCACTTAATTCAGCCCAGAGTGTGCAAACAAAGCTCTCCCTTGGGATTCTATCACAATTTTGAAGGCAAATGGTTAAGGACAAACAGCCCATTATAATTTCTCCTGCTTCAAGAATAAGGGGATTATGAGAATACTTGAGAACTGATTCTTCTATATAATTTCTTGTTCAGATAGTATTGATAATCTTGGCTAACTTTTAATAATTCACTAGAAAAGCCTACTTCCAAAGAATTGCTTCCCTCCAAACTGAAAGATGTCTGGATGTTTAGGAAGTCATGGTCTGATGTCAACCATTATCTATCTTTCTGTTATAACTTGGATGTTCCTGAGTTGACAAGTAATCTGTGTTACATAAAGCTTCTAGGTGGGTAGTGGGCCTCAGGTAGTTTCTGTTCTTTTACTTCATGGAGTTATAATGGAGTGAGAAGCAAAGTCATACTTTCTTCTTATACTTCAAAGTCCAAATCATAACTGAACATCATCTATTAAGCATGCTTGAGTGATTATACAAAAGATAATGAGTCACACTTAAGACGATCAGAGCCTAGTGGAACAGACAGAAACAAACAGATAATAATGCATTACAAATTATCGCTTAGTGCAGACATTTATAGAAGGCTATGGCAATAGACTTTTTAAGGGATTATGGAGGACTGCTCTGAAGAGAGAATATTCCAAATTGGCATTTAAGGAAGGTAAAATATTGAAAATGAAGGATGGGTAGAGAATTTTAAGTATCAAAGCAGCCAATGAAAAATCCAGAACTTGGATTATAATGTACATAGGAGGTCTGGAGTGGGAGATAAGCTGTAAGATTTTCTGTGATTAAGTTTTAAATGCTCTTTTATGCCATCATAAAAGTATTAGACATTACCTCAGGGACATGAAGAGATTTTAAAGGAGAGGTATTATCCGGTGTCTTTTAAAAAATTTCATAGAAAGACTATACAGGTGGGAGGCGCAGGCCACTATAAATTCTATTGTATTGGAGTTTTACAAATTGTAAAATTCTAATGAAGCATTAGGACTTCCCACATGTAAGGAGCTTGGAAGTTGACACTCCATCTTAACGACTAAAAAAGAACAAAATGAAAATCAACAACTCTTCTACATACTCTTCTTGGCTCCATAAGAGAGGTAGGGGGACTTGGGCAAACCACCACCACCAAGATTGGAGAGACAGACAAGTGAATACCAGCAGTGGTGGCTTACAGAATGAAAACTAATAATGAAAACCCTCCCTGGGAACCAGTGCCAGTGTAGGAAAATCTGAATGGTAATTGAAGTGATGGATGCTCAGTGCAGACAAGTCTGAGAGTTAAAAATGCCAGGGGACCTACTTCCAGGAGCTCAACCTGATTCTCAGAGAAAATAGCTGAAATAAATCCCTTCATGCTTCTAGCAGTGGGAAGGGAAAAGGAACCATTTTGAGATATATCAGAGAAGCCTCTTCTCTTATCAAGGCCTGACCTCAGAAGAAACTAGTTAACCAGTTAACTAACCTGCTGGGGTATTTCAGACCCTAACTGGCCAGGAGAAGAAAAATATCCAACTCTAGTCAGTTCTAGCCTTCCATGTGGGAGAAGAGAGATAAGCAACTCCAGCCCACTATAGCTATCATATCCCACCTAAGGGGGGAAACAACTGAGAAATTCCTGTAAAGTTCACAGTCCAGAGACATAGGTTCACTGAAAGACTAATCATAGGACTATACATCCTTGTTCTTCCCTCACAGTCTACCACATTAAGGCCTACTTATAGCAGTTCCTTTTACACAGTACCTCATATTTGGCTACTGAGAAACAATTATGAGGCATACCAAAAGGAACAACAAAATTTGAAGAGAGTGCCAGTATCAGAACCAGACATGGCCAGATATAAGAATTATCAGTCAAGGACTTTAAAAAAAATTATGATCAATATGCTAAGGTTTCTAATGGATAAAGTAGGCAGCATGCAAAGAGAGATGGGCAATATAAGTAGATAGATGGAAATCCTAAAACAGAACACAAAAGAAAATGCTAGAGATTAAAAACCGTAATCAAAACTTAGAATGCCTTTGGTAGACATATTAGTAGAACAGACATAGCTAAGCCAAGATTCTCTGAGATTGAAGATACATCAATAAAAATTTCTAAAACTGAAAAGCAAAGATAACTGACAATGAAGGAAAAAAGAAATATATCAGAATATCCAGGAACTTGTGAGATAACTACAAAAGATGTGGCACACATATAAAGAGAATAAAGATGAAGAAAAAAAGGAAACAAATTTGATACAATAACTGAGAATTTCTCCAAATTAATGTCAGACACTTAACTACAGCACAGAGAACACTAAGACAGCTAAGGGACACATGAAAAAAAAAAGCCTAAACGTATATATCCAGCCATATCATGTTCAAACTAGAGAAAACCAAAGGTAAAAAGTGCTGAAGAAGCCAGTGTTGAAAGGGGGAAGCTATAGAAGAACAAAGATAAGAAGTACATCAGACTTCTCAGAAACCAGGAAAGCAAAATTTTTAAAGTGTTCAGGGGGGGAAAAAAAAAATCAACCCAGAATTCTGTACGTGCAGTTATGCAATTATCCTTAGAGAGTGGAGGAGAATATACTTTCTCAAACAAAAACTGAGGGAATTTGTTGACAGTAGATCTGCCTTGTAAGAAATGTTAAAAGAAGTTCTTTAGAGAGAAGGAAATTAATATAGGTCAGCAACTCAGAACTATATAAAGAAAGGAGGAGTGTGCAGATATATATATATATACACACATACATACATATATATATATATATATATATATATATATATATATGTAACAGTGGTTTAAACAAGGTAAAAAAAAAAAGGAATGAAAGTAAAAGAAAACCTTCCATTTTTTTTAATTTTCTAAAAAAAGTTTATTCAAAATAATAGAAACTATGTATTAGATTATATACTATTTTATATGTTATATACAAATATATATGCTTATTGTACTTATATGTAAATGAAACAATTGACAGTAATGATACAATAGAGAGGAGGAAGGAATTAGGATTTTTTAAATTATAGTTTACCTATGAAATTGTATAGTTATTTGAAAGTGTACTTTGATTAGTTGGAATTATGTCTAATTACAACCACAAAAGACAAAAATTAGAAGACAATGAGAACAAAGGACAAAAGCAGCAAATAGAAAACAGAAATAGTGCAGACATTATTCTAGCTATATCAATGATTACTTTTGAGTGTCAGTGGTCTAAGTGCACAAACTCAAATACAGATTACCAGTGTGAAGAAAAAACAAGACTCAACTATATGTTGCCTAAAAGAAATCACTTTAAATATGAAATATATTAAGAATAAAGATCAGAGTAGAAATAAAATATAGACTTACAAAGACAATAGAATAGGTCACTGAAACTAGAACCTGGTTCCTTGAAAAAATAAAATTACCAGGTTTTGAGCTAGACTAACCAAGGAAAAAGAGAAAAATAAGATCAGAAACAAGAGACTTTACAACTATAAGTACACCTCAATAATTTTGACAATCTAGAAGAAAAAGATAAAAATTCTAGAAACATATGAGCTATTGTCACTGAATCATGAAGAAATAAAACATTGGAATGGATCAATTACTAGTAAGAGGATTGAATCAGTAATTAAAAATCTCCCCACAAACAAAAGTTTAGGAATAGATGGCTTCATTGGTAAATTCTATGAAACATTCCAGCAACATACCAATCCTTCTCAAACCTTTCCAAAAAATAGAAGGGAACACTTTCAAACCACATTTACAAAGCCAACATTACACTGGTAACAAAGCCAGAAAATGATACTACAAGAAAAGAACATTATAGGTCAATATCCCTGATGAATGCAGATGCAAAAATCCTCAAAAAAATATTAGTAAATTGAATTCAACAATACATTAAAAGGATCAGATACTGGGCGCCTGGGTGGCTCAGTTGGTTAAGCGACTGCCTTCGGCTCAGGTCATGATCCTGGAGTCCCGGGATTGAGTCCCACATCGGGCTCCCTGGTCGGCGGGGAGCCTGCTTCTCCCTCTGACCCTCCCCCATCTCGTGCTGTCTCATTCTCTCTCTCAAATAAATAAATAAAATCTTTAAAAATAAATAAATAATTAAAATTAAAGGATCAGATACCATAATCAAGTGGGATTTATTCCAGGGATGCAAACATGATTCATTATATGCAAATCAACCTGATAACATTTTAAAAAAGATTGAAAAGCATATGATAATCTCAAAAAAAAACCCTGAAAAAGTAACAAAATTCAACATCCATTTATGATAAAAACTCTGAATAAAGTGGGTATAGAAGGAATGTACCTCGACATAATAAAGACCAAATATGACAAGCCCACAACTAACATCATACTCAATGGAGAAAAGCTAAAAACTTTTCTTCTAACATCAGAAATAAGATGAGGGTGCCCACAGTTGCCACTTTTATTCAACATAGTATTGGAAGTCCTACCCAGAACAATTAGGCAAGAAAAAGAAAATGCATCCAAATTATAAAGAAAGAGGTAAACACTCTATGCAGATGGCATATTATATAGAGCAAACCCTAAAGACTCCACAAACACACACACCCACCTATTACAACTAATCAACAAATTCAGTACAGTTGAAGAATGCAAAATCAATACATTAAAATCAATTGTGTTTCTGTACTCTAATAATGAACTTTCAAGATGGGAGGACCAAGATGGCAGAGGAGTAGGAGACCTGGATTTCGTCTGGTCCCAGGAATTCAGCTGGATAGGGATCAAACCATTCTGAACACCTACAAACTCAACAGGAGATCGAAGAAAAGAAGAGCAACAACTCTCTGAACAGAAAAGCGACCACTTTCTGGAAGGTAGGACGTGCAGAGAAGTGAATCTGAGGCGATATTCGGGAGGATAGACGGCGGGGGAGGGGCCTCCGTCAGCCGCTACCAGCAAGTGATAGAGCCCTGGGGCACAAAATTGGAATGTTTAGAAGTCGGCTCCACTGAGGGATGTCACTCGTGGGACAGTGTGGTCTCAGGACCCTTGGGGTCACAGAAAGACTGGGGGTGCCTGAGTGCAGCAGAGCTCCCAGGTACCAGAGCAGGGAAGCTGGCTGCAGAGACGGAGCCAAGGAGCAGGCTCTCAGCTCGGGGTTGCCATAAACTGTGATCCGTGGCAAGTCAGGCCACTGCTCCTCCAGTAGGGACGCATCAAGCGGCAGATCCGGGGAGACTCCCCTTCATCCCCCGGGAGGAGCGGCATGGGAGTGCACCACAGGGGTCTGCTGGGTTTGGAGACTCCACCTGGGGTCGGGTGCCAGAGATAGAAATGCTCGGTCACAGGCCAGGGGAGCACGGAGTGTGGCCAGAGACCGGGGAGACGGGAGTGATTGACTGCTTTTCTCTGGGGGCGCACTGAGGAGCGGGGCCCCGAGTTCTCGGCTCCTCCGGGGTGGAGATTGGGAGGTCACCATTTTCACTCTTGGCCACCAAAGCTGTTCGGAAAACTTGCAGGGAACCAAAGCTCCCGAGAGCAAACCTGAGCAGATTACTTAGCCTGGACTGGCAAGGGTGGGGCAATTCTGCCTCCAGCAAAGACATTTGGGAACCATGGCAACAGGCCCCTCCCCCGAAGATCAGCGAGAACAGCCAGCCAAGACCAAGTTTACCAATCAATGAGAACGGCGGAACTCCAGCGCTAGGGGAATACTGCACATAGAATTCACGGCTTTTTTACCATGAATCTTTAGTCTTTCAAAGTTTATTTTTTTTAACTTCTTAAAAAATTTTTCTTTTTCCCTTTTTCAAACATCTTATCAATCCCTTTTTTAGTATATATGCTGCCAAAGCGAGCACTTATCAATCCCTTTTTCAAAAAATATTTATTTTTCATTTTTAGAGTCATATTCTACCCCTTCAGAGTAGTTACCCTTATTTTTGGTATATATATATATATATATATATATACCAATATATATATATATATATATATATATATATATATATATATATATAAGTTGTTCTCTCTTTAAAATTTTGAGATACAGTTTCTCCTCACAGATCAAAATATACCCTAAATCTCTAGTGTATGGCTTTGTTCTAGTCTCCTGCCTGATCACATTCTCTCCCTTTTTTTTTAAATCCTTTTTTCTTTTTCCAACCGTCAATTCCTTTTATAAAATCTTTTATAATTTTCATCTCTTACAGTCATATTCCATGCCTTCATCATATTAACCCTTATTTTTGTACATATATAAGCTTTTCTTTCTTTAAAATTTTGGGAGGCACTTTCTTCTAACAGACCAAAATACACCCAAAATCTAGGGTGTGGCCTGATCATATTTGATCATATTCTGTTTTTATTTTGTTTTACTTCTTTGTTATCTTTTTCTTTCTTTCCCTTTTTTGCCCCCAGGTTCAGGTCTTTCCTGATTTGTTTAGTGTATATTTTCTGGGGATGTTTTTACCCTGTTAGCATTTTGTTCTCTCATTCATCTATTCTCCTCTGGACAAAATGACAAGATGGAAAAAATCACCTCAAAAAAAGAACAAGAGGCAGTACCAACTGCCAGGGACCTAATCAATACGGACATTAGTAAGATGTCAGAACTAGAGTTCAGAATAACGATTTTAAAGATACTAGCTGGGCTTGAAAAAAAACATGGAAGTTATTAGAGAAACCCCTCCTGGAGAAATAAAAGAACTAAAATCTAACCAAGTTGAAATCAAAAAGGCTATTAATGAGGGGCAATCAAAAATGGAGGCTTGGGCGCCTGGTGGCTCAGATGGATAAGCGTCTGCCTTCGGCTCAGGTCATGGTCCCGGAGTCCTGGGATCGAGTCCCGCATCGGGCTCCCCGTTCTGTGGGAAGTCTGCTTCTCCCTCTGCCTCTCTCTCTCTCTCTCATGAATAAATAAAATCTTTAAAAAAAAAATGGAGGCTCTACCTGCTAGGATAAATGAGGCAGAAGAGATAATCAGTGATATAGAAGACCAAATGATGGATAATAAAGAAGCTGAGAAAAAGAAAGATAAACATCTCTTGAATTCTGCCCTAGTGATCCAGTAGTTTAGTGATAACATAAGATGAAACAACATTAGAATAATGGGGATCCCAGAAGAAGAAAGAGAGGGGCAGAAGGTATATTGGAGCAAATTATAGCAGAGAACTTCCCTAATTTGGGGAAGGAAACAGACATCAGAATCCAGGAGGCACAGAGAACCCCTCTCAAAATCAATAACAATAGGTCAACACCCCGACATCTCATAATAAAACTTATGAGTCTCAGAGACAAAAAAGAATCCTGAAAGCAGCTCGGGAGAAGAGATTGTACCGTAACCTACAATGGTAGAAACATTAGATTGGCAACAGACCTATCCACAGAGACCTGGCAGGCCAGAAAGGACTGGCATGATATATTCAGAGCACTAAATGAGAAAAATATGCAACCAAGAATACGATATCCAGCTAGACTGACATTGAAAAGAGAAGGAGAGATAAAAAGCTTCCAGGACAAACAAAAACTGAAGGAATTTGCAAACACAAAACTAGCCCTACAAGACATATTGGAAGGGGTCCTCTAAGCAAAGAGAGAGCCTAAAAGCAACATAGACCAGAAAGGAACACAGACAATATACAGTAACAGTCACCTTACAGGCAATATAATGGCACTAAATTCATATCTATCAATAGTTACCCTGAATGTAAATGGGTTAATGCCCCAATCAAAAGACACAGGCTATCAGATTGGATAAAAAAATAAGACCCATTGATATGCTGTCTGCAAAAGACTCACTTTAGACCTAAAGACACCCCCAGATTGAAAGTGAGGGGCTGGAAAACCATTTACCATGCTAATGGACACCAAAAGAAAGCTGGGGTAGCAATCCTTATATCAGACAAATTAGATTTTACCAAAGACTGTAATAAGAGATGAGGAAGGACACTATATCCTACTTAACGGGTCTATCCAACAAGAAGATCTAACAATTGTAAATATCTATGCCCCTAACATGGGAGCAGCCAATTATAAAAGCCAATTAATAACAAAAGCAAAGAAACACGTCAACAACAATACAATAATAGTGGGGGACTTTAACACCCCCCCTCACTGAAATGGACAGACCATCTAAGCAAAAGATCAACAAGGAAATAAAGACTTTAAATGACACAGTGGACCGAATGGACTTCACAGATATATTCAGAACAATCCATCCCAAAGGAACAGAAAACACTTTCTTCTCTAGTGCCCATGGAACATTCTCCAGAATAGATCACATCCTAGGTCATAAATCAGGTCTCCACTGGTACCAAAAGATTGGGATCATTCCCTGCATTTCAGACCACAGTGCTTTGAAACTAGAACTCATTCACAAGAGGAAAGTCGGAAAGAACTCAAATACATGGAGGCTAAAGAGCATCCTACTAAAGAATGAATGGGTCAACCAGGAAATTAAAGAAGAGTTAAAAAAAAATTCATGGAAACCAATGAAAATGAAAACACAACTGTTCAAAATCTTTGGGATGCAGCAAAGGCAGTCCTAAGAGGAAAGTATATGGCAATACAAGCCTTTCTCAAGAAACAAGAAAGGTCTCAAATATACAACCTAACCCTACACCTAAAGGAGCTGGAGAGAGAACAGCAAATAAAGCCTAAACCCAGCAGGAGAAGAGAAATAATAAAGACCAGAGCAGAAATCAATGAAATAGAAACCAAAAGAACATTAGAACAGATCAACAAAACTAGGAGCTGGTGCTTTGAAAGAATTAACAAGACTGATAAACCCCTGGCCAGACTTATAAGGAGAAAAGAGAAATGACCCAAATAAATAAATCATGTATGAAAGAGGAGAGATCACAACCAACACCAAAGGAATACAAACAATTATAAAAACATATTATGAGCAACTCTATGCCAGCAAATTAGATAATCTGGAAGAAATGGGTGCATTCCTAGAGATGTATCAACTACCAAAACAGAACCAGGAAGATATAGAAAACCTGAACAGACCTATAAACACTAAGGATATTGAAGCAGTCATCAAAAATCTCCCAACAAACAAGAGCCCAGGGCCAGACAGCTTCCCAGGGGAATTCTACCAAACATTTAAGAATTAATACCTATTCTTCTGAAACTGTTCCAAAAAAACAGAAATGGAAGCAAAACTTCCAAACTCGTTTTATGAGGCCATTACCTTGATCCCAAAACCAAAGACCCCATCAAAAAGGAGAATTACAGACTAATACCCTTGATGAACATGGATACAAAAATTCTCACCAAAATACTAGCCAATAGGATCCAACAGTACATTAAAAGGATTATTCACCACAACCAAGTGGGATTTATCCCTGGGCTGCAAGGTTGGTTCAACATCCTCAATTCAATCAATGTGATACAATACATTAACAAAAAAAGAACAAGAACCATATGATCCTCTCAATAGATGCAGAAAAAGCATTTGACAAAGTACAGCATCCTTTCTTGATTCAAACTCTTCAGAGTATAGGGATAGAGGATACAGACCTCAATATCATAAAAGCCATCTATGAAAAACCCACAGCGAATATCATTCTCAATGGGGAAAAAACTGAGAGCTTTCCCCCTGAGGTTAGGAAAATGGCAGGGATGTCCACTATCACCACTGTTATTCACCATAGTACTAGAAATCCCAGCCACAGTAATCAGACAACAAAAAGAAATAAAAGGCATCCAAATCAGCAAAGAAGAAGTCAAACTCTCACTCTTTGCAGATGATATGATACTTTATGTGGAAAACCCAAAAGAGTCCATCTGAAAACTGCTAGAACTCATACAGGAATTCAGTAAAGTGGTGGGATATAAAATCTATGCACAGAAATCAGTGGCATTCCTATACACCAACAACAAGACAGAAGAAAGAGAAATTAAGGAGTCGATCCCATTTACAACTGGACCCAAAACCATAAGATACCTAGGAATAAATCTAACCAAGAAGCAATGGATCTGTACTCAGAAAACTATAAAATACTCATGAAAGAAATTGAGGAAGACACAAAGAAATGGAAAAACATTCCATGCTCATGGATTGGAAGAACAAATATTGTGAAGATGTCAATGCTACCTAGAGCAATCTACACATTCAATGCAATCTCCATCAAAATACCATGAACTTTTTTCAAAGAAGTAGAACAAAAAATCCTAAAATTTGTATGGAACCAGAAAAGCCTGAGGGATGTTGAAAAAGAAAAGCAAAGCTGGCGGCATCACAATTCCGGACTTCCAGCTCTATTACAAAGCTGTCATCATCAGGACAGTATGGTACTGGCACAAAAACAGACACATAGATCAATGGAACAGAATAGAGAGCCCAGAAATGGACCCTCAACTCTGTGGTCAACTCATCTTTGACAAGGCAGGAAAGAATGTCCAATGGCAAAAAGACAGTCTCTTCAACAAATGGTGTTGGGAAAATTGGATAGCCACATGCAGAAGAATGAAACTGGACCATTTCCTTAAACCACACACAACAATAGACTCCAAATGGTTGAAAGACCTCAATGTGAGACAGGAGTCCATCAAAATCCTAAAGGAGAACACAGGCAGCAACCTCTTTGACCTCAGCTGCAGCGACTTCTTCCTAGAAACATCGCCAAAGGCAAGGGAAACAAGGGCAAAAATGAACTCTTGGGACTTCACCAAGATAAGAAGCTTTTGCACAGCAAAAGAAACAGTCAACAAAACCAAAAGACAACCGACAGAATCGGAGAAGATATTTGCAAATGACATATCAGATAAAGGGCTAGTATCCAAAATCTATAAAGAACTTATCAAACTCAACACCCAAAGAATAATCCAATCAAGAAAACATGAACAGACATTTTTCCAAAGAAGACATCCAAATGGCCAACACATGAAAAAGTGCTCAACATTGCTCAGCATTAGGGAAATCCAAATCAAAACCTCCATGAGATATCACCTCACACCCGTCAGAATGGCTAAAATTAACAAGTCAGGAAATGACACATGTTGGCAGGGATGCGGAGAAAGGGGAACCCTCCTACACTTTTGGTGGGAATGCAAGCTGGTGCAGCCACTCTGGAAAACAGCATGGAGGATCCTCAGAAAGTTGAAAATAGAGCTACCCTCCAACCTAGCAATTGCATCACTGGATATTTACCCCAAAGATACAAATATAGGGATCTGAAGGGGTACATGCACCCCGAGGTTTATAGCAGCAATGTCCACAATAGCCAAACTATGGAAAGAGCCAAGATGTCCATCGACAGATGAATGGATAAAGAAGATGTGGTATATATATACAATGAAATATTATGCAGCAATCAAAAGGAATGAGATCTTACCATTTGCAACAATGTGGATAGAACTGGAGGGTATTATGCTGAGTGAAATAAGTCAATCAGAGAAAGACATGTATCATATGATCTCACTGATATGAGGAATTCTTAATCTCAGGAAACAAACAGGATAGCTGGAGTGCTGGGGGGTGGGAGGGATAGGGTGGCTGGGTGATAGACATTGGGAAGGGTATATGCTATGGTTAGCGCTGTGAATTGGGTTATACTGTTGAATCACAGACCTGTACCTCTGAAACAAATAATACATTATATGTTAAAAAAAAAAAAACAGTAGGAAGGGAAGAATGAAGGGGGGGAAATCAGAGGGGGAGATGAACCATGACAGAGTATGGACTCTGAGAAACAAACTGAGGGTTCTAGAGGGGAGAGGTTGTGAGAGGATGGGTTAGCCTGGTGATGGTATTAAAGAGGGCACATACTGAACGGAGCATAACTGGGTGTTATATGCAAACAATGAATCATGGAACACTGCATCAAAAACTAATGATGTAATGTATGGTGATTAACATAACATAATAAAATAAAATAAAATAAATCAAAAAAAAAAAGAGAAGCATATACAATAGGGAAAGAACAGTGTCCTCAATAAATGGTGTGGGGAAAACCAGATAGCCACATGCAAAAGAATAAATGTGGATCACTAACTAAAAATGAATTCAAGACATTAATTTAAGACCTGAAACCATAAAACTCCCTGAAGAAAACATAGGTGGTAAGCTGCTTGACATCAGTCTTACTGATTTTTTTTTTTTTGCAGCAAAAGCAAAAATAAACAAGTCAGACCACATCAAATGAGAAAGCTTCTGCTCAGCGAAGGAAACCAATAAAAAAGGCAACCTACTGAGAATATTTGTAAGCCATATATCCAATAACAACTTATTACTCAAAATATATATAGAACTCATACAATTCAATAGCAAAAAGACAATCTAATAAAAAAAGGCACAAAATCAGTAAGTATGGTGATGGATATTAAATGGACCTATTGCATTTATCATTTTTCAATATATACAAACTGAATAAGTATGTTGTACACCTGAAACTTATGTATCAATTATACCTCATTAAAAAGAGAAACAGATATAGAACAACTACATTTTCATTGATTCTGAAAATGTTTATTGAAAAATAGTGTGGAGTTTAGTTTTCCTATTACATGATGATCTTTTAACAACTACTCTAAACCATTTTCAAAGCTCTTATTCCCTTATCGGAGGAGGCAAATATGAAAAAGTGCTGATGAACCATTCACCTAGAAAATGTAAAGGAACAAAAAAAAGAAAAAGAAAGAAAGAAAGAAAATGCAACGGATCATGTAACTGAGAGACAAGGCAAATGAGCAGAAATGAAAATAATCAATTAACAAAAAGGCTCATCACCACTTTTTCATATGTGGATAGAAAATATTAACAGTGCAAAAAATTAATGTGTAATTCTTTTTTTGAGCAATAGTGTCTTACATAGAATTTGGTTTTATTAACATCTCTAACCCATATGAATTTTGTTCACACTAATTCTTATACTCTCATCCTGGGATCTAGTCCAGTTTCCATATGGAGTTAAAATATCACTACAGTCTCATATCCCCTCTCTGGTGTTCATTCACAGAGCCTAACAAAATGTAACTGGCTTTAGATCTCTATTAGTCTAGATTCTTCCTGAATTTTACCTTCTGCTTTCTCAACTTCTTCAAAAGTCAATACAAGTTCTGAAATCATCGCTTTCTCCCACTCTGTCATACACTTTCCTATTTGAGTTTATCTGTCTTTTCAAAAAATGTCTTAGCTTCATGAAAAAAAAAAAAAAGTTTTGTCAGAGTCATCATGTCTCCTGTGCCACCTAAAAGTAAGTCATTTAATAAATATTTTCTGCATCCAAAAAAAGTAAATGAATGAAGTATAGCATGTTGACACTAATCAAAAGAAATCAGAAAGAACTATATTAGTTGTAGACACAGCAGACTTCAGCAAGGAAAGTTATTAGGGCTAAGTAGTGCATTAAATAATGTTAAAAAGGTCAGTTCTCCAAGATGACATAATAATTATTAACATGTATGCACCTAACAAAAGAACATCAAAATACATAAGGCAGGACCTGATAGAAATGCAAGAAAAATTGATGTTTCCATGGTCATAGTTGGGGGTTTCAATACCCCTCTGTCCTAAATGGACAGATCCAGGAGGCAGAAAATCAGTAAGGACAAAGTTAGATTTAACATCATCATCAATTGTCTGGATAAAATTGGCATATATAGACTAATGTATCTAATTTATCTATAAATTATCTATAAATTAGCAGAGTACACATTCTTCTTAACCTCACATAGAATAATCTTCAAGACAGACCACATTCTAGATCATAAACATACCTTAACAGTTAAAAACAAGAGAAATCATACAATGTCTGCTCTCAAAGCAGAGTAGAATTAAACTAGACATCAGTAACAGAAACATTATTGGGAAATCCTAAAATATATGGAGATTAAACAACACACTTCTATTTAAGTCATGGGTCAAAAATAAATCCCAAGAAAAACTTTAATGTATTTTGACCTAAATGAGAATATAAAATTGAAATTTGTGGGATATTGTGAAAGCAATGCTTAGAGGGGAATTTATGGCATTAAATGCACATATTAAAATGAAGAAATTTAAAAATCAATAATCTAAATTTTTAACTTTGGAAACCAGAAAAGAACAAAATCTAAAGGAGGCAGAAGAAGGCAGGAAAAGAATTTGACAAAATCCTATCTCCATTATGATAGAATAAAAGCTCTTTGTATGGTAGGAATAGAGGGAATTCTTGAATTTGATAACAGATACCTACAAAAACTTACAGCTTACATAGTATATAATGATGACAAACTCACAGCTTCATCACTAAGATCAGGTACATGAAAAGAACATCCCCTTTCACTCCTTTGCAAAGTCATATAGGATGTCCCACTAAGTACAGTAAGAAAAGGAAACAAAAGATAATCAGATTGGGAAGAAAGAAACAAAGCTGTCTTTGTTTGCAGATGATATAATTATTTATGTAGAACATCTGAAAAAATCAATGTGGGGGGAGAGAAAGCTCTGGTACTAATAACCAATTATAACAAGATTGTAGGATAGATTAATATACAAAGCTCTATCACTTTCATATATACAAGTAATGGACAAGTGGAATTTGAAATTAAAAACACAGTACCATTTTAACTAGCACTTTCCATAATGAAATAATTAGGGAAATATTTATATATGTATGTATATATAACAAAATATGTATAAAATTTTTATGAAGACTACAAGATTCGGATCAAAGATATCAAAAGAACACTCTGTAAATGGAGAGATATTCCATATTCATGGATAGGAAGCCTTGATATAATCCAGATGGCAGTACTTCCCAACTTGGTCTATAGATTAATCTCAATCAAAATCCCAGTAAGTTATTTTGTGAAAACTGACAAACTGATTCTAAAGTTTATATGGAGACACAAGTGACTGAGATTAGGCATCCCAAATTGAAGAACAAAGTTGGAAGACTGACACTACCCAACTTCAATACTTCCTATAAAACTGTAATAAGTCAAGACATGTGGTAATGGTGAAAGAATAGACAAAAAGAACAGTGGAACAATAGCCCAGATATAGACCTAGATTAGATTGGGAAGTCACCAGATCCTTGACAAAGGAACAGAAGTAATAGAATGGAGCAAAGATAGCTTTTCCAACAAATGGTGCTTGAACACCTAGACACCCACATGCAAAAAAATGAAATAGATATAGACTTCACACCCTTCCCAAAATTAATTCAAAATGGATCATAGACCTATATGTAAGGTAATATAAAACAGCTGGAAAATAGCATAGAAGAAAATCTAGATAACTTTGTGTTTCTTTGGCAGTGTTTTGTTGTTGTTGTTTTTAGATACAATACCAAGGGCATGATCCATGAAAGAAAGAATTGATAAGCTGAACTTCCATAAAATTAAAAAAAAAAATTTTGCTCTGCAAAAGTCATTGTCAAACAAATGAGAACACAAGTGACAGGCTGGGGGAGAGGTTTCCAAGATGGCAGAGGATTAGGAGACCTTAGTTTTGTATGGTCCTAGGAATTCAGCTAGGTAGCTATCAAATCATTCTGAACACCTGTGAACTGAACAAGAGATCTAAGAAAAGAATTGTTCCAATTCTACAAATAGAAAAGTGACCACTTTCTCCAAGGTAGGAGGTGTGGAGAAGTGAATTCGAGGTGATATATCAGAAGATAAACTGCAGGGGGAGGGAGCCTCGGACAGCCAGCTACCATAAAGTGATATAGCAGCAGAATGCCAAATCAGAACTTTTAGAAGTCCACTTTGGTCAGGGACATCCCTGCTTGAAAGGCACTCAGGTGGTGAAGTGGGGCAGAATATTAGGTGGGACAGTGTGGTCTCAGGATCCCAGGGGTCACAGAAAGAACAGGGGTGCCTGGGTGGGGCAGCCTGCTATCCATGAGCCCAGGAATGGGCTTTCAGCTCGGTGTTCCCATAAACCACAAACCAAGGCATGGTCGGGAAACTGCTCTCCAAGCAGGGCCCCAGCAAGAAGCAGAACTGTGGTGATAACCCCCTTTATCCCCTGGGTGGAGCAGCGAGGGTGTGTGCCACAGGAGTTTGCAGGTTTAGAGACTCAAAATGGGGTCATGTGCCTGAGACAGAAATGCTGGTTCACAGGCCGTGTGACCACAGAATGTGGATGGGAGACCAGGGAAACAAGAATGATTGACTGCTTTTCCCTGATGGTGCACAGAGGAGTGTGGGGCATGAGCTTTCAGCTCCGGGGCTGGAGATTGGGAAGCCACCATTTTCATTCTCATCCTCTAAAGCAGCGAGGAAAGCCTTCAAGGGAACAAAAGCCATAGTGCAATCCAGAGCAGCTTACTTAGCCTGGCCCCTTGGCAAGGGTGGTGCAGTTTCACCCAGGGCAAAGACACCTGAGAACCAGCACAACAGACCTGTCTCCCAGAAGATTAGCAAGAACATCCAGCTAAGACCATGTTTACCAATCACACAGAACTGCAAAACTCCAGTGCTAGGGGAAAGTAGTATATAGAATTCATGTGTTTTTTTTCTCATAATTTGTTTTTCAATTTTAATTTTTTTCTCTTTCCTTTTCAACCAATTTTTTATTTTATCAACTCTAAGTCTTTCTTTATTTCCATTTTTACAGTTTCATTCTATCCTTTCATTGTATTTAACTTTATTTTTGTACATATGTAAGTTTTTCTTTCTTTAAAATTTTGGGATGTAGTTTCTTCTAGCAAACAGACCAAAATACACCCAGGATAGTGTATTGCTCTGTTCTGTTCACCTGTTTATATTCTTTTTTTGTGTGTGTCTTTTAATTTTCCTTTTTCCAGTTACATTTTATCCTTTCACTGACATTCACATGGCCAACAAACACATGAAAAAATGCTCGGTATCAGGGAAATACAAATCAAAACCACAATGATTTCATCTTATTTTTCCCTCCCTTCCTCAATGATCCTCTGTTTTGTTTCTTAAATTCTACATATGAGTGAAATCATATAACTGTCTTTCTCTGATTGACTTATTTTGCTTAGCATAAAACCCTCTAGTTCCATCCACTGGTGCACAACCTTGCACCAGTCAGAATGGCTAAAATGAACAAGTCAGGAAATGACAGATGTTGGCGAGGATGCAGAGGAAGGGGAACCCTCTTACACTGTTGGTGGGAATGCAAACTGGTGCAGCCATTCTGGAAAACAGTATGGAGGTTCCTCGAGAAGTTGAAAATAGAGCTACCCTATGACCCACCAATTGCACTACTAGGAATTTACTCCAAAGGTCCAAATGTAGTGATCTGAAAGGGCACCTGCACCCCAATGTTTATAACAGCAATGTCCACAATAGCCAAACTATGGAAGGAGCCCAGATGTCCATTGACAGATGAATGGATAATGAAGATAAAGTGGAATACTATTCAGCCATCAAAAAAAGAGAGAGAAATCTTGCCATTTACAACGATGTGGATGGAACTAGAGGATTTTATGCTAAGCAAAATAAGTCTATCAGAGAAAGACAATTATATGATTTCACTCATATGTGGAATTTAAGAAACAAAACAGAGGATCATTGAGGAAGGGAGGGAAAAATAAGATGAAATCAGACAAGGAAACAAACCATAAGAGACTCTTAATCATAGGAAAGAAACTGAGGGTAGCTGGAGGGAAGAGGGGTGGGAGGATGGGGTAACTGGGTGATGGATATTAAGGAGGGCATGTGGTATAATGAGCACTGGGTATTATGTGCAACTGATGAATCACTGAACTCTACCTCTGAAACTAATAATACACTATATGTTAATTGAATTTAAATAAAAAAAAGTGACAGACTGGGAGAAAATATTTGCAAGTGACATATCTGTTAAATGAATGTAATCCAAAATACTTAATTGACCCTTAAAACTCAGTAAGAATGTAACCCAATTTAAAAATAAGCAAAGAGCTCACCAATGACATACAGATGACAAGTATATGAAAAGATACTCCATATTATATGTCATCAGAAAAATGCAAATTCAAACAACAATGAAATATGCCCAAACACCTATTATAATGGGCCCAAATCCAGAATACTGACAACACTAAGTGCTGACAAGAATGTGGAGCAAGAGGAAATCTCATTCATTGCTAGTGGGAATACAAAATTATATAGCCACTTTGGAAGACAGTTTGGTAATTTCTTACAAAACTAAACATACTATTACAATATCATCTAGCAATTTTCCTTTTCAGTATAGACAGTAAAGAATTAAAAACATGTCCACACAAACACTGCACATGGATGTTTATAGCAGCTTTATTTTTAATTGCCAAAAACTGGGAGCAACCAAGATGTCCTTGGTAAGTGAATGGACATATAAACTGTAGTACATTCCAATAACTTAATATTACTCATTGCTAAACAGAGATGATCTAAAAGCCATGAAAAGACATGGATAAACTTTAAGTGCATATTACTAAGTAATAAAAAACATTCAATCTGTAAACGGTACATACTGTATGATTCCAAGTATATGACATTCTGGGAAAAGCTAAACGTTGGAGAGAAGATGATGATCAGTGGTTGCCTGGGACTGAATAAATACAGCACAGAGGAATTTTTAGGCAGTGAAAACCTCTGTAGGATACTATAATGGTGAAAACATGTCATTATTCATTTGTCTAAAACCACAGAGTGCATAACACCAAGAGTGAACCTTAAGCTATGGACTTCAGTGCTTATGATA
Organism: Neomonachus schauinslandi; assembly: GCF_002201575.2. NCBI lineage: Eukaryota > Metazoa > Chordata > Mammalia > Carnivora > Phocidae > Neomonachus > Neomonachus schauinslandi. Next base: position 45,795,596 of record NC_058414.1, on the reverse strand, counting down.
TACAATATACAAGTGGGAGATTTACTTTTACTGAGCAGAAACTAATTAAAAATATAATTAAATTTGTAGAGTAAAAGAAGCCAACAACAAAATGAAAAGGCATCCTATTGAATGGGAGAAGATATTTGCAAATGATTTTTCTATTAAGAGGTTAATATCCAGAGTACATAAAGAATTTCTACAACTCAACACTGAAAAACCCAATAATCTGATTAAAAAATGGCCAGAGGACCAGAATAGACATGTTTCCAAAGTAGACATACAGATAGCCAATAGACACAGGAAAACATGCTTAATATCACTAGTTGTCAGGGAAAGACAAATCCATAATGAGGTATCATCTTACACAAGTCAAAATGGCTAGCATCAAAAAGACAAGAAACAACAAGTATTGATGAGTATGTGGAGAAAAAGAACCTCTCTTACACTGTGGGTAGAAATGTAAATTGTTACAGTCTCTGTGGAAAACAATAAGGAGTTTCCTTGAAAAATTAAAATAGAAATACCATATGATCCAATAATTCTAATACATCAACGTGACACATATTAACAAGAGAAAAGATAAAGTTTATATATAATCATTTTAATAGATGCAGAAAAAGCATCTGACAAAATACAAGATCCACTGATGATAAAAACCCTCAGCAAAGTAGGTTTAGAGGGAACATACCTCAACACAATAAAGGCCTAGATGAAAAACCCACAGCTAACATCATATCCAATGGGGAAAAACTGAGAGCTTTTTCCCTAAGATTGGGAACACTACAAGGATGTCTACTTTCACCACTTTTATTCAGCATAATACTACTGGAAGTCCTAGCCACAGCAATCAGACAACAAAAATAAAAAGGTTCCAAATTGGTAAGGAAGAAGTAAAACTTGTACTGTTTTCAGATGACATGAAACTACATAGAAAATCCTAAACACGCCACCAAAATGCTACTAGGTTGATAAATGAATTCAGTAAGATCACAAGATACAAAATCAACGTACATAAACCCACTGTGTACACTATATATACATATATACACACATATAATACACTAATAATGAAGAGAAAGACAAATTAAGAAAACAATAACATTTACAATTGTACCAAAAATAATAAAATACCTAGGAATAAACTTTACCACAGAGGTGAAAGACCTGTACTTTGAAAACTATCAAACACTGATAAAAGAGATTAAAGATTGCACAAACAAGTGAAAAGATATTCTATGCTCCTGGATTAGAAGAACAAATATTGTTAAAATGTCCATACAACCCAAAGCAATCTACAGATTTAATGTAATCTACAGATTTTTAATGTAAATACCAACAGAATTTTTCAGAGAAGTAGCACAAATAATCCTAAAATTTGTGGGGAACTACAAAAGATCTTGAATAACCAAAGCACTCTTGAGAAAGAGGAACAAAACTGGAGGTACCATAATCCCAGCTAACAAGATATACTACCAAGCTGTAGTAATCAAAATAGTATGATTAACAAAAATAGGCACGCAGATCAATGCAATAGAGTGTGCAGAAATAGAACCATAATTATGTGGCAAATTGATCTTCAACAAAGAGGCAAGATTATGCAATGGGAAAAAGCCAGTCTCTTCTCCAAATGATGTTGGGAAAATCAGACAGCTAGAATGAAAAGGAATGAAACCAGACCACTTTCTATCACCAACACAAAAATAAACTCAAAATGGATTAAAGACATAACTGTGAGACCTGACACCATAAAAATCCTAGAAGAGAGCACAGGTAAGCATTTCACTGACACAGACATAGCATTTTTCTAGATATGTATACTTAGGCAAGGGAAACAAAAGCAAAAATAAACTACTGGGACTACATCAAAATAAACAGCTTCTGCATAACAAAGGAAACAATGAACAAAACAAAAACAAAACCTACTGAATGGGAGAAGATATTTGGAAATTACATATCCAATAAAGGGGAAGTTCAAAATTTATAAAGAACATATACAATCCAATGCCCCCCCAAAACAAATAATCCAATTAAAAAATATGCAGAAGACTTGAACAGACATTCTCCAAAGAGGACACACATGACCGACATATGAGAAGATGATCAACATCACTCATCATTAGGGAAATGAAAATCAAAACCACATTGAGATATACTCTCACATTTGTCAGAATGGCTAATATCCTAAACACAAGAAACAAGTGTTGGCAAGGAAGTAGAGTAAAAGGAATCCTCATGCACTGTTGGTGGGAATGCAAACTGGTGTGACCACTGTGGAAGACAGTATGGAGATTCCTCAAAAAAATTAAAAATAAAATTACCATATTATCTAGTAATTCCAGTACTGGGTATTTACCCACCAAATTAGAAAACTAATTTAAAAAGATATATCCACCCTTATGTTTACTGCAGCATTATTTACCATTGCCAAATTATGGCATCATCCCACATGTCCATCAATACATGAATGGATAAAGAAGATGTGATGTGTGTATATACGCGTGTGTGCATGCATGTATCTTATATACATGCATACACACACACAATGGAGTATTACTCAGCCATAAAAAGGAATAAAATCTTGCTATTTGCAACAACGTGTTTGGATCTAGAGCTAAGTGAAATAAGTCAGGGAAAGACAAATACCATATGATCTCACCCATATGTGGAATTTAAGAAACAAAACAAATGAACAAACTGATGGTTACCAGAGGGGACGTGGGTGGGGAGGTTTGGCAGTTAAAAATATGTGAGGTGAATTAAAAGTACACTTATTATGATGAGCACTGAGTAATGTATAGAATTTTCAATCAGTATATTGTACACCTGAAACTAATATGACACTGTATGGGTCATTTCCCACTATACTGGGAAATAATGAATGAACGAATGAGAAAGAAAGAAAAGGAAAAAAAGGAAGGAAGGAAAGGAAAGAAAAGAAAAAAAAAAGAAAAGAAAAAGAAAGAGGTAAGAAAGAAAAATTCTATAATTTATTTGGACCCACAAAGGACACAGAATAATCAAAACAATCCTGAGAAAAAAGAACAAACCAGAAGGAATCACATTTCCTGATTTGAAGCTATGTTATAAAGCTATAGCAATCAAATAGTATGGAACTGACATAAAAATGGAAACATAGTCCAATGGAACAGAACTGAGAGCCCAGAAATAACCCCATGAATATATATCAACTAATATTTGAAAGAGTCAGAAAAGAGTGTCTTTAATAAATTGTGCTAGGAAAATTCGATCTTCACATATGAAAAAAGGAAATTAGATGCATATCTTACATCAGTCACACTAACTCTAAGTGGATTAAAGATTTAAATGTAATACTGGAAACCATAACTCTTAGAAGAAAACATTGGAAGAAAGCTCTCTGACATAGTTCTTGGCAATTTTATTTTTGGATATAACACCTGCACAAGCAACAGAATGAAAAATAAATAAATTGGACTCTATCCAACCTAAAAGCTTCTGCACAGCAAAGAGAAACCAACAAAATCAAAAGACAACCTAGAGAATGGGAAAGATGTTGGCAAATCATGTTTCTGGGTAAGGGGCAAAGATCCAAAATACTTAGAGGACTGCTGCAACTCAATAGCAAAAAACAAACGAAAACCAAAAATAAAAATAAAAAAGGACACCAAATCACAAAAAAAAAACCCAACCAATTAAAAAATTGGCAAAAGACCTTAATAGACATTTTTTTCCAGAGAAGATATCCCAAAGACTAACAGGTGCATGAAAATGTGCTCAACCTCACTAATTATTAGGGAAATGCAAATCAAAACAGCAATGAGCTATCACCTTCTGCCTCACAGAATGGCTATCATCAGAAAGGCAAGAGACAATGAATGTTATCAAGGATGTTGAGAAAAGGGAATCCTCCTGCACTGTTGGTGGGATTGTAAATTGGCACAACTGCTATAAAGAAAACGGTATGGTGGTTACCCAGAAAACTAAAAATAAAATTGCCCAATGATTTCACTTCTGGGTATATATTTAAAAAAAAAAAAACACAAAAAACACACTATGTCAGAAAGATATCTGCACCCCCATGTTCACTGCAGCATTATTTACAATAGACAAGACATGAAAAAATTAAGTGTTCATCAATAGAGAAAGGATAAAAATAAAGTTGTGGAACGTGTATACAATGGAGTATTACTAAGCCATAAAAAGAAGAAAACCTGTTATCTGCAACATGTTAGACCTTGAGGGCATTATACGAAGTGAAATAAGTTGAACAGAGAAAGGCAAATAACTGTGTGATCTCACCTACATCCAGACTCTAAAACATCTTTAAGAATAAAGTAAACCAAACTCACAGAAAGAGATCAAATTTGTGGTTACCAGAGGAATTGCAGGCAGTGTTCAAAAGGTATAAACTTTCAATAATAAATAAAAATTAGAGATGTAACGTACAATGTGACTACTATAGTTTACAGTGCTATCTGGTATATTTGAAAGTTGCTAAGAGATCTTAAAAGTTCTCATCACAAGAAAAAAAGCATGTTTCTTCTTTTTTTAAGTATGTAAGGTGATGGATTTTATAACTTACTGTGGTATTCATTTCAAAATATATTTAAGTCATTATGCTGTTTATCTTAAATTTATATAATGATGTATGTCAGTTATATCTAAATAAAACTAAGAGAAAAAGCAATCATAAAGACAAGGATATCTCCAACTTTTAACTAACTTCAGAACATGTAAAAATTTCATGCAAATTATTAGAGAAGAAAAGACCAGTAACTCTGTATAAAAATGGGCAAAGTCTAATTGCTGGTTATTCTCTGTTTGTACCAGATCCATTCTTTGCGTTTCTTCTGCAAAGTATACTTCCCGTGCTCCCTCAAATCAGGCCTATGGGTATGTTGGCTAATCAGAGGCACTGAAGTGCAGAAGGAAGGACCCAAGGTATTTTTACTATGGACCTATTTATGGCAGTGTTTACCATGAGTGGGTGTGTCTCCTCTCCTCACTTCAGATAGTCTCTACCATGCATCAAACTCCTGCTGTTTAGGCATGGTTTCTGTGTACTGTTAATACACAAACTCATGGCCGACCAACATAAGTAGATCTATTCAACCTCAGTAACAATCAGGGAAATGCAAATAAAATTTTCAAATCTGTTGTTACACATTGTTATTCAGCATAGAATTAAATATGGTTTACTTCATTTTCTGTGTAGGGCACACTGTTCATCTAAAATCTCCAAGAAACAGATGCCATAATGAAATTAAACACATAAGGATGGTAGGGGAAATAACCTGTGTGAGAGAAACGGAGCAAGGGTTGAGTAAGGCCGAGAATGTTGTCAAACTACTATATACGTTTGACCATGAATCATGTAGAGAAGAAAGGAAGGTTAGGTACTAAACTAGTTTCCTAGAGGTACCATAATGCATTATCACAAATTGGGTATGAGCACACACTTAAACGGAAATTTATTCTCTTACAGTTTTGGAGGCTTTAAGTCTGAAATGAAGGTTTGGGCAAGGGCATGGTTTCTCTGAAGGCTGTAGGGGAGAATCCTTCCTTGCCTTTTCCTAGCTCCTGGTGGTTGTTGGCAGTCCTTGGCATTCTTTTGTTGGTAGCTGTACCACTTTAATTTCTGGCTCTGTCTTCACATGTTCATCTTTCCTTTGTGTCTGAAAAGTCCTGCTCTTCTTAAAGGATACCACTCATTACATTAAGGCTCACTCTAAGTATGACCTCATTTTAAATTGAGTACAACTGCAAAGACCCTGTTTCTAAAGAAAATCATATTCACAATTATTAAGGATTAGGACTTCAACATATGTTTTGGGGGGCATGATTTTACCAATACATGTATTAGGGCTTCTGTATAGTCCATGAGCCAAAGCCAGCAGTTGAAGTCTTGGGTCTCCCAAGCACAGATCTGCCTTAGTATCCCTGGTGCTTTCAGTCACTGGCAGTGAGCAGTCTATGGAAAATGTGCCAACCTGTTGATGAATTTCAAACCATGGTAGCTGGGCCCTTTGTTATACTCCCTGAAGTTGATCACATTTTCATGGACACATGTATCTCTCTGTAGAATTGTGAACTTTCAAATATCTACAACAGATTATTTTCAAGAAGTTTCTTTTAAGGTATCCGCAAACTTAATTGTTGCCTCAATTGGCAGGTGCAAGTTAATTATATGGGTACTTAATTGCTAATTTCGTATGCAAATCAATATTTGAACTTTTAATTCTCAGTTGAGCATGCATCAAAATGGGATTTAACTGCTCAAAGAAACTGCAAAAAATTTAAGTGTGTTTTTGCACCTCTGCATAAGGTCGCTCTGATACTGTCAATATGGTCTCTGGTTTGAAAGTATAACAATAGTAACACCATTTGATAGGTACATCTGTTAAAAAGAGTCTTATATCTGGAAACATAAACCTCTAGACAGGGTTCAAAAATATGTTTACTTCTTAATAATTATAATAATGTCCATTATATAAAAATTCCCAAACTTATAACTAGAAGAGGAACATTAGAATCACATCTAAAGTTATTTTACATGTATAAATTGTTGATAGTGTCCTATCTCTCTTTATAGAAAGCATGCATATATGTGAAAATTTGTAAGTATTCCTTCACTTGCATACAAATGAGGGTAATAATACATTCTATTTTGGATTTGTGGTAGTCTGATTTCTAGGACAGCCTTCAAGATTTCTGTCACTGATACTCATACCTCTCAGTTATTCAATCAAATGCTAATCTATCTACTGCTGTGAAGGAATCTTATTTAAGTAATTAGGATCCCAAATCAATTGATCTTTGAGCCCTTTATTTTTTTCCTTAATTTTTAAAAAGATTTTATTTATTTGAGAGAGAGAGAGAGAGAGCATGAGCAGAGGGGAGGGGCAGAGGGAGAAGCAGACTCCCCCTGGGCAGGGAGCCTGATGCAGGACTCAATTCTAGGATCCTGGGATCATGACCTGAGCCGAAGGCAGATGCCTAACCAAATGAGCCATGCAGGCACTCGAGCCCTTTAAATCTAAATCTAGAAGTGAGAAATCAGAAGTGAGAAGTCAGAAATCCAAAGCATAAGAAAGATTTGATATACCATTGCTGACTAGAAGGTGGAGGGGATGCCTTCTAAGAGTTGAGAGCATTTCCCACTCCTTAGCTGACAGACAGTAAGAAACAGGGGACTAAGTACCACTGTCACAGGGAACTGAATTCTGCTCAAAAATGAGCTTGGAAGTGGATATTTCCCTAGAGCCTTCAGCAGATACTTTGAGAGCCAACTTGTGATAACCTTGAACAGAGAATCAAGTCCTGCCATATCAGACTTATGATATACAGAAATGTGAGCTAATAAATGGATGTTTTTTAAGGTGCTAAATTAAAATATATTTTTAATGCAGTATTTTGTATTATTTTACTTTAATATCTTTTTGGTATTTGTCATGGCCACTCTTTTTTTTTTTTTTAAGTATAGTTGACACACAATGTTCCATTAATTTCAGGTATACAATATAGTGATCCCACAACTCAATTCCTTATGCTCTGCTCACCACAAGTATAACTACCATCTGTTAGCATACAATGCCATTATGATACAATTGACTATATTCCCTATGCTGTACCTTTTATTCCCATTACTTATTATGTGACTGGGAGCCTATATCTCACACACCTCTTACCCATTTTGCCCAATCCCCCACTCCTGTCCACTCTGGCAACCCTCAGTTAGTTTGTTCTCTGTATTTACAGATTCTTTTTGCTTAGTCATTTACCAAGGTTGCACATATAGGTGAGATTATATACTCCTGCTATTTTATTGGTAATGGTTTCATAGTACCGTTTATAAGTTTCAGTGAGGATTTTTTGTTTTGATCACTTTAAGTGAAATTATTTGGTAGAGGTAAATGCTTAAACATTTTAAGGCTTTACATTCAAATGTCCACAACTGGCCAAAAATGTTCTTTAAGTTTACATCTCTCTCAGAAGAATTTGAAGAATTTGAACATGTTCATTTCTGTTTTCTACTGGTCAATAGTGTGATACATAATTTTGTCAAACTGGTAGCTGAAAAATGGTGTTTCTTTTCTTTGGCTTGCATTTCTTGTATTTCATACATTTATTAGCTCTTATTTTGTGTCTTACTGATTTATTTCAGCTGTTCATTTTTCCACTCATGTGATTAATTTATAAAATGTATTTGTAAAGCTGTTATCCCTTAGGAGTAATATTTACCTTTGCTCTGTCACAAATACTGGAAATATTCCAGTGTGTAATTTGCCTTTGACATTTGTTCTTTTTTTTTTTTATCACATGAGTGTTTTAAATAATTTCTAGTGAAAAACTGTATACCAATCTTTCCCATAAGGTTTTTGGCTGTTAGAGCTCTTCCTATTATAATTTAGCTTTAAAAAATTTGTGTACCTAATTTCTTGAAAAACTTTTTTTTTTAAGATTTTATTTATTTATGTGACAGAGAGATAGAGAGAGAGCACAAGTAGGCAGAGAGGCAGGCAGAGGGAAAGGGAGAAGCAGACTCCCTGGTGAGCAGGAGCCCAACGTGGGGCTCAGTCCCAGGACCCTGGGATCATGACCTGAGCCAAAGGCAGCCACCTAACCAACTAAGCCACCCAGGCGCCCCTTCTTGAAAAAATCTTACAAAAATCTTACCTTGTATTATGTTTCAATATTTTAATATACTTAGTTTCAAGAACTATAGATGAAATTAAATGTGTCCAATAATTAAAATAACACTTATAATCTTAGTAAGATATATATCTAACCAACCTACCTACCTATCAAAAGAGATAGGTTTAGATCTCTATCTATATATGTTTCTATGTTTAGCTGATAGTTTTCCTTTTTAATTTTTTAAAAAAAATTTATTCATTTGAGAGAGAGACAAAGAGAGCACCAGCAGGGGGAGAGGCATAGGGAGAAGCAAACTCCCTGCTGAGCTGGGAGCCTGACATGGGGCTGGATCCCAGGACCTGGAGATCATGACCTGAGCCGAAGGCAGATGCTTAACTGACTGAGCCACCCAGGTGCCCCAGAGTTTTCCTTTTTATAACCTTACTATGCTTGCAGGAGTAACTTTGGGGTTCTGTCCTTTATGTTCTTTTAAGACAGTGTTTTATCATAGAAGCAAACCAACTAACTGATAATGCTCCTTACAGGATCAAGGTAAGTTATAAAGATATACACTTAGTGTTTGCTATAAAAAAATGCAGTGCTTGACAATTTCTCTCATGATGCCCTCTTTTGAAATAATTACTTGAATCCAGGAATACATGAAAAGGTTAATACCTCACAACGGATTAGGTCTATTACAGGAATATAAGGTTGGTTTAACATATGGAAATAAATCAATGTAATTCAAAACATTTATAGAACAAAGGAGAAAAATCATATGGTAAATATGAAGAGAAAATCATTTGATAAAGTTCAACTCCTATTCATGGTAAGAATTCTTAGCAAGCTGGGGATGAAAGGGAATACTTTTAACCTGAAAAAATGATTCTGCAAAAATCCTATAGACAACTGACAATTACCAGTGGGGAGGTGGGTGGGGGGATGGGTGAAATAGATGACTAGGATTAAGAGTACATTTATCATGATGAGCACTGAGAAATGTACAGAACTATTGAATCATTGTACCCCTTAAACTAATATAACACTGGCATTAAAGAAGAAACACACACACAATGATATATTATGTCATTCTTGTCAGTGCACAGTTAGGGAGAATGTAAATTGGTGCAGCCACTGTGGAAAACAGTATGAAGTTTCCTCAAAAAATTAAAAATAGAAATACCATATAATCCAATAATTTCAGTACTGGGTGTTTTCCCAAAGAGAATGAAAACACTAATTTGAAAAGATATATGTAACTTTATGTTTATTTACAACATGATTTACAATAGCTAAGATGTAGAAGCAACTCAAGTGCCCATCCTGGATGAATAGAAGAAGATGTGGTATACATGTACAATCGAGTTTTACTCAGCCATAAAAAATGGGATCTTGCCAATCGTGACAACACGGATGGACCTAGGGGGTATTATGCTAAGTGAAATAAGTCAGAGGAAGACCATGCTACATATTTTCACTTATATATGGAATCTAATGAAACAAAGCAAATGAATAAACAAATAAAAAAGTAGAAACAGAGCCATAAATAGAGAGAGCAAGCTTATGGTTGTCAGAGGGGAGGGTGGTAGAGGGGTGGACCAAAGGGTAAAGGAGAGTGGAAGATAAAGTCTTCCAGTCATGGAATGAATAAGTCATGGGGATGAAAGTTACAGCACAGGAGATACTGTCAATGACATTCTAATAGCATTCATTGTATGATGATAAACAGTAGCTACCCTTGTAATGAGCATAGAAGACCAAATAGATTTGTTGTATTACTACATTGTACACCTGAAATTAATGTAACATCAAATAAATGTCAACTATACTTCAATTAAAAATATATTTTTCATGAAAAAAAAGTAAAAGAAAAGTGGAGGATATGTACTGTTAGCAATCAGGGCTTATGAAGCTACAATGATAAATAAAATGAAGTATGGCATAAGTTTAACTAATAAATCAATGAAACATAAATAGACCCAAACTTAAATTATCTCTTTGTTGGGAACAGTGATAGAAAAGCTGGTCTGGTCAATAAATGTTGCTGGATCTACTGAATAGGCACATGCCAAAAAAAGAAATCCTAATTCCTACCTCACACTATAAACTAAGACGAATTTTAGATGGGAATGTCAAGTTGAAAGGTAAAACAATATAGATTTTAGAAGAAAACATAGGATATTTGACCTTTGAATATAGAGATTTTTTTTTTGAAATCAGAAACAAACAGAATGTATCATAAAGAAAGAAACTGATAAATTGAACCATATTAAAATTTCAACTTTTGCTTATCAAGACAAAGGGAGTGAAACAATGACTAAGGGAGTCAAACAACATGTTACTGGGTGGGAGAAAGTATTTCCAATACATAAAGTTGACAATTCATACAAAGAAAATACAAACAACTCCAATAAATCAATAAAGGTAGAAAGTTCATTAGATTTTGCCTGTTCAAATTCAAAAGACTTGAACTGGAATTCCATTAAGAAAACAATATCCAAATGACCAATACACATGAAAAGACACTCAATTTTGTCATTAGGGTGATGCCCATTAAAATCACAATTGGAGTACATTTATTTGAAAAATGAAAATAAATTTTGGGTTCTGTTTTTAAACTTCTCTACTACTGATCCAGTAGGCAGAACTGCTACTTATAGAATTAACTGCAATGCTTTACAAGGAAATCTTATTACTCTTCAAGGTCAATTTACATATTATATTTATGCAAACTTATAGCACTAACTATGTTGTACTGTAAGAAAAAAATCTATTTGGCAGTATGGGTGATAAATGTCAGGAATAATCTTGGTTTATTGCCTATTGTCCCTGTTTGAATGATAAGTTATATAGTCACCCTATTGAGAATGCTGCTTTCAGTGTTAGCGTGTAATTTCAAGTTCTTCGTTTTCATAGGACGTGCAAACGTTTGCCATGATGTACTGTATTGTGTTGTTTTGAATGAATGAACATCATGCTCCATAAAAACAAAAGCTATCACAATTAGATATAGCTATAAATGTACCAGAATAGTTAAAATTTAAAATCCAGGAAAATAACCATAATTGTTGATGAGACAAGACATTCATATATTGCTAAATGAAGTTTAAATTGGTGCATACACTTGGAAAACTAATAATGTTTATAAAACCAAGCACATATAAGCCCTATGGCCCAGTAATTCTGGTCCTAGCCATATAACCAACAGAACAGCATTATTTACTATAGTCAAAAGCTGGAACAATTCACATGTTTATCAACAGTTGAATGAATACATTGTGGTATATGTATATGATGGAATACTATACAGCAAATAAATATCACAAAGATAATGTTTAGTGAAAAAGGCCACAGACAAAAGAGAGCCCTAGGATATAAATCTGTTTATGTAAAGTAAAAAAAAAAAAGGCAAATTAATAAATGGTGTTAAAAGTCAAAATATTGATAACGACAGAACTTCTAGGGGTGGTAACAACTGGGATAGGGCAGGAGGAATCCTCTTAGATGCTGATAATATTCTATTTTTTAAGGTAGGTTCAGGTTTTCAGATGTTACTTGGGGAGAATTCACTGAAATAAACACTTCTAATGTATGTACCTTTCTTTATGTCTTATTTTTCAATAAGAACAAAAAATTCAGTTCTCAAGTAAATTTGTCCAAGAAATAAAGTGCCACCATAATATGCTGCATGCTTCAGCTGTGAGTAATATTGGTAGAGATACAATAAAAAGAATTTTCATTTTTTGTTCAAGCAAAAATTCTAAGTCTACTGAGAGTATGGCAAGGTGGGGAAGAATGCAGTGTGTGTGTGTGTGTGTGTGTGTGTGTGTGTTAGAGTTGTAGTAATATAACTCAGTGGTCTTCACACTGGGATACTCACACCCTGTGGATATGTGAACACTCAATGACCTTTATGTGATCCCAGGGACTTCCAGAAATAATTGAGTGAGGTTTTAGAGTAAGTGAAATTCTGATGTTATGTACTTGACAGCATGATCTCTTTACGATACCTCATCTGGAAAGGCCTAGAAATACTCTGAGCTATATTTGATTACATATCAATCAAGTAGATACTTTTGTTTTTAAACTACCAACCAAATTAAAAAGACTTGAAATACTCTATAGGTTTTATACTTACAGAGATGGAATGTAAAAAGAGAAGGAAGTATGGCTTATTGGAAATAGCACTGGATTCTGAGATTTGGCTTTTAGCTAAAGTTAGAGGTGAGTAGAGTTTATCAACATATCAAATGAGTAATTTCTAATTACATGATCTGTGGGTCCATTCCACAGCTAATGTGCTGTGACTGAGATATACAGGGAACCACTCTTTAACAATGGTGGTATGTTTTAAAAGAAGCTTATATTTAAGTATTCACTGTGGGAGATAATGCCAAAATAATTAATACTCATTTAACTGATTATAATGTGATAATTATATAGGAAAAACTCTTTAGCTGACATATGATATTACTTTAAATAAATGAATTGATTCATAATTCTAATTTGATTGATAGTTTTAAAGCTAAACTAAAGATAATATAATAGAGCTCTTCTCTATATTTAGATGCAATCTGTTCCTGGTTATGTAGCCTTAAAATAGAATACCATAAGGTGAAATCCAAATGTGCAGACACACTTACAAATGTTCAGAAGGGGCAAAACCTTAAAAGGAATGGGTAATGGTATCAGGAGATTAAGTACTCTCCATAATGGTTTATTTTTGCTTTGTTCCAAAATGGTTTAAGGTCTTTATTAGGAAAAGGTAAATTATTAAATGGACTAAATGTGAACCTGCAGAAAGTTCATCTCATGTGTCATTTATATGTATTTTTATTGACTTTAACATCCATTTTCAAATTCAGAGTTCTTTTTATAAACTGTAGATTAACAAATTATCAGAAGGCTTTAGAGCTTGATGGCAATAAATATAAGCCAGCATATTTGGGAGTATATATTTATACTTTGGAATGCAAACAACTCTACAAAATTTCTTATTTTCATACTCAGGCAGAATATTGGGCTAAATAGAATTTCGTTTTTGTATTATTATTTTTTTCTTCATAATTGCTAGTTTTATGTTCTTCTACAATTCCTTTTGCATTTTAATAGACAATGTATGTGAGATGACACTATGGATCAAATGTGAGATTTCCAGGTTAGGGGAAGTTGGGCTCATTGAGGCTTCCCTTCGCCATAGTATTTCTACTCAATCTCTTAAATAATTTGCAGTTTGTTTTAACTAGGGAAGTCTTCCCTATACTGTTGTATTTTTAATCATGATTTTCTTTAAAACATTTGCCATATACAAGTCTCTGATGCACCACTCAGCCCATGCATTTCTGATGATGCTGCCCTCTCTCTCCCTGGCTTGTGGGGCATATGTGGCCAAGGATGCTGCCAGATGAAACATTACACTGTCCTGGCCCAAAGAAACCAGATCAATCCCAAATCATAGGTAACCCTGGGGCTTTTGAGCATCATGAAGGAAGCATTTTCTTTTTCACAGTGGAGTGATATCTGGCAAGTTGTGAGGGGTCATTGCAGTTCCTGACAATGAAAAATAGAGGAGAAGGAGAATCAAGACACTGAAGACACTGACACAATCAGAGACCAGTGACAGATTTTCAAGTCCTCCCTAAGCTAAACATGAAGCTAGGCCTACTTTGGATTTTTCAGCCATATGAGCAAATGAATCCCCACTTTCTTTAAACATTCTAGATACGATTTTCTTCTATTTTTATCAGAAAATGTCTGATTTTAATACACATTTTGTTTTCTTCTCCATATTAACTTACTAATATATATTTATTGAATTTTGCTATGTTAAAGGGACTTTGTAGTTTCTTGGATTATTCAATGAATAAAACGGATGCAATTCCTTGTCCTTGTAGCCTTTATAGTATAATGAGGTAAGCAGGCAATAAACCATAAACATGATACTAAGCAAATCTTATAACACAATAGAAAGTAGTCATGCCATGGCAAAAAAAGAAGCTGGGAGAGGAGTAGGAATGCTGGATCACACATGAGGGTAGAGAGTGAGCAAGTTGTAACTATGTAAGATGATCAGTGGAATTTTTTTTTCTTAAAGGTTTTTTTCCCCCAATAATTTCTATACATATCTTTCCTTGTATTTTATTCCTTCAATACACTGTAAATTTTTCATTGCCATATTTTCATGGTAATTCTAGATATGGCCTTGTAGGAATGTCACCTGTGATAAGCTACCTTCTTGCAGTCGATAGAGAGGAGGTATTGATCTTTGTTAGAGAAGTTCATTGAGAGTCATCACTGTCTTCATGAAGGAGATCAGACACTGCAATATTCTGCCTGCTGCAGCAGCTGCTGGTCCCTAGGTCATGCCCTCACAGGGCCTTGCCTCTAGCCTTAATGCTTTCCTGTTGTATCAAACTGCAGGCTTCGGTAGGCTAGTCGTGTTACTGTCTTATTGCCACCTGCACTTTTATGATACCCAGCACAGAAGATGGCACAGCTGCTCTCAGGAGAGGTAACATCCATATGCCAAAGGGGCCAAGTAACAGTGGAAAAGTGTGGGGACGTTAATAGCCCTGTTATGACTTTGACCAACAAAAGAACAGTAATGGGAATATGCCTGGAATAAATACTCCCATCTTCCTTCCATAACAGAATGTTCTGAGACACAGCTCTTACATACAACCTCACCACAGACATCAGTAAGATGGAGCAACCAACAATCCTTTCCATAGGAATTATGCTAAGCTTCATACTTTTGCTCTAGCTCATTGCCCTTTTCCTTTATCCTTGTGTTCCTGAGATTACACCTTCCCAATAAAATGTTAGCATGTGCCTATTGCCTCAAACTCACTTTTTTGGGGAACATGGGCTAAGACACTATTACATATATTTTGGAGACAAGAACGGTCACATCTAACATGTGTTTTAAATTTCTTTAACTCACATTTTGCAGTTTCAAGCTCTTTCACATCAATAAATAATAACTCTGGGAGTTACACTTTCCTTAAGTACAAAATATTTTTCTGGTAGAGGAACTAAGATGGTGGTGGTAGGAGGACCCTAGGCTTGTCTTGTCCCTTTAGTACAATTAGATAACTATCAAATCATTCTGAATATCCAATAAATCAATCTAAGGATTGACAGAACAAACTCCACAACTAGAGTGAGAGAAGAGGTCATAATGAGGAAGGTAGGAAGTGGGGAGACACGGTTTGGGTGAGAAATGGACTATGGGTGCCACGGAGGGGAGGGAGCCCTAGTTGTGCAGAAAGGTGACAGAGATGAGCACATAGAGGAATGCACATTGGGAACACTTCCCCAAAGTCATTGGGTGGAAAAATGAGAGGGGCTGATTTTTTAGTTTTTGTAACCAGCAGGGCTCCAAGATTGGAGTTTTAGAGGTTGGTGGGCTTGGCTGGAATAGAGCCCTGAGGCTGCTGTTCTGCTCCTGGACAGAAGACACCCCAGGGCAGATGGCATGATCTGAGGATTGCCTAAAGCATGTGGGGAGAGCCTGTTCTCTCTTCTTGGGGTACATCTGTGAGAAGTGGCATTCACAGAGATGCCTTTCCAGGAACAAAGTAGCTGGTGGGTACCATTTCCCTCCCCAGCCCCTCACCATAGGCACAGAGACACCTGCTGAGGGCAGCTAACCTGGACACTGGCTGCCTAGCTTGCTTGGCTCCAAATCCCACACACTTGCACTCTGGCATGAGTGCTCTTCTTGGTCAAACCTGTACCATCCCAACATGGTGAGACCCTCCCCTAGAGCACAGGCCCCCCATGACAGTGTGTCCCTAAAGTTTGGAGTTTTAAAAGTCAACAGGCCTGAATGAGGTAGAGCCCAAAGTACAGTGCATTGCTAAAGACAGGCAAGCAACCCAGAGACAGCATGAAAACAGCGATCTGAAAAATACCTTGACACACAGTGGGGAGATTATTCACTCTTCTGGGAGTGCTTCCCTGAGAGCAGCAAGCACAGAGCCTCCTCACCAGGGACAAAGGAGCTGGCTGGAGCCATTTCCCTCCCCAACCCCTCAGCATAAACCAAATTTAGTAAATAGCACAAGCACAGCACCAACACTGGCTGCCTAACTCGCTTACACCAAGTCCTGCCCCCCTGCATTCTGTTGGTACTGCTTTTCTCAGACAGGTGTGCCTAAGGATGACCACAGTGGGCCCTTCCCTCAGAAGACTAGCAGAAACCCCTGTACATACCACATCTACTGACCAGAGTTCTGCAAGTCTTCAGTTCTAGTGGAAATAGCATCATGTCTCTTTAACAAGCAGACCAGAGAACACCTAGTTTAAACTCACCACACTCTGGACAAGTTCCCAACAGTGTCCACTACAGGCAGGGAGAGCCTCTGCAGATGACTGATCTGAGGGACAGAGCAGCCAAAACATAGCAGCAGAGCACAGCAGCACACACCAGAGACACTCCCCTGAAGCACCAGACCCTGGACACTATGTGACCTCTTCTTCATAAACCCATTACTTTCAGGAGCAGGAAAAATAACAGGCTTTTCTAACACAGAGAAGATGACAGAGATCTAGACAAAGTGCCAAGATGGAGGAATTCATCCCAAATGAAACAAGATAAGGTCACAAATGGAGATCTAATCAAAAGAGATATAATAATATGCCTGATGGAGAATTTAAAGCAAAAATCATAAGGATACTTGCTGGGCTTGAGAAAAGAATGGAAGACTTCAGAGAGGCCCTTACTGCAGGGATAAATCAGTCAGAAACGAAAAATACAATACCTGAGATTCAAAACAGACTAGATATAATGAACACAAGGATGGAAGAAGCAAAGGAATGAATAAGTGATATAGAAAATAATGAACCTCAACAAAAGTGAAAAAGAACTAGGGAACACAAGAATAGACTTAGGGAACTCAGTGACTCCATCAAAAATAGTAACATTCATATCATAGCAGTCCTAGAGGAAGAAGAGAGAGAAAATGGGGCGGAAGATTTATTTGAGGAAATAATAGCTAAAAAACTTTCCTAATCTGGGGAAGGAAACAGACATCCAAATCCAGGAGGCACAGAGAACTCCCACTGAAAATCAATAAAATCAGGCCAACAGCAAGACATACTGTATTTAAATTGGCAAAACATAGTGATGAAACAAATTTTATAAGCAGCAAGACAAAAGTCAGTAACTTACAAGGGAAAAGCCATAAGGCTAGCAGAAGATTTTTCAACAGAAACTTTGGAAGCCAAAGAGAGCGGCATGATATATTTAACATGCTGAATGGGAAAAATCTGCAGCCAAGAATACTCATTCAGAAAAGGAGAGATAAAGAATTTCCCAGACAAACAAAAACTAAATGAGTTCATGACCACTAAACCAGCCCTGCAAGAAGTATTAAAGGGGACTCTATGAGAGCAAAGACTAAAAATGACACAGACAAGAAAGGAACCGAGAAAATCTCTAGAATGACAAAATAATAAAATCACACTAAATATGTATCTATCAATAATTACTTTGAATGTAAATGAACTAAATGCCCTAATCAAAACCCAAGACCCATCTATGATGCTGCCTACCAGAGACTCATTTTAGACCTAAAGACACCTGTAGATTAAAAGTGAGAGGATGGAGAAATATTTATTATGCAAATGGATGTCAAAAGAAAGCCAGAGTAGCAGTACTTATTTCAGACAAACTAGATTTTAAACCAAGGACAGTAATAAGAGAATAAGAAGGGCACAATATCAATACAGGGGTCTATCCAACAAGAAGATCTAACAATTCTAAATGTTTATGCCCCAACATGGGAGCACCGAACTACCTAAAATAATTATTAACAAACATAAAGAAACTCATTGATAATAATACAATAATAATAGGGTACTTTAATACCCCACTTATATCAATGGACAGATCATCTAAGCAGAAAATCAACAAGGAAACAATGGCTTTGAATAACACACTTGACCAGATGGACTTAACAGATATATTCAGAACATTTCAACCTAAAGCAGCAGAATACACATTCTTTTCAAGTGCACATTCTCCATTCAAGGGATATTCTCCAGTATAAATGACATACCAGGTCACAAAGCAGGCCTCAACAAGTACAAAAAGACTGAGGTCATACCATGCATATTTTCTGATCACACACTATGAAACTTGAAGTCAACCATAAGAACAAATTTGCAAAGACCACAAATACATGCAGATTAAATAATATACTACTAAAGAATGAATGGGTCTACCAGGAAATCAAAAAATTAAAAAAAAACACATGAAAATGAAGACATGATGGTTCAAAACCTTTGGGATGAGGCAAAAGTGGTGCTAAGAGGGAAATATATCGCAGTATAGGCTTACCTCAAGAAGCAAGAAAAGTCTCAAACAACCTAACCTTACACCTAAAAGGAGCTAGAAAAAAACACAAAAAATGAAGCCAAGAGTCAGAAGAAGGGAAATAATACAGATTAGAGCACAAAAAATGATGTAGTAACTAAAAAAAACAAAACAAAAAAACAATGGGTACAGAGCAATGAAACCAGGAGTTGGTTCTTTGAAAAAATTAATAAAACTGATAACCCCCCAGATAGATGTCTCAATAAGAAAAAAATAAGGACCCAAATAAATCACAAATTAGAGAGAAATGACAACCAACACCACAGAAATACAATTACAAGAGAATATTATAAAACAAACTATGTGCCAAAAAATTGGACAACCCAGAAGAAGTTCCTAGAAACATATAAACTACCACAATTGAAATAGGAAGACATAGAAAACTTGAACAGACCAATAACCAGCAAAGAAATTGAATCAGTAATCAAAAATCTTCCAACAAACATATGTCCAAGACCATATGGCTTCACAGAGGAATTCTACCAAATATTTAAAAAAAAGGTAATTACCTACTCTTGTCAAACTATTCCAGAAAATAGAAGTGGAAGGGAAACTTCCAAGTTCATTCTATGAGGACAACATTACCCTGATACCAAAACCAACAAAGACTTCACTAAAAAAGAAATCTATAGGCCAATAATCCTGACGAACAGGGATGCAAAAATTCTCCATAAAGGAGTCACAAATCGAATCCAACAGTACATTAAAATAGCCATTCACTATGAAAAAGTTGGATTTATTTCTGGGCTGCAGGGGTGGTTCAGTATTTGCAAATCAATCAACATGATACAGCATATTAATAAAAGGATAAAAACCATATGATCCTCTCAATAGATGGAGAAAAAGCTTTTGACAAAATACGGCATCCATTCTTGATAAAAACCCTCAATAAAGTAGGGTTAGAGGGAACATACCTCAACATAATAAAGGCCATATATGGAAAACCCACAGGTAGTATCATCCTCAGTGGGGAAAACCGAGAGCTTTTTTCCTATGGTTAGGAACACAACAGGGATGTCCACTCTCACCATTGTTATTTAACATAGTACTATAAGTCCTAGTCTCAGCTAACAGACAACAAAAAGAAATAAAAGGCATCCAAATTAGCAAGGAAGAAGTCAAACTTTCACTATTTGCAGATGACATGATACTCTATATAGAAAAACCCAAAAGACTCCAGCAAAAAACTGCTGGAAGTGATACACAAATTCAGTAAAGTTGCAGGATACAAAATCAATGTACAGAAATCTGTTGCATTTCTATACACCAATTATGAAGCAGCAGAAAGAGAAATAAAAAATTGATCCTATTTAAAGTTGCACCTAAAACCATAAGATATCCAGGAACATACCTACCCAAAGAGGTAAATTATCTGTCCCCTGAAAATTATAAAATACTAATAAAAGAAATTTAAGATGACACAAAGAAATGGAAAAACATTCCATGCTCATGGATTAGAAGAACAAATACTGTTAAAATGTCTATATTACCCAAACAA
This sequence comes from Neomonachus schauinslandi, assembly GCF_002201575.2. Taxonomy (NCBI): domain Eukaryota; kingdom Metazoa; phylum Chordata; class Mammalia; order Carnivora; family Phocidae; genus Neomonachus; species Neomonachus schauinslandi. Next base: position 45,775,119 of record NC_058414.1, on the reverse strand, counting down.
TCTACACATTTAATGCAATCCCTATCAAAATACGTGAGCATTTTTTACGAGCTAGGACAAACAATTAGAAAATTTGTATGAAACCACAAAAGACCCCAAATAGCCAAAGTAACTTTGAAAAAGAAAAGCAAAGCTGGAGGCATCACAATTCCAGACTTCAAGTTACATTACAAAGCTAGAGTGCTTAAGACAGTATGTACTGGCACAAAAACAGACATTTGGTCAATAGGACAGAATAGAAAGCCCAGAAGTGAACCTACCACTATATGATTAATCTTTGACAAAGCAGGTAAGAGTATCCAGTGGAAAAAAGACAATCTCTTAAACAGATGGGGTTGGTAAAACTGGATAGCAGCATGCAAAAGAATGAACCAGGATCACTTTCTTATACCACACACAAAAATAAATTCGAAATGGATGAATGACCTAAATGTGAGACAGGAAACTGTCAAAATCCTAGAGAACACCAGAAGTAACCTCTTTGAGATCAGCCATAGCAACTTACTAGTTAGGTCTCCTGAGGCAAGGGAAACAAAGGAAAAATAAACTATTGGAACTTGATGAAGATAAAAAGTTCTGCACAGTGAAGGAAACAATCAACAAACTAAAGGCAACCTTAAAAATGGGAGAAGGTATTTACAAATGACATATCTGATAAAGGGTTAGTATCCAAAATATATAAAACTCGACATCCAAATACAAATAATCCAGTAAAGAAATGGGCAGAAGACATAAATAGACATTTTCCCAAAGAAGACATCCCGATGGCTAACAAGACACATGAAAAGATACTCAACATCATTCTTCATTGGGGAGATGCAAATCAAAAGTACAATAAGATATCATCTCACATCTGTTAGAATGACTAAAATTAACAACGCAAGAAACAAGAGATGTTGGTGAGGATGCAGAGATAGGGGAACCCTTTACACTACTGGTAGGAATGCATATTGGGGCAGCCACTCTGGAAAACAGTATAGAAGTTTCTCAAAAAGTTAAAAATAGAACTACCCTATGATCCAGCAATTGCAGTACTAGGTATTTACCCAAATGATACAAAAATACAGATTCAAAGGGATACATGCATCCTGAACATTATCAACAACAGCAAAATTATGTAAAGAGCCCAAATACCCATCAACTGATGAATGGATAAAAAAGAATGTAAAGACAAATACTATAATGTTTCACTCATATGTGTAATTTAAGAAACAAATGAGGGACACCTGGTTTGCTCAATCTGTTAAGCCTCTGCCTTCGGCTCGGGTCGTGATCCCAAGGTCCTGGGATCAAGCCGTATATATGGCTCTCTGCTCAATGAGGAGTCTGCTTCTCCCTCTGCCCCTCCCCCCATTTGTGTTCTCTCTCTCAAATAAATTTAAATAATCTTTAAAAAGAAAAATGAACATGGGGGGGAAGAGAGGCAAACCAAGAAATAGACTCTTTACTGATGGTTACCAGAGGGGAGGTGCATGGGGCCATGGTAGCATGGGTTACATAGGTGATGGGTATTAAGGAGGGCACTTGTGATGAACACTGGGTGTTGTATGAAAGTAATTAATCACCAAATTCCACAACTGAAACCATAACTGTATGTTAACTAACTAGAATTTAAGCAAAAACTTGGAAAAAAAGTATTTTTCTGATGTGTCACTCTTCACAAAGATGTAAGGAAACTTAAATATAATTTCAATAGCATTATTCGTTTCCCAATACTTTGGACATGCACTTTAAAATTCCAGAACTAGTTGAAGGTAACTACTGGAATGAAGTTAAACCTGGAGATATTGATAATAACAATATTCCCTTTCACACATACAGTGGGGTGACCAAGGGGCTTTGACAGTGTGGTCCCATGGAGGGCAGAAATGCAGAGGAACTAAGCACTATTTCGATGACAGTTCCAGCTAGCTTAAGTTAGTACTCTTAATTGTAGAAGAGGAGTTGTAAAAACAACAAGGGCCTGACAGAAAAGAAAAAAAAAAACTTCAGTGTCGTCGGATTTAAGATGCTTAAATTTGTATGTGAAATTACCATTTGAGCAAGAAAGTAGGAGTATGGTATGAGCAAATATAGAAAACTGGGTTTGCTGCTTTTATGAGCCAGATTAGAGCCTTTTACATCTATAACCAAGAAACGTCCTTCCTTACTATTTATGGGTAAGTTATTATCAATTCTCCTATTTTCTCATGTGTAGTCTATCTACAACTTGCAGTTCTGGATTATTTTTATGCCTACTGTTGTTGAGGGTTTTTTTTTTTTAATCTCAAACTTTATCTCTTTCCCTTCTCTTCCCTAATTTTCTCTTGCCTACTGTGCCTTCACTAAAAATTGCCATTCTTGTATAGTTTTACTTCATAAAGTATAGGAGGATGATGGTGATGGGGTTTCAAATAAACAGAGTTGCTTCTACTATTCAATCTAATGTTATGAATGATCTCATAATTTTTGGCCGCATTTCTTGGGGTTACCTTTGCCATTTTGTTATTAGGGGCTACAAAAATGAACTGTTAGGGGTTCCATGGGATTTTAAGAAATATATTTTTGGCCTATGTAGGTGCCTAATCAAGCTGACACCATCAGTAGATTATTACCCAGGGATTAAAAGTCATTTGGTAATCCCCAGAAAACACTTTTTTTTTCTGTCATGCAAAAGTTAGCAGTTAGCATGGCCACATGCAATTAGGGATGTTCCAAAGAGACAGACTATTAGAATGGAAGTTCAAATTAGTTGTATTAAGTGTAGGAGTTATTGAGTATTTTGGGTTTAATATTTCAAGTTGAACTTGAATCTTTTGTTACTCTGGGCTCAGAATAATGACTTTCTCTTTTTCAAGAACAATATTTTAATAGCTTATTAAAAAACAATTTCCAAAGTCTATTTCGAAAGCTTTTTGAGTTAGAGCCTCAAGTAGCTCTTTTTAAAATATAATTTGATGAATAAAGTGTGATCAACAATTAGTCACATGTGGACTAAATTTTCCTCAAAATACATAAAGGATTAAAGTTTCAAAGTAAAAAAAAAAAAGGAAAAGCAAACTATGTCAATTCCATTCTCTTTAGAATTCATGTTGAGATTTATACTATATCCAAAGCATACTAGGCTTAGGTCTTTAAAATCTGTACAGTGAAGAAATTGCTTTGTGGAACGGGTCATTGAAATGAGAAATCTGCAAGCAATTGATACTTCATTAGTAGGGTTTTACCAATTGTTCAACAATGTTCAATGACTTTTTTTTTTCAAATGACAAATCAGCTTTCCAACTGAGCTTAATTTTCTAAGAAAAAATCTTTCACCTTGAAAACAAATATCCTCAAACCCAAGGGAGACTTCTACATTGGGAAGGTATGTAGATACATGGGAAGGCATGATGATATGGAAGTTTTAATGATTAGAAAATAAGTAAAATTAATTCAGTTTCTTTCTTTACATTTCTTCTCTCAGTATCCTTTATACCACATTGCTATTTTGGGTAACATTAGAATCAGGGATGTAATATTTATAGAAAGATGCTACTCTAGTGATAACATATTACAAAAAGCCTTGGCAACAATCTAAGACACAGCAGGGGAGCTGTACGAGAACTATTTTTGTAATGTTTAAAATTATACTAAATTAAAAAAAAGTCCCTGTTGGGCTTTAAGCTTTAAATAGCATGATGTAGTGTAACTCATCAGAGGATTAGATTCTGATAATTTATTACATAAAATGAAGCACATGTTGACAAATAATATTTATGTATGAAAAAAAATTTTAGGTCCTTTTGATATAAGTCAACATGTAAAGTCATTTCTCAATGGATTCTTGTCTAAAAATAAAGGACTAAAAATGGAAATTATATTAAATTCAAAATACTAGACTTCTAGAAAACATTAATAACAACTAAAGTAAACACAAACACACACACACACAATCTCTAATGCTATATTTAATTTCTGGGGACATTCCTATATATGAGACTTGGATTAGCCTGTTACCAGGTAAATTTCTCTTTTTCTAATTCTATATTTATTTTGTAGCAGCTTCAGTGAGGCAGAACTCACAATATGCAATTCACCTTTTTAAAATGTTTAATTTTGACCATAATCACAGATATGTACAATTAATTGTACTATAGCCAAATATAGAATATTTTTATTATCTTAAAAAGAAAACTCATTTCCTTTAGTTCTGACCCCTTATCTTCTACCACCATTCCCCAGAACCAAGTAACCACTAATCTACTTTGTTTCTATAGATTTCCCTATTCTGAACTTTCATATTAATCAAATATGTGGTCTTTCATGGCTGGCTTCTTTCCACATAGCATAATGTTTCTCATAGATCTATGTTGTAGCATGTATAAGTACTTCACTTCTTTTTATGGCCAAATAATGTTCCACTTTATGGATATACCACACTGTGGCTTAGTCATTCATTAGTTGATGGATACTTGTTTTTTCCCCTAGTTTTTGGCTATTATGAATAGTACTGCTATGAGCATTAGTGTACAACTTTTTTGTGTGAACGTATGTTTTCACCTCTCTTAGGTCTCATTCTCTTTTTAAAGTTATGTTCTGTGAGAATAAAGAATCTCACATTCTGTCTTAAACATTTTTGAGTGAAAATCAAGGATGTGTCTTATTACATAAATAGGCTATTAGAAGACTATTACCAATGGGTAGATATTTAAACCTTATTTAGTAGTGTTTCTAAACCTCATTTGGTAGAGTTTCAAGATATTTGTTGTTACCATTGATCCCGGTCACCCAAAATGGTTTGCTAAGATTTCCAACAAAGTGGTCAACTTCACTTGCTAAACCCTCTCTATCCTTTCTGTTTGTGGGAAGCATCTCTTATTCTTTTTAAAGGAATCTCAAGACATGAAGAAAAGGTGTAAGCATTCTCAAAATAGAAGTTTTTACACTTACGATATTTACGTTTTTATAAGTACATCTCCCATTAGTCTTTCAATTTTAGTTCAATGTAAAGTAGAAACATTGCCATGGAAGACTTTTGGTGACACCTAATGCCCAGTTCAAATCATACTTAACTAAATATTTTTAGTCCGTAGACAACATATCATTATGTGTACGTATATACCTCAGCATCAAAGACTTTTTGTAATATATGTGTGTTAGATATTCAGGTTTAATTGGTGTGTAAATTCTTTGTTTAAATTCAAGGCCAGAATTTGGCCCTTAATATGTAATTGGTATTTATTTAACATACTCAAAGTTATAATTAGAGTCCTTACTGGAGTGAAAGAATCTTAAGTTTAACTAGTGACTCTGACCACAGCATCAGCAGAAATTTACAACAGAGCAAAAGAAAACTCAATGCTTTAAACAGGAAGTAAAATCAAACTCTAATAGGGTCTACTGGAGGAGAGGATTGGTATGTTTGATTCTCCACTTGTTTTATATTTCATATTTTTCAGGCCTTTTATTTTAATGGAAACAAAGCACTGAATGGTATTTTTTCCATGTCCTTGTACCGATAAAGTGGTAATAAAATCATAAAAAAGCAACCATATGTCAAAGTAGTGAGATTTACTAACCTTTGAAAACTGGGTAAATAGATATAATTTCAAGAGGTTTTTTTTTACATTTGGGTACGGAATATATAACTTTTTAGCCTCATTTGCTTAATTTTTAAAATAATGATTATATGTAAATTGATATATATAATATTAATACAAATACTTATATATAATGACTGCATGTATCATGCGTATGTATGTTAAACTTAACATGTAAATTTCTTTTCCTATGCCCACTTTGCAGAATTATTGATATTTTTGACTATTAATACTAAGTGCAGAATAGGATGAAGTAAACATTTTCAGGATCTTCCTCAATGGAAACAACACAAAATCTGGCTTCTCTTGTAAGAATTTATATTGATTCACTTTGCAAAGAAATGTTGGTTCCACACACACACACACACACACCAGTTTGGAATATATCTTAGTGAAAACTGTGTTCATAAGTTCATGGAATAGAAAAAAAATTCTTAAATTATTGAAGAAATTGTAATTATTTCACAAATTCAATTCAGATATGGTAGAGAAAGATTAAATTTTACCTAGTTCTTCCCAAGTTGAAGGTAGTATTTATGTATGTTTTCTATCTATTGAGCTAACAATATATATAATACATATATACATCTCTTTATTAAATCTCATTTAATATTGACAACCATATTTTTTACAGATGTTTAATGTGAATCAAAACTTTCAAATAAGAATAAAATTGAATGGATTATGGTAATGGCTGCACCCACTCAGTATAGTTACTAAAAATCATTGAATCATACACTTGAAATGAGTGAATTTTATCTGCATAAAATAAACCTTAATAGAGTTGCTTTTAAAAAATCAAATTGAAAGCAATTATAATACCTCCTATTTATATTCTGTTTACCATTTTCCAGTGACTGTGGTGAACACTCTTCATGGATTGTTTTATTAATTACTCACAATAATCTATAAGGTATGTACCATTAATATTTATACATGAGAAACTAATGGGCATAAAGTTTATTCTAATTGTCCAATTCACACAAATTGTCATATAGATAAGAATGTATATCCTTCCTACATGTATGAACCACAGTGCACAGACATTATTCAAATTAAATTATAACATTTCTATTCAGGTCAAGCAAAATAATTTGCTGCTTGTTTTGTTTTTTTTCTTTTGTTTTAAGATTTTATTTATTTGACAGAGAGAGACAGTGAGAGAGGGAACACAAGCGGGGGAGCTGGAGAGGGAGAAGCAGGCTCCCTGCCAAGCAGGGAGTCTGATGTGGGGCTCAATCCCAGGACCCTGGGATCATGACCTGAGCTGAAGGCAGATGTTTAATGACTGAGCCACCCAGGCACCCAAAATTGCTCCTTGTTTTTAAAGTAGCTGATTATATGAGACGCATGGCTCCATCACCAGACTAACCTCTGGCCATTCTGGTATGTGATAGGGAATTTCCCTTCATTTACATCAGCACTCTGATTTTCCTTTTTGCTTTAAATTATAGTCTCATTAGTTTTCATAATATAGGATGAAATCACAACTTCTTAAGGTTGGTGTGATGAACTTTTGAAAAATACACATCTGGGCTAGAATTGCTAACATTAGCCCTTGGGACCCATGGTCCTCACCTGTAAAGTAGGACTGCAAATAACTACATGGCATATTTGTTGCAAGGCTAAGTATACAATAAGAATTACCAAAAACAGTGCTAGGACCTTAATAGGTGCTCATATGTGCTTATTAGTGATGACAGTAAATTGGAATATATTTGTACTCCCGTTTAGGAATGTGTGTGTTCGTGTGTGTGTGTATGTGTGTGTGTGTGTGTGTGTTTAAGTGAGATTCTGTGCCTTTCAAACTTCAGGTAATCCTTGAAAGATGGGGGTTTTAGTTTCTAAAGTACTTTTGCAATTGTATTAACACCATTTCGGTATTTTTTTAAATGATGATGCATCTCTAAGGAAAGACTAATATAAAACTTTTGTTTTCATATTTGAAATTCTTTACACATTGTGGAAGCATATGCTTGGAAATTAAAATAGAGATATTACATAAATGAATGAACAATCTCTAAGGATACCTTTTGGAAAGATATTCTTTCCAAAAGAGGGACACCAACTGATGCTAATCCATTGGAAATTAGGCAGAAAACATGTGCTTACTGTCTTCTTCCTTAGTGTAGGGTAAGTTCATCTGCCAGTTTCCATTTGCTCACTTATTAAATAATATACACTGTCTTTGAAAAGGCTATAAACAGAAAGGGAGAGCAAGGTGAAAGTCACTGGCATTCTTCTGGAGTTGTCTGATATAATATAACCTGAAGTGACATGAAATGGTGAAGTGATGCAAGAAGAGGATTCCAAAACAATGTCAACTGTCAGAAGGTCATATAGTCTATTTCCATTTATAAAGAATGGGAAATTATAGAAAAAACATGTTGCCGGATTAAGCTGGGTTCTGCTCTTGAACAGGTGTAACCTTTGGCAAGTTATTTAACCTGTTTAAGTATCACTCAATTTCTTCATCTCTGCAACAGGGAAACCTCTCTTTTATAGGGTGATTGTAGGGTCTCATTCACTCATTCATTTAGCAGATATTTATTGGTCATCTCTCAAGTATCAGACTCTGTGTTAAATTCTGAGAATAATTTAGTGAATAGGAAATAAAGAGGGTCTGTGCTTTTATTATGTATTTAAGCATACAGTATTCAAGTAAATAAATCAACACTGAAGATAATCATTAATGTGGTAAATTCCAAGAAGAAAATATGAGAAGGAAAGACCAACTGTAGACAGTGCTCTCAACATCATCCACTAAGCAAAATTGAATTCTGATCCAAGACTGGGAGGAGAGGAGCCATTCACATGACGATCTTAGGACAGCGTTCAACAGGCACAGGGACTTAGAGGTGGAGTGTCCTAGTGGCTGGAAAAGGCTTCCTGGGTCAGAGGAAAAGAAAATCTTGGCTTAAGAATACAGAAAACGTGTGGTTATACAGATGTCAGAATTGCTACGGACCTTTGGTCATCATGTGCTCTTTCCTCTTTCCTCTTTTGAACAGGGTGTTACAGAGGTTATCTTCTCTTTATCTCACATTTCATATTGGGTGAGTGAGGGACAGAAAACTTGTCTTTCAACTTTCAACTTGTCTCCAGATCAAGAGGACCATAGTGAAGAAATGTACCTAAGGATTTTAACCCCTATTCAGACCTGGGTCAAAACATGTGACTAAATAAATGGTGAGCCTAATGTCATAATTGGATAAAAAGCAATTAGAGACAGTGTACTGGAAGGAGAGTTTCTTTTGCAAGTGGGAAAGGTGCAAGCTGTTGTGCCCAAAAGGCAGACTGTGGTAGATTTTCAGAGATGGCTGTAGTAATTCCTACCATGCTGCTTTGCAAAATGACTTTACTATTCTCTATTTTTAGCAAGAGTTAAAGCCTATTTTCCCTCCTTTTGAATCGGGGCTGGACTTGGGACTTACCATTGAAAAGAATGTTGCAGAAGTGATTGAGACTGCTTCGAGATGTCAGTCTCTTTGAAGATGAGATGCTACACAGCAAAGAAGACCTGGAGGATGAGAGTAAAGAAAAGAGAGAGAGAGAGAGAGATGGGCAGGGATACAGAAAACCTATCCACCTCCTGCCATTTCCTCCTCACAGCACAAGATATGTGAGTGAGGTCCTCCGGGATCCACCTACCCTGGTTGGGCTGTCACATGACCACAATTTCATGGTAATTCCAGAAAAGTCTAGAAGAAATAACTGCCCAGATGGTAAGCACATCAAACATGAGAAATGATAATTTTTTTGTTTTCAGCCCTTAAGTTTTGAGGTTACTAAGCAATAGATAACAGAAATAATAAATAAATAAATGCCCAAATAAATTGTGAAGAATACTATATTCACATTCAGGTGATGACTGGATTCAGTAGAAGGCCAGGAAATTATACTTCTGTATGGGTTAGAACCAACATTATAATTTCAAAAAAAAATTTTTCAGTATACAGAAATATCTAGAAACACAGATAAAATGCTGATTATGTAAACTCCAAATTGTAAAGCTAAAGCTGATTTAATTTAGGATCATATGACTAATGAGCTTTAAAACTATTTTATAGAAATTACAATGAGAATAGTAATAATTTAGGGAAGAAATAACATCTTATTTTATTGAACATTTAGTTATGTTGCATTACTATATTACTAATATTGTTTTAAGTGCTTTATGTGGATTAATTTATTGAATCCAATAAAACTCCATAAAGTACATAATATACTGCCTACAAAGAAACTAAGTAACTGAGAGGCTAAGAAATGTGTCCAAGTTTACACAGCTAGCAAGTGAAGGAGCCATGCTTCTAACCCAGAGGGCCTAATGCCAGAGTCTGGTTCTTACCCCCTACACTATGCTAATGTGACTAGATTTTATCACTTTTACATTAATCACATTAGGGGCAGCAAAAGATCAGGATAAAAATGAAGTCAGTTGGTATCACTACTCTCAGTGAATTCCACGAACTTGAACTTTATCTTTAAAAAGAGCAGAGTAACTAGTATGACATATACTCTCACCATGCATTATTTGAGGCTTTTGACAATGACACTACAAATTGCTTTGACAGGTTGACAGCAAAGGTTCAATTTGCTGATAGTCTACTTAAATTTTTAAGCTATAAGATTATCATGGCCTGGATTAGAATATGAACTAAGAATTTTGAAGAAGGGACTTCTAGTGTTTATAAAAGAGAAATAGAGGATTTAGCAACAGATGCAGTTACAAGAAAGACTGTGTACTTGGCTCTCCTATGTTACCAGCTGGGAATTTCAACTGAAACTTGACCAACCTCCTCAACACACTTCACCACTAGAATCACAGATTATCACTAGGATCATTACTAGAATCTCAGGTCCTTCAAAATTAACTTGCCTATTTTTTCAACTCTGCTAATCTTAAATGATTCTTACCTCACTGGGGAACAGAACGATTTGTATGATTCAGTGAAGTGGTTATTTTCTTGATACTTCAGTAAAGTGACACCATAGTGTCCTCAAATGGAAGCAGGATATGTATTTTGCTATGCTGTACAAAACATTAGTTTATTATAATTAAGCCCACTATACTTTTATTTAATTGGTTCAAGAAATCAATCCATTGATTGATCCAATAGCAGTTCATTGACACTGGGGAAAAAAGTTGCAACTCAGCTGAATGTAAATCAAATTGAAATTGAGAAATTCAAAGTTAGCAAACTGGAGATGGTTCTTATTTACTATTCCTGGGGAATTTTTATTCTTAAAAATACAGTTTCAGTTTTGTGGACGAAAATCTTAGCAAATACAAACAATGCAATATGGTACTATAGTTAACAAATAAAATAGCCCACTCATTTCTAAAGTACCTCACCTTAAAATATTTTTTTTGAAAAATTAAAGACCTCACCAATTTTGAATGTATCAAGACAGTAAGTATTACTTCTTTGGGAGATAAATGAATACTTCTGGAGATTTTTATAAAGTAAAATATATATATTTTTTATGTTATTTTATAGCCCAATTCAGCAGCATGTACACTGCTTCTCCATGCATTTAAGATCTTTAAACACCCTTAATCGATGCCCTTTTTTTTTAGTTTCTTTTTTTTTTTAAAGATTTTATTTATTTATTCATGAGAGACAGAGAGAGAGAGAGAGAGAGGCAGAGGGAGAAACAGGCTCCCAAGGATCAGGGAGCCTGATGTGGGACTCGATCCCAGGACCCTGGGATCATGACCTGAGCCGAAGGCAGACGCTTAACCATCTGAGCCACCCAGGTGCCCCTTTTTTTAGTTTCTTTACAATTTTTTATTTCCCCAGTATCAATTCTGTTCTGCAGAGCTATAATTTTACTAAGGAAATATAACAAATATGGTAGTATATACATGTATATGGTCTAATATCTACTATCACCTCCCTTGATGTTTTTATCTTAATGAAGGAGATAAATCAACATGGAACCAATGGATAACTTAAGGTGGTATTCCACAAATATCCAATGAAAATTGGAACCATGAGAGACTATGGACTCTGAGAAACAAACTGAGGGTTCTAGAGGGGAGGCGGGTGGGGGGGTGGGTTAGCCTGGTGATGGGTATTAAAGAGGGCACGTATCAGGGAAATCCAAATCAAAACCTCAATGAGATACCACCTCACACCAGTCAGAATGGCTAAAATTAACAAGTCAGGAAACAACAGATGTTGGCGGGGATGCGGAGAAAGGGGAACCCTCCTACACTGTTGGTGGGAATGCAAGCTGGTGCAGCCACTCTGGAAAACAGTATGGAGGTTCCTCAAAAAGTTGAAAATAGAGCTACCATATGATCCAGCAATTGCACTACTGGGTATTTACCCCAAAGATACAAAAGTAGGGATCTGAAGGGGTACGTGCACCCCGATGTTTATAGCAGCAATGTCCACAATAGCCAAACTGTGGAAAGAGCCAAGATGTCCATCGACAGATGAATGGATAAAGAAGAGGTGGTATATATATACAATGGAATATTATGCAGCCATCAAAAGGAATGAGATCTTGCCATTTGCAACGACGTGGATGGAACTGGGGGGTATTATGTTGAGTGAAATAAGTCAAACAGAGAAAGACATGTATCATATGACCTCACTGATATGAGGAATTCTTAATTGCAGGAAACAAACTGAGGGTTGCTGGAGTGGGGGGTGGGTTGGGAGGGATGGGGTGACTGGGTGATAGACACTGGGGAGGGTATGTGCTCTGGTAAGGGCTGTGAATTGCGCAAGACTGTTGAATCTCAGATCTGTACCTCTGAAACAAATAATGCAATATATGTTAAGAAAAAAAAAAAGAAGAAGGTAGCCGGGGGGGAAGAATGAAGCGGGGGAAATCGGAGGGGTAGATGAACCATGAGAGACGATGGACTCTGAAAAACAAACTGAGGGTTCTAGAGGGGAAGGGGGTGGGAGGATGGGTTAGCCTGGTGGTGGGTATTGAGGAGGGCACATTCTGCATGGAGCACTGGGTGTTATGCACAAACAATGAATCATGGAACACTTCATCTAAAACTAATGATGTACTGTATGGTGATTAACATAACATAATAAAATAAAATAAATTAAAAAACTAATGCTGTACTGTATGGTGACTAACATAACATAATAAAATAAAAAAATTGATGTTCATTAAGTGCATGCTTACCACTTTATTAAAAACTTAGCAATCATTTATTCAACCCATACTGAGCAGCTGTTATGCCAGACACTAGGGTTAACAGGAAAAAAAAGAGGCACAACTGTCAAGACATTCCCAGTCCTCTGTACTGTGCCTATTCATCTCTTCCTCCTGAGCCCTGGCAACCATTGATCTTTTTATGTCTTCATAGCTTCGCCTTTTCTGGGATGTCATATTGATTGGTTTATTTTCACTTAGGGATATGCTTTTCATTTTCTTCTATGTCTTTTCTTGGCTTAATAGTTCATTTCTTTTAGCACTGATTAGTATTGTATTTCTTGGATGTATTCCAGTTTATTTATCCATTCACCTAGTGAACAGTATCTTAGTTGTGTACAAGTTCTGGCAATTATGAATAAAGCTGCTATAAACATCAGTGTGCAGGTTTTTGTGTGGACATAAGTTTTCAACCACTTTGGGTGGAGTTTTTCTTTTAAAACAAGTAATTATCAAATTAAAGTTAATATATTTATTTTTTACATCTATTTTCTACTCCTGATTTTAAGTATAAAAGCTTGAACAACTATTCAGAGAATATCACTGGTTCTCTAATATCTCCTTGTCAGAATCAAAGCAAGGATATAGGAGATGTTCTGGAATTAGCCATGTGTGGGTTTAATTTTATAAAAATGTATATTTGCCACAGCAAATTACTTTAAGCATTCGAACCTCTTGATCTTCAAGGTATTTTAAATCCTCTTTTAAACTTGGTATCTAGGCATCCATGTTTTCTTCAACTCTGAGAGCAAATTGATTTCCATTGGTTTATTGAGAGACCATATAGAGATCAGTGAGGGATTGTCAAAGCCTTTTGACTTCCAATGGACAGAATCTTTCAAACTATTGTTATTTACTAAACTGTTCTAGGCATTTTAGGAACAAGTTGCTCTGACGATATTTGTCTGGAGTGATTTCCTGTTTATTCTGGCACAGTGATATCTGAGCAAGTCATACTGTGGTGGGGAAACATCACAGTCTGTGCGCTCTAACAGCTTCCACATTCTCAAACTTCTGCCAATAGTGAAACCCATGCCTTGTTTACGACTCAGAATTTGAGTTATGACACAATGCACAAACTGTGGCATTGGATTGGCCATCTGAGTTTCTTCATGTGAACTGCAATGATCTTTTTTAGTGCTATTTAATCACCCTTGAGTATGCTGGGGACTCTGGTTTCTGTTTACCAGAGTGAGTTGCTCTTCTTGTCCCAGCACCTTTTATTTTTCTTTTCAAAAATATTGTGTGGTAGACAATTGGTTATGTATCATGAAATAACTAACTTTACCAAGGGAAAATTGCAACTATTCAGAACAAAATTACATGTTGGCTAAGAAAGTATGGCCCTAGGGGCAAAAGAAAAACAATATTTTATAAAGTTTAGGGCTTATCAGTTTTTCTTGAATGCAAAAATCCAAACTGTCAATATGTGCATGTTGATAAAAATTATCTGAATATATATTATTTTAAATTACTTCACAGAATTTTGCCAAGAGGAAGACTAGAGTATTTATTAGCCATGCTTTTAGACAAGCTCCTAGTCTTATCATGAACCTTTAAATAGCTTTTATTCCCAGGAGAAAACAAAACAAAACAAAACAAACCACCTAAAATTCTACAATCAAAGTTTTAGAACACTGGGTACTGTCTGGCCCCTGGGCTAATGTGCAATTGCCACAGAGACATCTAAGGCCCCAAATCTTATTAGTAATTTACTCTCCAGAGTAAATTGGATTAAAATATATTTTATGAGGGTAGGTTTTGATAGAAACGGAAAATGAAGAGTCCATGGGAAACCTGTGTGCCTGTCAAGAAGGGAAAGGATGCCAAAAGGAATGGGAGGGGGGCATGGGAAGGAATACTGGAAAGTGAGAGAAATGGAGAAAAGGGAATTTTTAAAGAAAAATAAGTATTTTATTTGAGCTTTCCCTAGAAACAGAGTCTGATATGAAAATTTATGAGCAAATAGATGATTTGGGAGACAATAATTTGGGAGACACTGGAAGGAAAATGAAGAGTGAGAAGGAATAAAAGGTATCTAAGGCACAGAGCCTGAGATTAGGGCTTCCTAGAAGTTGCTCTGAGAAGTAATCATAGGCAACAAGAATGAAGGACAGTGGGGTGAAACCGGGAAGAGGAAATAACAGAAGATAGATGGATGACTGGGACTCAGTATCTTAGGAACTTTAGAGGAGACTTCTTAGATCCATTTCAGAATTGTTCCTCTGTCTATGTGAGAATACAAAGGGGAAGCACTGATCCATTTACCTAACATACAACATAGTATAGTGGCAAAAATAAATATAAGTTTTGGAGTCAATGGTTTATATTATGGTACTCCCTGCTTGCTATGTGGAATATTTGTAAAACTTAAAGAGTTTTATTTATGTAAAATAGGGGATAATATTATCTATTTTTTTTGCCAGTAAAAACCCAGGTAACTAGTACAGAATTTTCCAACAATAAAAGACTCTTCCAAATGTCTATCTCAAATTACTTTTGCCTAAAAATAACAATGACAATTTTTTTTTACTTTGAAATGCAAATTTTTCTCTTGTGACACAAAACTTAAAATACTCAACACAGCCACTCACTTGATTACTGGTTTAATCTTGTACCTTTCTGATGGAAGAAGGAATGTGAAAGACAGACTTGAAAAAAAATAGCCTTAAATAATTATGCTTCATTAATTGCAAAAGTGGGAACTGAATTTATGAACCTTTTAACATTTTCTCCATGTACATGGACTTTGAAATGTAAACTTAAATAGTATTTTTATTAAATCTTTCAGTATTGAATGACTTAATTTTAGGAAGAGTCAAATCCAGTACTAAGTATAGATAATATATTTACACATTTTATAAAGGAAATACAGCTAAGAGACCAAAGCACTTTGAGATTAGCTCTACAATATGCTCTTCATCTATTCCTGATGCCTGCATTCAAGATAAATAGAGCCATTTAATTTTCCAGCAGGCTCTACAGAGCCTGTGAATCATGATGAGTCATTTTCTTTGGAGTTGTGAAATATTTTCCCTCAATTCTACCACTTTCTGGAATGATAGAACCTAAATCTGGCCCAAACAGCCTGGATATAAGCTTAAGAAGTCAGAAATCAACTTTGGTATTTAAACAACATCAATATTTAATCACTAAATTATAATGAAAGAGATTTTACCAACAGAATTTTTAAAATTTCGTAGTCTTTCTCTTTTAAATATGAAAGATTTTAGTTATATATAAACAGATGTTAATCCATTTTGTAAGAACTTGAGGGCAAAGGTGACAAAAAGAGTAAGAACAAAATTCTGTGAATATTAAGTCCTAGATGGTAATTATTACTTTTCCTCATGCCATACTAGGGAAGAAAAGTCCACTCCCAAAGGGCACATCACCTTTACTCCACTGTCTCACTCACTAGGGAGATTCCGTACTATCACAAGGACCTTTGCCTCAGGGTAAAGCAGCTGTTCTGGGAGCTTGCCAACTGAAGTGATGGTCTAACAAAATCTGTCAACAGAGAAAACACACCACAACCTCATATTGATGTTGTGGTTGCTTTCTCTTTTTCCTTTCAACATACCCCTTGGGACACTACCTTATACAGAAGGCCAAGAAGGGTGACATACGTGTGAACATATGGCCTTGTCTTCCTGGGGTAATGTACATGAAAGCATATGGAGCTGCCCTCTTACTCGTCAGCAAACACAGGAAAGACTTTGCCATACCTTGTTACCTTGTTGATTTTCCATATGGTTCTAATTGTTTCTGAAAGTAAGTAATTTGCATTACTTTTATTCCAAAATTCCTTCTTGATAGGAAGAAATGTCTTGGTTCTCTAAAATTCAGTAGATAGTCATCTAAATATATGTATTTCTAAAGAAGATGACTAATTACATATATGTATATCTCTATATGTATATGTGTGTGTATGTGTGTATATATGTCTGTATGTGTGTGTGTGTATTGCACATACTCACATCCCTAAGTGAAAAATTAGTTTAAATATTTTTTGTAAGTACTTTTTGAAAGTGTTTTATTCTGACATACATTCTAAAAGAATTCAGTTCGTTGGGTTGTGTTTTTTTGTTTGCTTGTTTTACATTTAGGTATTTTCATTCCCTCTGGCTTGTTCTTACCATTTCCTTTGATCTTAGTTTAGAACCAATTCTTCCAAGAAGCTGCATATCCTAAGCTTAGGATAGATGACTCTTCTAGGGACTTCCTTAAACCTCTCTTCTTTCTCACAATTGTACTTATCAGCACTTAAAAACTTGACACTATTAACCACAACACATGAACATCGTGAGGAATAGACATATCAACCTTTTTCATCAAGGTACCTCTCCCATGATTAGCATGAGACCAAGAAAGAGGTAGGTGAGTAATAAATATTGGGGGAGTGAATGAAGAAATTCACTTATATAGGTAAGAAATTCTAAAGACCTGGACAAGGACAAAGATAAGATTAATAAAGGTAGAGAGGAAATTTTGCAGTAGAAAATTCAGTATCTAGTAACTAAATGGATTTTGGATTAAAGAACAAAGCAGAAACAAGAAGTAATCTGTTGCCTAGTTTATCATGATGAAGAAAGAGAATACAGGGGAACTGAAAAAGGATTTTTGGTAGGGCTGGAGAGAAGAAAGTGGCTAACAATTATCTTTTTTTTTTTTTTTTTTGGCTGCCTCCAGTGGTCAAATCTGGTCACTTCTTTTCTTTCCACAATTTGGGATAAATGATATGATGCCACTATAGGAAGAAGCAATTATTTTGTGTTCTATCTTCCCATTCCCCACAGATCTAATAATGTGTGGTTCCTTGTTGACCTGATCCAATCTCAAGGCTATACAAGTTGATAATCTGGTATTGACAAACCAAGTGTTCATCATCAACACTCTAAAGACCACATACTTGAGACTCTCCACAGAGGCATATAAGCTTTTCTGTCTCTAAAATATGGCATTGTTTCAGCTTCACAGTTGTGTTCTAGAAAGTTATTCAGTGTAACATTTTGATCAATGAGGAGCTCTCTTCTTTGGTCCCTGCCTTGACTGCTTTTCACAGATCATTTATTTTTTGTTGATTTCTCAAAAGAAAGTCTTCAGACCAGGAGATGATGGGATGATATATATTCACAATATTAGAAGAAAAAAAAAACCTGTCAACCAAAGATGTCCTTCATAAATGAAGAGATAAATACTTCCACAAACAAAAGCTGAAGGAGTTCATCATCTTCATATCTGCTTTACAAGAAATGCTAAAGAGAGTTCCTCAAATGGAAATAAATCGGTGCTAATTACCATTGTAAAAACACATGAATGTGGGTGTAAAACTCCCTGGTAATTGTAAATAGATAAAGTCAGATTAACTAATATTGTAATGATGGTCCATAACTTACAATTCTAGTTTAAAAGTTAAAAAAAAACCCAATGTATTAAAAATAACCATAATAATTTGTAATTAGATACACCTTATAAATATATATAAATTGTAACATAAATAACCTGAAATATAAAAGGGGGGGAGTAAATATAAAGTTAAGGAATGCTACAGATGTTAACATTATTAAAGTAAAATAGGGTGTTAAAAATATAAACATTTTTTGAAGCCTTTGGTAACCACAAGGAAAAAACTTGTAGTGGTTAAAAAGTTATGATTAAGAAGACAGAGCAAACTATTATAAAAGTCATCAAATTACAAAAGAAGACAGCAAGATAATAAAGAAACATGGATCTACAAAACAATTAGGAAAATGGCAAGAATAAAAATCCTTACCTATCAATAATTACTTTAAATCTAAACGGATTACAGAGGCACCTGGGTGGCTCAGTCATTTAATCATCCAACTCTTGATTTTGGCTGAGGTCATGATATCAGGGTCATGAGACTGAGTCCTGCATCAGGCTCATGGTGGACGTAGAACCTGCTTGGGATTCTCTCTCTCACTCTCCCTCAGCCCCTCTCCCCTCTCTAAAACAATGTAAATGGATTACATTTTCCAAGGGCACAGATGGTTGAATAGATAGAGTAACAAGATCCAATGATATGCTGACTACAAGGGACTCAGTTTAGCTTTAAAGACACACATAGATTGAGAGTGAAGGGATAGAAACAGACATTCCAAGGAAATGGTCACCAAATGAAAGCAGGGGTAGCTATACCTATGTCAGACAAAATAAAATTTATAAAAATAAGGTCATTATATAATTATATAATGATAGGGGGATTAATTTATCAAAAATAATAACATTTATATATATTTATGCACCCATAAATATTGGAGCACCTAAATATAGTAAGTAAATGCAAACAGAACTAAAAGAGAAAATATGCAGCAATACAGTCATAGTTGGGGACTTTAATACTACAACTCAACAATGTGTAGATTATCCAGACAGAGAACCAGTAAGCAAATAAAATAGTTGAACATCACTATAGAACAAATGGATATAACAGACCTATAAAGAACATTCCATCCAACAACAGCAGAACACACATTTTTACCAAGCACACATGGAACATTTTCTAGGATAGCTCCTATGTGAGGCATCAAAACCAGTCTTAACATATCTAAAAAAATTCAAATCATACCAAGGAATTTTTCTGACCACAGTGGTCAACAACTAGAAATCAGTAACAGGAGGAAAACTGGAAAATTCATGAATATCTGGAAATTAAACACCACATTCCTAAATAGCCAATGGATCGAAGAAATTAAGAGAGAAATAAAAGAGTATCTTGAGATAAACCAAAATGGAAATATAACATATCATACTTATGGGATGCAGGAAAAGCAGTTCTGAGTTTATAGCTATGAATGCATACATTAAAAAAAAAAAATAGAAAGCTCTCAAACTAACTTTACATCTAAAGGAACTAGGAAAACAAGGACAAACTAAGCCCAAAGTTAGCAGAAAGAAGGAAATAATAGAGATTAGAGCAGAAATAAATAAAATAGAATACAGGAAAACAATGGAAAAAATGAACAAAGCTGACTTGGTTCTTTGAAAAGGTAAACAAAATTGGCAAACCTTTAGCTAGACTAACCAAGAAAAAAAAGAAGGAAGATCCAAATCAGGGAAAAAAAAAAAAAAGTAAAGATAGACCAATGGAACAGAATAGAGAGCCCAGATATGGACCCTCAACTCTATGGTCAAATAATCTTCGACAAGGCAGGAAAAAATATGCAATGGAAAAAAAGACAACCTCTTCAATAAATGGTGCTGGGAAAACTGGACAGCTATATACAGAAGAATGAAACTCGACCATTCTCTAAAACCATACACAAAGATAAACTCAAAATGGATGAAAGACCTCAGTGTGAGACAGGAATCCATCAAAATCCTAGAGGAGAACATAGGCTGTAACATCTTTGATATTGGCCACAGCAACTTCTTTCAAGATACATCTCCAAAGGCTAGTGAAACAAAAGCAAAAATGAACTTGTGGGACTTCATCAAGATAAAAAGCTTCTGTACAGCAAAGGAAACAGTCAACAAAACAAAGAGACAACCCACAGAATGGGAGAAGATATTTGCAAATGATACTACAGATAAAGGGCTGGTATCCAAGATCTATAAAGAACTTCTCAAACTCAACACCCAAAAAACAAATAATCGAGTCAAAAAATGGGCAGAAGACATGAACAGACACTTCTCCAAAGAAGACATACGAATGGCTAACAGACACATGAAAAAATGTTCATCGTCATTAGCCATCAGGGAAATTCAAATCAAAACCACATTGAGATACCACCTTACACCAGTTAGAATGGCAAAAATGGACAGGGAAAGAAACAACAAATGTTGGAGAGGTTGTGGAGAAAGGGGAACCCTCTTACACTGTTGGTGGGAATGCAAGTTGGTACAGCCACTTTGGAAAACAGTGTGGAGGTGCCTCAAAAAATTAAAAATACAGCTACCCTATGACCCAGCAATTGCACTCCTGGGTATTTACCTCAAAGACACAGATGTAGTGAAAAGAAGGGCCATATGCACCCCAGTGTTCATAGCAGCAATGTCCACAATAGCCAAACTGTGGAAAGAGCCAAGATGCCCTTCAACAGATGAATGGATAAAGAAGATGTGGTCCATATATACAATGGAATATTACTCAGCCATCAGAAAGGATGAATACCCAACTTTAACATCCACATGGATGGGACTGGAGGAGATTATGCTAAGTGAAATAAGTTAAGCAGAGAAAGTCAATTATCACATGGTTTCACTTACTGGTGGAACATAAGGAATAGCATGGAGGACATTAGGAGAAGGAAGGGAAAAATAAAGGGGAGGGGGAATTGGAGGAGGAGATGAACCATTAGAGACTATGGACTCTGAGAAACATACTGAGGGTTTTAGAGGGGAGGGGGATGGGAAAATGGGTTAGCCCGGTGATGGGTATTAAGAAGGGCATGTATTGCAAGGAGCACTGGGTGTTATATGAAAACAATGAATCATGGAACACTACATCAAAAACTAATGATATACTGTATGGTGACTAACATAATAAAATTAAATTAAAAAAATAGTAAATGGAAGACAAGACAGTACAGCTGATATCATGAAAATACAAAGGACCGTAAGAGACTACTATGAACAACTATATGCCCACGAACTGAAAAAATTTAGAAAAAATGGATAAATTCCTAGAACAGACCAATAGTGAGTAAGTAAATTGACTCAGTAATCAAAATTCTTCCAACAAAAAAAGACCAGGATCAGATGGTTTTATTGAATTCTACCAAACACATAAAAAATAATGCCAAATCATTTCAAACTCTTCCAAAAACTGAGAGAGGAGGAAACACTCCCCAACTTATTTTATGAGGCCAGCATTACAGATACCAATGTCAGATAAGGACACAAGTAAACTACAGGCCAACATCCCTGATGAACGTAGATGCAAAAATTCTAACGAAATAGTAGCTAAGTAAGTTCAACAGCACACTGAAAGTATTGCACAACATGGCCAGTGGGATTCATCCCTGGGATGCAAGGATGGTTCAACATATGCAAATCAATAAATGTGACACATTGTAGTAATATAAAGATGAAAATCATATTAGCATGTAAACAGGTGTATATTATATTAACAGATGACAAAATTTAACATCATTCATGATACAAACTCTCAACAAATTGGGTTTAGAAGAAATGTACCTCAATTTGATAAAGTCCAACTATGACAAGCCTACAGCAAACATATACTCAAAAGTGAAATGGTGAAAGCTTTTCATCAAAGATCAGGAACCAGACAAGGGTGTCCACATTGCCACTTCTATTCAATATAGTGCTGGATATCCTAGCCAGAACAATCAGACAGGTAAATGAAATAAAAGTCAGCAACATTGGAAAAGAAGTGAAATTTTTATATTTTCAGATGATAAGAGTTTATGTAGAGAAAATCCCAAAGATTCCACCAAAATATTCTTAGAACTCATCAACAACTTTAGTAAATTTGCAGGATAAATTATCAACTTATAAAAAGGACAAACTAAGTATCATTTGTAATATACTAACAATGAATCATCTGAAGATATAAAATAATTCAGTTTATAACATTATCAAGAACAACAAAATTCTTAGAGATTAATTTAACCGGGATGCCTGGGTGGCTCAATCGGTTAAGTGTCTGTCTTCGGCTCAGGTCATGATCACAGCGTCCTGGGATGGACTCCCACATCAGTTTCCATGCTCAGTGGGGAGCGTGATTCTCCCTCTGTCTGCTGCTCCCTCTGCTTGTGCATGCATGCACTCTCTCTCTCTTTCTCTGACAAATACATAAAATCTTTATTTAAAAAATTAACTTATCCTAGGAGGTGAAATATTTCTGCTTTGAAAATACTGACAATGATGACAGAAATTAAAGACACAAGTAAATGGAAAGATATCTTATGCTTATGGCTTGAGAGAATTAAATTGTTAAAATATTTATACTACAGAAAACCATCAATAAATTCAATGCAATCTGTACGGAAACGCCAATGGCATTTTTTATTGAAATATATAAAAATTAAAAAAAAAATCCTAAAATTTGTATGGAACCA
The DNA here is from genome assembly GCF_002201575.2 of Neomonachus schauinslandi. Classification (NCBI taxonomy): domain Eukaryota; kingdom Metazoa; phylum Chordata; class Mammalia; order Carnivora; family Phocidae; genus Neomonachus; species Neomonachus schauinslandi. Next base: position 45,752,321 of record NC_058414.1, on the reverse strand, counting down.
TGAGACCACAAATAACGAAAGCAATTCTGAGGAAGAACAACAAAGTTGGAGGCATTATGCTTCCTGATTTCAAATAATATTACAAAGCTATAGTAGCCAAAACAGTATGGTACTGGCACTAAAAAAAAAAAAAAAAGATGCAAAGACCAATGAAACAAAATTCAAAGCCCAGAGATAAAGCCACACATATATGGCAACTAACATTTGATAAGGGAGTCAAGAATACTCCATTGAGAAAAGACAGTCTCTTCAATAAATAGTGATGGGATAAATTGGATATTTTCATGGCAAAAAATTAAAGTAGAGCCCTACCTTACACTGCTTATGAAACCAAACTTGAAACAGATTAAAAATTTACAAGACCAGAGACCATAAAACTTCTAGAAGAAAACCTAAGGAAAAATCTTCTTGATATGTCTTAGCAATTATTTTTTGGATAGGACACAAAAACACACGCAACAAAATCAAAAGTAAAAATGTGCACTACATCTAACTAAAAAGCTTCTGTACAGCAAAAGAAACAACCAACAAAATGAAAAGGCAACCTGTGAAATGGGATAAATAATTTACAAACTACACATCTGATAAGGGGTTAATATCCAAAGTGTCTGAGGAACTCAGACAAATCAATAGCAAAAACAAAACAACCTAAACAATTTAAAAGAAAAAGAGTAGAGAAACTGAAAAGACATCTTTCCAAAGAGGATATCCAAACGTCCAAAGGTACACACACACAAAAAAACCATTCAACATGTCTAATCATTAGGGGAATGCAAATTAAAACCACAGTGAGATATCACCTCACATCTTTTAGAATCACTATCATCAAAAAGAGAAGAAATGACAAATACTGATGAGGATGTGGGCAAAAGCAAACCCTTGTGCACTGCTGGTGAGAATGTAAATTGGTACAGCCTCTGTGGAAAACAGTAGGAAGGTTTCTTATTAAAAACAGTACTACCACATGATCCAGTAAGTCTACTTCTAGCTATTTATCTGAAGAAAATGAAATCAGTATCTCAAAGAGATGTCTGTACCCACCATTCTTATTGTAGCACTATTTTTAATAGCCAAGGCATGAAAACAATGTAAGCATCCATCATTAGATGAATGGATAAACATAACACACACACAATTTAGCCATAAAAAATAAGGAAATCCAGCCATTTACAACAGCATGGATGGAACTTGATGACATGTTACAAATAAGTCAGAGAAAGACAAATATTGTATTATTTATATATGGACAAAAGCTATTTCTGCCATACGTTTTATTTCTACATTTTTATAAACCCAACAATACATTGTAATAAAATTTAAAAAACTTTTAGAGCAGTTTTAGATTTATACAAATATTTTGATGGTAGAACTAGTTCCTCTATAACTCGAATTCAGTCACCCTATTAACATCTTGTGTTAGGATATATTTGTCACTGTGTGCCTTAATTGGGATGTTTCTAATGTTTTTATCATGATTAGAAGTAATGTGTTATTGAAACGAAGTCCCTAGAGATAAAGTGAAATTCTCATCACATAGTGTCAAAAGTACATAGTATCAATATAACCTCAGTTGATGTTAACTTTGATCACCCCACTTGAGATGTGTTTGTCAGGTTTCTCCACTGTAAAGTTACTCTTCCTCCTTTTCCATACTGTACTGTTTAGTAGCAAGTCACTAGTGTGGCCGAAGCTTAAGAAGTGGGGTTATGTAAGTTTCATCTCTTCGAAGGGGATTACATGAAATTATTCTGCATGGGATATTTGTCTAATTGCTCCCATATATTTATTCAGCATTATTTATACAATATTTTTATTAGTATGGACTCATGGAGCAACATAGAATTTTATCCTATGCATGCTCATTTTGCTATTTGGCTAAAAATTTAAGGAGACTCTAAAAGGATTTCTATAGCTTTTCTGTATAGTTGTGCTGTCTGTGGTATTCTGTCTTTAAAATTCTACTACATCCTGCCCAAATTGTCTCCTGAACTACTCCAAAGTGTTGTGCTCTGTTTGGGTTCTTGTATTTATGCAGGAATTTAGAAATTGCCATCAGTCGTAAAGTTGAAATTTCTTCCTCAAAAGAACTGATTAAAATGTCATTTTATTTTATTTTATTTTATTTTTTTTAAGATTTTATTTATTTGACAGAGAGAGACACAGCGAGAGAGGGGACACAAGCAGGGGGAGTGGGAGAGGGAGAAGCAGGCCTCCCGCCGAGCAGGGAGCCCGATGCGGGGCTCGATCCCAGGACCCTGGGATCATGACCTGAGCCAAAGGCAGACGCTTAACGACTGAGCCACCCAGGCGCCCCTAAAATGTCATTTTATATATTTCCCTAATCTAGTGTTATTTAAATAGTCTAATGATTCTAGAGATTTTAGTAGATGTCTCACAACAGGGTTATGACCAAATACATTTGGGAAATGTTGGCTTGAACCAGATTTTTTTAAAATTATTTTTTAATTTCAATCTCCAAAATGAGATTGCAGGGGGCATTACTTTCAAACCTAACGTTATCTATGTAAATGGAAAATTTCACAGTATTATTTACTAGATAGAATATCGGTAATACTTGTCACCAGGCCCCATCACATGGTGCGTCACAGAGGAGGGGTCCTCAGATTTCAAACATTTGACTTCAGGAATTGGAAATTAATTTTAGATTACATTTACTAAAGCCTCTTTAAAATTTCATTGCTTTTCTTGCAAGAAACTTTTCATTAATCAATTGTGCTTTTATTTCCTTTTTTTCCATTGTATATGCCACTTTTCCATGTATGAAAGTTGTAGATTTCTATATTTTCTCTCCCTCTTCTACCACTTTCTGCCTATTTTTCTAACTTGAATGGGAAAACCCATTCATTTTTCTGAACTGTCTTTATCTCTCTGTAAGGTTGAAGACTATTTTGATTAAACAATTGCTGTTTTGATTGTTTTCTTTCTCTATCCATTTTCTTTTGTGTTGAGCAATTAGACTCCATATGCTTTTGTTTGACCCTAAGATGCTATCTTTCACTTGATGTGTTCAAGTATCAGGCAACTTAAATACTACTTTGATAGACATTTATGACAGGTATTTGACAGCTAACTATCTCCTCAGTGGCCTTTCCATACTCTCAGATACAAGATTCTGTGAAACTCCTATATCTATCAGAATACTGGCTTACATTTGTATTCATTTATTCTTGCCCCTAGAGCTAACTGAGTTGACTTAAAATGTCTTGGTGTCTTTTTAACATACACCCTCATCCTGTTTTTGTAGCTATTTCATTTCTAAATAATACTTGAGTGGTCTTTATCCTCAGCTTGCTGACTGGTATAACTGCAAAAGCCAGCCAGAGAATATCACAATGTTCTCTGGGAAACTCTTTTGAAATAAATCACAAGTGGCTGCCTATCTGAAGTTCACATAATGTTCTTTTGTTGCTCATGTCTGAATAACCATAGAACACATCTATTCCCAAGGTCTTTATAATTATGGTTCCAAAAAATACCCATGTAGTTCTATAGACTTATGCCTTTGAATTTGATTGTCATAATGGAATTGTTCTTTACTGGATTGTCTCTCATCTCAATTGCAAACCATACTGAGTTTATCTTAGGCACACCTGGCTTCCCCTAATTGCAGCTAAGTTTTGCTGTTGTGGAGTACAGCCTCTTCTCTCTCTATTCATTCCTTTGCTCCTCATTAACCACCATAATCTCCTCTCTGGAAAGTAGCCCTCCTGCCATTCATTAAAAAAGGGTATTTAATTCAATGCATAACATGTACCTTGCATTTAAAGGAATGTTTCTAGTTGTAAAATGAATGGTTTTATTCCAATGCCATAAGAGTTATAGTACAAGTGAAATCAATGTTAGAAAAGGTGGAGTGGAAGTGGGGCATCTGAATACCCTGATAAAAACATCATTGCTTGAGCAACATTTTGGGCTGATTCCAACTAGCTTGGTGATCTATTTGCTTCAAAAGCCTGAAAAGATATCCTCTTTCCACTCCACAGCTCTCCTATCCACTGTGACAATCCCCAAATTTTAATGTGAACACTTTTTTTAGGAAGGAAACAAGAGATTGTTAAGAACACCAATTCTGAAATCAACTGACCTTTCTGCTGACTTTACTCTTTACCAGATGGGTATGCTTTGTCAAGTTATTCAATTCCCCTAAGCTGCAGTTTTCTCATCCAAAAATGGACAAATTGTTTGAGATTCCCCCATAGAGTTCTTTCAGAATTGAATGAAATAATTCACATAAAGCAGACAGCATAATACCTCACAATAAATGCTTACCAATTCATAGTCATTGTTTTTCCTTATTGTATATTAATGTTAAGGATTTCTTCTATTTTGAAAAATAAGTTTCAAGTCTTCAACTAATACTGGGTATGTTTCCATTTTCATCATTATGAGAAATCAGAACTAAATTTTTGCCTTCTGTATTTCCTTGTTAACCCCATGATGCTATTGATTCCGTTTACTGGTAACACCTAAATTTGTATTCAACCTTACTGGGAAATGGACTAGTCACAGCAAGGATGTGATTTCAAGGTCACCAGGGAATCTCCTACCCAAATTGTTATCTCCCAACTGGAAAATTGATGCCTAAAAGACCACACTAACTGATGTATAAAATTTATAGAAGTCTTAGGTTGTAAGAAATGTCTCAGTTCTTCTGGAGAGAGGTCAACCTTAGAAGTGACTTATTTAAATGATATAACTATTATCTAATGTGTGACTAGAAAACAGATGTCATGAATCCAGTTCAGTATTATCTCTGGCATGATTTTTTTTTTCCTTAGGGCTTATCAATGTGTTGTTTTGTTTTGTTTTGGAAAGAAGGTGTATTCATTGTTACTAATCTTTTCCCTGTTGGAGGTAAGTCAGGAACCAGTGAAAGAAGCCAAACTCTAAGATTCAGAATACTAATAACACAAAGGGCCAATTTTGCAATTTTCCTAAACCTTCTTATATTTATGATCTTTTTTCTTACTTCTTTTATTTCTTACTACTATTTTGCTCCCTCAGTGATAGCTACCTTGCTCCCCAAACACATATCATGACATAGGAAGATAATTTGTTGCTCTATGACCTTCGGCTTTGGTCTAGATGTATTTTTCCTTAATCACCTTCAGTTCTTTTCCTGAAAATAGTGAGGCATTTTGTTTCTTTGACTGAGGTTGTTAGGATGGGATGGAGCTTAGTGTGTATGTTTGTTTGTATGTGTGCATGTGAGTAGCTGTATGGGGATGGGAGGAGAGTGTTTTTATGAGACCTACAGGAAAATTTACCTGCAGGGAGCTACTACTCATATTTATTTTCAAAGATTTTCAAAGATTAAATTCAATGAAGTAACTAATCTATAGAGAAGGAACTGAAAAAGTTAATGAAGCCCACACTATTTTATCTTAACAGTTGAAATTGTGTAATTTCTATTGTTCTTTCTGCAAGTTCACTGACTCTTTCCTCTGTTCTCTTCATTCTGCTATTTACTTCATTTTTTTATTTTTTGTTTTTTATGTTTTTCGGTTCTAAAATTTTCTATTTAGTTCTTCTATCTCCAATTTCTTTGTTAAAACTTTTTTTTGCTAAAACTTTTTTTTCCCCCAAGAATGTTTACTTTCCCATTAAAACATTTTTATGATGGCTGTTTTAAAATCCTAGGTAACTCCAAAACCAATGTCACCTTGGTGTTGGTATGTATTATCTTTTTTCATTCACGTTGTCATTTTCCTGGTACTTGGCCTATTTTTTATATCATGGGGACATTTTTGTTACTCTGTTATGTGATTCTGGATCTTCTGTTTCAGCATCATGCTTCTGACACTACAACAGTGGGAAAAAGAAAGCACTAACTCCTTACTGCTAGATTAGAGTGAAAATTCAGGTTCCTCACTTGTCCTCCATTGATACCTATATGTAAGGAGGCATCTCATTACTACTTCCCACATGGCCTTCACTGGCAAGAGTGTGGGTCTCATTACTGCTAGGCGGGGATTAAAGTCCTGCCTCTCCACTTGACCTTCTCTGACACCAATGGACAGAATCCCTCACTATGTTTGAGGAATGGAAGTCGAGGCTTTCCATTTATCTTTGGGGCAGAAATGGGCTTGGGGAGCTACAGTTTTTTTCCATGGTGTTGCCGGATTATGACAGTATTTTAAAAAAATTATTTATCTTGCTAAGCTGCCTCACTCCTGGTCCTTTGAATAGAAAGATTAGGCTTGGGGGCTTTTTTGTTTTTCCTTGTCAATGTTTCTGAATTGCCAGCCTCTTAAACACCCAGTTCAAAATATATATGGCCAAAAAGAAAACCTAGAGAACTACCATGCCACTCCTTGGGTCCCAAGTTCCCTAGCCTGTCTTCAGCCTTCTAACTTTCTGAGTCTTCTTAGGTTTTTTGCTCTCAACTCAAGGAGAAGTAGGAAGTGTGTTTCCTCTATCTTGATTGAACTGGAAGTTTCCACTCCCTACAGTTCTCCCTATACTTCTACAACCTGTAACTTAAGATTTTTTTTTTTTACATTTTAAGTACTTTAAAAACTTCAAAATATTATTTCATGATACAAAAATTATATGAAATTCAAATTTCAATAATTTAATACATAATTAAATATGTACGAGAACACAGCCCTGCTCATTCACTGTGTATTGTCTGTAGCTTCTTTCACACTGCAACAGCAGAGTTGATTATTTGTGATGTCACAGACCAGATGGCCTACAAGGCTTGAAGTCCTTAGTATTGGATATTTACAGTAAAAGCTTATTGATTCCTCATCTTTATGTTCACCCTGGCCTCACCAATAATGTACCTCAATATCTTATTTCTTTTTTTTCTCTCTCCCACCCAATATTATTATTGCATCTGTGAGGGAATCACCACACAAGGCTTCCCTGCTTTAGTGTTCCTAGCCATGCATTCTTATCTATAGTTTCTTCCCAGGCACTCCACTCCAATACTCAGACAGGACCCAATCACCTTTTTCTCTCCAAAAATGCCTTTTTAGGTTTTTAACCAGAAGAAAAAAATCAAAACAAAAAAATCCCCAAAACTAAAAACTGAACTAAATATATGAAACAGTGGTTCTCAAAGTCATTAGACTTAACACAATCAAAAACACAGATTCCTGCAGGATGTCAACAAATGTGGTGATCCCTCCTCCGATTATTGTTTTTCAGGTCATAGAACCAACAGGGACAACCAGGAAGGAGCTCAAGTCTTCCTGAGTTGTAGAGACAAAGCTCAGAGTTGGATGGACCAGTGTTACTGAGTTTATAAAACAGAATACCAAAGACGAGAGTTGCACAGAGTTAAATCTCAGGAGATCTGTAGAGGGTCCTCTCAAGTATTTAGCTGAAAACTGATTAGTGTATGCTTCACAGGCAACTACTCTAGGTTAGAAGACAGACCAACTAAAAAGAATTACAGAAGGCAATACCTGTTGCTCACATAGGACAAGGAATAGTATTTCCTTCTCACCAGCCAAACAAGCCACAATTTTTTTCAACTGGGCAGGGGCAGGTTAGTACTCAGCAAGATCTTGTCTCAGCAGTAAAGGAAAATTAACATTAGGCTAAATGCAGTTCTCGTCCCTCCAAAACAAACAAAAAACAGATAAAATATATCTGAGTAACAACCCCATCACACAAAAAAGCTCAAGGTACTTAGAAGAATACAATATTATACAGAATATAAGAACCCAACAAGATAAAATTCAAAATGTCTGTTACCAATTTTTTTAAAGAAAGGAAAATATAACCTGTCGTGAGGAAAAAGTTTGAAAAAAAAATCAATAAAAATGAAATAAAAGTCATGAAAGGAACCAGCCAAAAAGGATACATACTCTTTGGTCCCGCTAATATATAATTTTAGAAAATATAAACTAATTAAGAGGGACAGAAAGCACGTCATTCACACCCTGTGGACCAGAGATGTGGCAGGGCGGACAAAAGGGATACATTACTAATGGGAATGAGAAAACTTCTTTTGTGAGTGGTGTTCCCTGACTGGATTGTATTGATGTTTACATGGGCATATACATATGTCAAAACATATCAAATTGCACAGTTTAAATACATGAAGTTCATTGTTTACAATACCACAAACTTTTTTAAAAGAGCACGAAAGGGAACAATTGGAAATGGAAACCAATTCAGAACATGACACAGTACAAAAATAACAATGCATTTTTCCTGAAAATTGCAGGGATTCCATCTATACACACAAAGGGACACTGTAATCTTATTTAAGGTTGCTGGACTGAACTACAGGAACATTTTTTGTTCACTAAATCTGGAAATCCTAGTTTTGTGACAACCTCACTCAGAAAGAAATGGACTTCTCAGCTCCAGTAAAGCACTAATACCCATTTATGAATATATAGCATACTAATAAGTCCTACTATTAACTTATTTTAGCATGTTAGTACATAGTCCTTCTGAGTAAGTGGATAGTAAAAGGCTATGGAATTATTTCTCAGTAAGCTGAAAGAAGCAAAACAAGGTTTGCAGTACATTAAATGGTCTCTACTAGACCTCTACCATTCTTGTAGAGTCTCCTCTTTACAAGGCAGTGGTTAAGAGCACAGATCTGGAGTAAAAGCATTCAAATCACAGTTCTTATACTGACTAGTTGTGTGATGGGGGAAAGTTATATAACCTTTGGGTCTCAATGTCCCCATAGGTAGACTGAGCACCATAATATTATGCTTTTGTTGGGGTTAACACCGATGCAATAGAAGTGCTTAGTCAGTGTCTGACGCATAGTGAGTACTGAATCCATACCAGTAATTGTATTATTCCAACACAAATAATATACCCAAGTAATATTTACAATGCTTCAGTAATCACATGCACAGCAGAATCTTTGACAAGCATTGTTCTCATTTACTATTTCCTTACTGGTCAATTTTCACTGCAAATTAATGGATTTATTGTATAGCAATACATCCACGTTGTGCACACAAAAAAATGATTTACTACAAAGAAATAGAAATTTGCTCCACATGGTGACAATTAGGTAACTTATCTCAGATGTTTTTACTAATTAGTCAGTTAAGTCTATTTAGTAAAGCTTTCTACATATACTATATTCAGTATTTTGAGGACAAAAAACTATATATAAATATGTTTTTGGCATTAGATTCTTATTTTTTGTAGATGTTTTCAATGATTACACTGCTGACCTCAGGGGAAAGTGAAAAATTAATTCCTTAATTGTGCCTTTTTTCCTCGGGTTTACTTTCTAGTCTATTATTTAACACAACAAACAAACGAAAATGTCCAACTAATTGTACCCTTTATTAAGTGAAGTTTATAAATGTTAAGTCTGCAAAAATATATCTCTTTAATGTTTCAAATATTTTGAGATTTCAGGAATGATTTTGAATTTCCACTGAAGTGCAAAAAACGTCATCATGTAATAACTTTTACAACTAGGATCACCATCTCAAAGATTAGGTTTAGATATAACAAGGTAAGCAAACAAAATAGTCTTAAATTTCATGATGAAATAATCATCCTCACCTCATTGTGTGGGCTGGCTAGGTTTTCTTTCTTTTTTTTAGCTATAACAACAATGTCAAGTATGCACAGAGCTATTTATAATTTGAAAAAGCATGATCACCATGAACTCATGGCCTTTAGTTGTTGTTAAGAATTTGACATATGCTCCAACCCCCAATTAGCAATGATAATTGTTAATAAACCCAAATGTTATTGGGTTGCAATATGACCCTTCTTATGTAATCTCCAAATGTTATATAATTTGGGCAAACGTCATTCGGTCCAAAACATGAAATGCAGTAACACTGTATTAGATGATAAACAACCTCAATGAAGCATCAGTGTCACAGATAGATCATTCGGTCATATAAAGCATTTCTCTCTCTTTAGAGGGGAAAAAAGAGGAGTTGGCAATGATTTTCTTTTTCCAAAATCAAGGAGTGTGAAATTTTAGTGTCTTCACACCTGATTATGGATAAATGTGCAGACATTGTGCACATGAATATTCTGAAAATCTAATTATAGTTTCTAAAATGTTTAAAAGTATAGTTTCTAAAATACATTTCTAAAATATATAGCATAATTATACGTAAGAATAAGCAACCTAACCTCAAAACACCTAAATCCTTCCTATTTACTCACCTTACTGCATTTAAATGTTTCATATCCTAGTGGAATATAATATAGTGTGGCACTGCATAGCTTTATGCTTATACGTATGTTTTGCAACTAAATTTCACTAAGAAATAGACTGCAATTGGAAATGGTTCTCAGTTTGAGGCTATTTGTTTTCAATTAATCTTTTAAAGAGTTTAAATATATGTATACACACATAAAATATATAATTATATAGTATCTGAATAGGACAGTTATATCCTTTACATAATATATTAATTTATAATACACGTTAAAAGGTACTTTAAAAACTATACAAGACTACCAAATAAATATAATCTGATGGTGCTTCAGAGCCAACAAATGGATTTTGAGATAGCAACGTATGTAACTGAAGACATCTGTGCAAGGGGTGAAATAATGAGACAGACCAACTGTACTAATGACAGTATCGTCAGCTAAATTCTGATTGAAGAAACCTTTCAAATTTAAACAAACTTAGCTGCCCATAATAAATATATGTTTTCCATATCCTTGACAGCACCCAATGTAAATTATGTATTGAAACCCTCAAGGGAAGAAGCAGATTGCATTAAGAATAATGTATATTAAAAAAAAAACAAGTTTGGCCTTCTACTGGATAGAAATCAATACATAAGATGAAGAGTTCACATTCATAATAAAATCTTTCTAAGTCCTAGAACTACCATGTTTCGTTAAGTTTTCTTTTGAGCAAAAATGGAAATGAGCTGAATGAATATATGAAAAATGCAGTGGACTTGTAGTCTGGTAGGAAAGCATTTCCTAATGTACAATGATTACAAATGGACAAGGTCCCAGTGGCTTTAGCACATGCAATGTCAGATAGTGTATCACCTGACAAAATGATGTCTTACTTAGGAATATTACGATGGAGTAATATTTTAGGCTTAGTTATCATCACAGACTAATTACATTTTTAGCAGGAGATTTTAAGCATGAAAAAATCACTAAGAGTATATGGAAGCAAACATCTTTTATTTTCAGGTAGATAGCATTTTATAACAGGAAACAATGATAGGATATTGTAAACATCTTTTGCCTACCTTTGTATTTCAGTAGCTCAATGTAACCACATTTCTCCAAAGACTCATTCTGTTATTGAAAGGTAATGGTGGGAACCAACTTAAGAACATGTAAAATGCAAGATTTTTTAATCAATGAGAAGCTATTAATTTAACCAGCCCTTCCTGTAATAATATTGAGACAGACTGTCTGCCTGTTTCTACATTATAGCTAGCTTTGCAATCTGTGTAGAATTTAATGAGGTGTGTAATTTTTGTGAACTTATTGATTCTGAGAGATTCAAAGATTTTAATGCTACTGAACTTTAGTATTTTTACCTTTCATTTATCTTATATACGGACAATAATATTTTAGTGCCAGTTGTTGATCTCTCTGTACTGCCTCTTATACATGACCTACTTTTCTCTAAATCGACATGGGAAGTGTCCTTAGAAGAATATACGATTTATTCTGCTCCTCTCCCTACTCTTTCATATACTCTATATTCAGTTATTTTGTAGTTGCATCATCTACAACTCCTAGATTTGTATACAGACATATTTTTTACCTGTAAAATCATCACATACCTTGTATCTTGACAGTATTTTCATGCCCTGGTAAGTTAAGACAGCTTCAGAGTAACTTAAGCAAGCAGTTAATTCATTAAAGCAAACTTATACTCTCTATTAATTCTAGTAGTCTAAGAGGTCTAATATGGTTGAATATTTCAGTAAGTTACATGAAAAAGTGTCACATATAATATGAAAACCGGGTTCATAGCACTACATTTTGTGATTCACCACACAGCACAGCATTAATGGCCATTTATCCAACACAGACCAGAAAATGTTGGGAGTGTTTGCTTTACGTCATAACCGATTATTTGAATTATGCAAGGATGATCTCTATGATGTTTGCATATTGGTAATATCCAAGTTTTAATATGTTTATAAAACTATTCAAAGAACGGCTACTTGTGAGGGTCATGAGGGTGTAACTCTCTGTAAGGTGGCTTCAGCTGCACCTGCTTATCTAGTCCAGGACCTGAAAGACAGTGGGGTGGATGTGGAGTGACCAGGGAGGAAAGGGAGGAACCCTGCTGCCCAGTGACACTCATCGGTTGTTCACACCGTTCTGGCTAGGCTGTTTCTCCCCCTTGTCAACGGCTCTTCAAAATCTACCTACTTGACCATTATGAAATAGGAGAAAATCTGTCTAATTTGGGAGTTCTGGCCCTCTCTGCACCTTGAGGGGGTCCAAGGACACAGAGTGACTATCCTGAGAGAAATCAGGTGAGAAGAAACCCTACTGGATCTGCCCCCACTTTGAGCGTACAACCAGGAAAGGTCCTCTGCAATGGGCCTCTCCGACCACACTGCACATCAGGTGCCCAGGGAACAGCTGTTCTGCCTGATTGCGCCAGTTTCAGTTTTCAACAGGAGCTTGGGGGTCAGAGCCATGAAGTAGAAACGCCTGTCAGGGAACACACTGAGTCTCAAAAGAGGGTGTGATGCAGATTTTAAAAAATGCAAAGAAAAAAAAGTCTGCTTAAATGCTAGCTCGCAGGCTGTCCAGAATTGAACTCAGTATGTTCATGGCATGTTTTCTCATCATGCTAATCTTAAAAAATCACTACTGAGAGGAGACCTTGTTGGTCATTAAAGGCAGACCAGAGCAATTCTACACTTAACTTAGTTTTTACATAGAACATTTCTAGGTCAATTTTCATTTTGAGAAAAATTCAGGTAGATGCAAGTTTGTTCGCCCCTGCTTAAAAGGTTTAAAAACCTTTGCTTTAGAGAATATTGATACCTATTTTAATTCCTTGGGGATCCATCAATTAAAACTGGAATAAGCAGATCAGAATGGATACTTCAATATAGATGACCAGCAAACTAGAAAACCCAGATGTACCTAATGGAGAGCTGATGGTTTTAATGTTTGTTTCCTACCTATAACCAAACATCCCCCTCGATCCTTTATTGACTCAATTGGATCAATAGCCTTTAGTGTAGAACCTTGTCTAAGGCATTTTAAAAGAGTAAATTGCAACTACCCCTCACTCTTTATCAGGGGCACAATTTTCCAATATTACATGGGCATATTTTTCCTGACAGAGACTACATTGCCACTTTCTAGAAAAGCTTTCTGTGATTTTTAATCATTATTGTATACACTGCCAGGTGACCATTGCAAGGGAAGCCTTCATCGCTCCGGTTCCTTTTGGAAACTGAGAGGTTAGAGTTCACAGTGGCTAGTCAAACATACAACTGTTTTATCAATTTTTCCAGCAAGTTGTCCTTGTTTTAAAGATGTCAAGAAAAAATATATATAAAGGCTCTGGAAATTCAGAGGCAGGAAACTTTATTTCCATTTTCCAAATTACTCTTTATCCCAAATGAAACAGACCATGCTTATTTGTAGCAACTCAATCTTCAGCATGCATCAGAATCCTGGGAGGGCTTGCTAAAATACAGATTTCTGGGCTATACCCTCAGAATTTGTTATCCAGTACGTCTGGGGTGGGATCTAGGAATTTGCTTTTCTGTCAGATTCCCAGGTAATGCAGGATGCTGCTCATTTCACTACCACACTTTGAGAAGCATGTATAAAGCTAGACAATGAAGTCACTCAGGTTAAGCTAACTTCAATTCTTGAGGAAAATTTAGGCTTAACATTCCCCAATCCCCTAATTCATTTTCACATGTCTCTTTTATCATATTAAAACTACTGAATATTTACTTTGAATTCCCTTGAAATGTGACCTGAATTTTCTTTTGGCTAAATATTTTTTCTTGCTTTTTGATTTACTCTAGTATTTTTTACTTTTTCTAAATGCAGTTTCTGTTGTCTGTTTCATGGCCATCTATTCATCAATTTCTTTTTTTTATTTTATTATGTTATGTTAATCACCATACATTACATCATTAGTTTTTGATGTAGGGTTGCATGATTCATTGTTTGCGTATAACACTCAGTGCTCCATTCAATACGTGCCCTCTTTAATACCCATCGCCAGGCTAACCCATCCCCCCACCCCTCTAGAACCCTCAGTTTGTTCCTCCGAGTCCATAGTCTCTCATGGTTGTCTCCCCCTCCGATTTCCCCCTCTTCATGTTTCCCTTCCTTTTTTTTTTTTTAACATATAATTTATTATTTGTTTCAGAGGTACAGGTCTGTGATTCAACAGTCTTACACAATTCACAGCGCATCACTTTTTGTAGCTACAGGATCCCAGATGCTAGATTAATAACAAGAAAAAAATAAATTATTTTCATGTCACGGTATTAAATCACACGGAATTCCTGCACTTACAATGAATGTTTCTGATTCCAAAAGTAATATCTATTTGTCTTAGCATGGTTTCCCTAGCAAGCAGAGCCTGAAGTGAAGGATGAAGTACTACTGTGTATCACAAAATGCGGCCCCAGAAGCAGGAATATGGGAGGCAGACAGTGTGGCAGAGGAGGGAGGGCTGAGAAGACGATGTGTTTTACCCTGTCCAGCACTTGGATATCAAGTACAAATTGCTCATTCTCCTGAGACTGCCTCACGAGAGGTTTTTAAATGACTGCTTTTTAGGGCAGTTCATTAAAAAAGAAGAAAGTAATATCATCTCCCACTGGTCAAAGGTGAGCCCCACAGGGCATTAAATTCCCTTGTACTTCCTAATTGTGCACAGGTGAGCGCCAGAGGTTTTGGCGTTCCATGCCTCAGTATCAAGAGTGAAACCCCTAGGTTTATGCCCACAAAGGGGTCATCAGAGGTCGGAGAGAAACAGGTTACTCCCAGGGGCCAGGACAGGTACAATGGCCAAATGCTCAAGAAACAGGAGACAGCAAGAGAATCTAAAGTGGTCATAACCAAAGGTATAATACACATTGTAGAACATTATCTTCCTTGTCCCTTCTGGCATTTTAAGACAAGTGTTGAGCGTTTTCTGTTTTTCCAATTCATTATTGCTCTGACTTCTAGGAAATCAATCTCTCCCGACTCTGCTCTTATCTGTTGGTAACTCCTTATTGATCTTTTATGTGGATACCTTTTATGTGGATACCTTTTCCTTTACGTAAACTTAAATATTGTCTGGCGTTCTATCATTGGCCATCTTCTCACTTCTAGTTTCCCTTGATAATCCAGTCTACTCATACCTTTAACGGACATCTGTATGTTCAAGGCCTCGAAATGCCCCTCCTGCCCCAATTTCTCTAATGAGCTGCAGATCCATATAACCGGCAGCATGCTCTCTATCCGTATCTGGATGTTTGATACGAATTTTAGTATTGTCAAGGTTGAACAAATTATCTCCATTCCCAGAATTTGTTTCTCCTATAATTCTTAACATACCATCAGCCTTCACTTTCCCCATCCAATCTTCATGTAGTAGGAATGATTTTTTTTTTTTTTAATGTCATGAATTTGTCTAGCCCTCTCCATTCTTACTACTGTTATCATCGCCTCTAGCTGGGATTGCTGCCTCCGGATTTTAATTGGATAGCTCCCTTTTAGGGTTCCTTCTTATTGTATTGCTTAACTTACCTCAGTTGTTCTTTATGGTTTTCAGGATGAAGGACAAATATCTTGACATATCTTTACATGATTTGCTTAACTTCTTCAGCTTAAGCATTTACTACTCCTAGAGTTGCCCTGAGCTGCCATCAAACAGAGTCATGTTCCCTGAATTTACCAACACTTATATTCTAGTTCATGAGCCAGCATTAAGTTCAGTCTTCATCTGATTCATGTTTATAGATTAAAATTCAGCTTTTCTAGGAGGTCCTACCTTAACAGTCCTACCCCAACCCAGACTTATCATGCTTCTTGTAGTTTTATTTTGTTTGCTCAGGTTGCACTGTGCCTTTTCTTATCAAACACCATAGGCAGGCAATCTGTATTCTAATATACTACGTACTTAAGTGAATTTAAATTGTGATTTTCTTAAGGGCTGGACTTGCCTTGAATATATCCCGATCCATATCAAATGGCCAGTCTATGTTTGAATTAATAAATAATAGTATTTACTGATGAAGTAATTTCATCAGTGTAACTTATGCTATATGAGTTATCTCACATTATCACCCCCCCCCTTTTTTTTGGCTGAAGAAACTAAGGTTTATAGAACATAAATAAATTGTCTGAAATCAAACAGCTAGTAAGTGACAAAGCCAGAGTCATTCTCAGGCATATCTGATTCCGGAACATTTGTCTTTACGATAGAGTTCCTTTGAAAGCACAAGGATTCAAATTCTGTCTGCCCCTTACCTTTTTTTTTTTTTTTTTGGCCCCTTACCTGTTTAAGGCTTGACTTGACAGCTATTAAAACCTGCATCTCAATGTGCCAAAAATGGATAGTAATACTTGTGATGGATTTTTTAGATAAAATAAGCAAATATACTATACCAGCACAGAGTTTATAACAATTGTCTATTATTTTTATTATTTTATTTACTTAAATTTTAGGAGAGTAAGCAGGAGTAGAAAAATAGATCGCTTGGTATGTCGTGAACGGACTTAAAAATTTTTAGTTCACCAAAATTTAATAGAACAGGAACCTTTGTACTTTCCTAACAATAAGGGAAATAAAAACAATCATATCATGAAGTACTATATACATGGGAGACATTTTATTTGAAATTTATGGGAAATCACTGTGTAGAAATAATATGAAGGAGGAGAATCCTCAAAGGCAATAGATCATTTTATTGTAACTTTATACCTATAGCTGAAGTGGCAAAAACAAAACTGTGTTACATTTACTTGGGTTGAACACCAAGGGGGGACCAGTAGAATAACACTTAACATTGAAGACCTGAGGAAAACCTCCTAAGGCAGCCTTGCACTTCTTTGCTTGCCTGTTAGTCTTTATTCTTGATGTATTTTTCTTAAGAGGATTCAAGAGTAATACATTTTACTGCTAGTAACTTTTACCCATAGCTTCTTTTGAAGGGTTAAGGAGATATATATATAATATGTATATATCCTTAAATATATATGTACCAACCACCAATCTATAATAAGTCAAAGATATTTAACAAGCCTAATTTTACTGATTTAATAGGGCTCAATAAATGGAAACTGTGCAGTCAGAATAATGAAAAGAGGACATAATTTATCTCATTCTGTTTGTGTCCTTTCTATGTTCTTTTGTCCTTTGATTGCACTGGTGGATAATATTATTTTGTTCCCAAGGAAATATGTCCCTTTGATTAGGTTGTAGATATTCTCTCATTTGTCACTGTTCTATCAAGCTATGCCATGTAACAGCAGGAACTCTTGATTATTTAATTGCTTGTAAGAACTCATTAAATCTGACTATCAATCATGGGACATATGGTAAACATCACCCAATGGCGTGAGAGGTTGTCGCAATGATCTGTCACTAGGGCAAACCCTTTTTTCAGCAATACAGACTTCGGTTTAGTTGTCTGATCATGATTATTTTTAATTGATATTGATTTACAAGTCAGGGCCATCTAGTAGCCTTAATCTACACTTTGAAGTTAATAATGTAAGCATTTATAATTTTATTAGAAACACACTCAAATGAATCTTTTCTTCTTTGTACCTGATTTTCTTCTGTAATAATTGAATTTATTCTTTTACAAACAGTACATAATAAATTTTGAAATCTATTATTTTTCTCTGGATAGAATTCATATAGTACTCCTTAATAAATAGAGTTTACAAAGTCAACATCAATACTTTGTTATAATCAGTTTTGGGGAAACAGCATCTTAGAGATTATTTCTGAAATGGTCCTTTTCAAATTAGAGAAAATCAAAACAGCTATTTTGCTAGGAGTAAAATCATAAAGTTTAAAACTAGAGTATTTTCTATTAAGTGAATATTTTAAGAATATCTATCAACAGCAAATCTTTAAAAGAATCTAACCCTCCATTATTTTCAAGACTGGGATATATGCTGCCATCAGGAATTCAATATAAAGTTCAATTTAAAATACAGTTCTCTCTCATCGAGCCCATTTCTTAGAAAACCATGCATCTAGGGTTTATCCAAATCAGGTGGAAAAAAAAAATAAAGTCCTAATCTCCCTCTGCAGATGGATTGATAAGCACTGAAGCCATCTGAAAATCATAATTCTAGCAGCCTTCAGAAATATATACCAGGGGCTTGTGCATGTGGAGGAACAAGTTTGGATTCTACTGATGAACCTTCTCAATACCTCATTCAACAAATGTTTGTGATTGCTGCTTACATTTCAGAAACAGTTCAGTGTGGTTCCTCCCCCTGGAGGACTGGAGCAATTAGAAGTTTTATTTTTCCTCCTGGCAAAAAAACCAACTAGTTGGATGCTGTGGGGGTGAATTTCAGAAGGTTTAAGACACTTCTTTCTGTTTTGAAAATATCTTTGATAAATCAGGGTTGATAGGCCCATAATAGCAGAGACAGTATGAGGGTAATACATACAACAGCTACTTACTCTTTTCTGCACTGGAGTAGCATTGATGTAGGTAGGTTGGTTTTAAATGTGGAACTATTGTGTTGATAAGAAAAGAAACACCACAAAGGCAAAAATGTCATCACACTATTTCACCCATAGTATTTAGAATGAAAATATAATAGGTGTTCCCTCCCTGTTGTCGCAAATGGCAAGGCTTTGTTAGTTTTCAGGGCTTAATCATATTGTGTGTGTGTGTGTGTGTGTATCTATCTCACATTTTCTTTATCCATTTATCTTTCAGTGGACACTTTGGTTGTTTCCATGTCTTGGTTATTGGAAATAATGCTGCAATGAACATTGGAGGGCACATATGTTTTTGAATTAGTGTTTCTGTTTTCTTCAAATACCCAGAGGCAGAATTGCTAGATCATATGGTAGTTCTAGTTTTAATTTTCTGAGGCATCTCCATACTGTTTTCCATAATGTCTGTACCAGTTTACGTTCTCACCAACAGTGCACAAGTGTCCCCTTTTCTCCATATCTTTGCCAACATTTGCTATTTCTTGTCTTTTAGGTAATAGTCACTCAGGCCTAAAATGAATGAAATCTTGCCTTTTGTGACAACATGGATGGACTCTGTGGGCATTATGCTAAGTGAAATAAGTTAGGGAGAGAAAGACAAATACCATATGATTGCACTTATATGTGCAATCTAAACAGAACAAGACAAAAACAACAGAACCCCAAAACTCATAGCTGAAGAGAACAGATTGGTGCTTGCCAAACATGGTGGATGAGGGTGCACCAAGTGGGTGAAGGGTGTCAAAAGGTATGGATTTTTAGCTATAAAATATGTAAGTCACGGGAATGTAATATACAGCATGATGACTATAGTTAATACGATAGTCAATATTTTAAAGTTGCTAAGAAAATAGATCTTAAAAGTTCTCATCACAAGAAAAAAATTCTAAAACTATTTATGGTGACAGATGTTAAGTAGACTTGTGGTGCTCATTTCCCAATATACACAAATATTGAATCATTATGTTGTACTCCTAAAACTAATATGTTGTACGTCAATTTCACCTCAGTAAAAAATAAAATTAAACAGTAGTTGTTCAATAAACATTTGTAGCATAAATGAGTTAATGAAGGAGTGAGTTAATTACTGAGGCTAGTACACTTTTACCTCAAAGTGTTTCTGTGGGAGAAGACTTGTTTCTTAAAATTTATTTATTTAGTTTCTTAAAATTTCTGCAGTTAATATTAAGGCTATTATTCATTTTGGTCTACAATATGCTAACACTTTATAAATAGTATCTCACTTAACCACATAACAAGTTAATCCTTACGGAGTGGCTTTATGTGCTAAGCACTGTGGTAAACACTTTACTTGTATTATCACATGTAATTATTACTGTAAGTGTGTCTGTAGTAGATACTATTATAAGTCCCAATTTACAGGAAAGGAAACAGTGGTTTAGTGAGGTTAAGCAACTGTGTAAAGAGATAAAACTAGTAAATGACAGAGTCCAGATTGGAATCCAAGTCTGCTGACCTAAGTCTTCACTCATAACTCAGCCGGTAAATATGGGACCCTTGTACTCCTACTGTTTTCTTCCACTCTGGGCTAATTGGCTATGGCACACGTCCTCAGAACACTTCTTAATATCGGGCCCCATGTAGGCACTATCCCTTGGTGCACGAGCAAAGCCATTTTGCCATTCGTGTGTTACTCTAAACTGCTTTTAACCACCAACAGTATGGGCACAACTACGTTTATCTATCATATGTGCCTAGAAATAAAGCAATTATAAATGAAATATGAGGAGCAAAGATAGTAAATCCAGCCTCTGTGTACCAAGTAAGAATGGTTGCACTTCCATTTTCCTTATAATGTTAGAGATCCTGAACCCACACAACAGATGATGAGCTTCTCAGCTCATGTCAGGTAAGGTTAGACCTAGAGGAGAGTTTTCAACCCTGAAGGCCACTCATACTTATTTTTCTTACTAACATGTGACTGAACACATCTGAAAAGCTTATTTGCTTCCCTTTCCCTGATTTCTGGGAGGGCAATTCCTCTTCCTGGGGGATAATTATTCAATAAGGATTTCCTCCCCCTTTAATCAATCCACATATAACCTTATCAATTGTGCTGTGAGACTTAATGTCACCTGTCTATGAAGCTTGGCTTGGCACTGACAAGGGTTCCTCACTTTGTGCTCCTATAGCACTTTCCTCTCATCACAGCACTATCACTTACACTTGTATTACAATTTAAACCTTTGTGTTTCTGTCCTCGCTAGTAGACCCTGAACTCTCTGAGGGTAAACTCTTTTTAGGGCTGTATTTTACCCATATTTTACGAGTTACGCTGGGTAGGTTTCATCTTGTAAATTCTAATGTCCCTCAGTTGAATGACTATATGAATGACACAACCTGGCATATGCCCAGTATTCACATTCCACTTTTTATTTTATTCTCTAATTGTCAGTTTATATGCTTGATCTTCTTCCCTCATCTTTAGATTGCCCACAGCACAGAGATTAAAGAGGTAACAGAAAAAAATGTTTATTACATTTAATGAAACCTCTTTTCTTATCAAATTCAATTATTATATATATTCAAATTTTAGTATATTCAAATATTATATTAGTCAAATACTGAATCTGTTAATCTTTTGGATACATTACCAAAGTCGATTATGCTCATTACCCATAAGTCCCAGATATGCAAATTCTTGTGGACTGTTTAAAAGCACCAACATGGATGAACTGAGCTGTTGGGGTAAATGATAGGATTTCTAGAAGTAAATAGTACACCGTAATAGATCTATATAGGTCTTCTCTATAGGAAATAAATTTACCATTTGCGGTGTCAAGAAACCAATGCTGCCATATGGAACCAGCGAAAATGACAGAAAGAATACAACATGGTCCTTTATTCATAGCACAGGCACTGTGGGATGCACTTGTCTTTTTATGATTAATTTAGACATTTTCACTAATAGATTCAAAGATAATTGCCAGATAAACAGCTGTGCTATCCCTACAACAGGAGAGGAAATGAGTAAGGGATATTAAATAAGGAAAAATGTTGCTCAGGTGCATTAATCTGGAAAATGGAGCTCATTGTAAGATGTTCTGTCTTCCTTGGTATTTGGATTTGAAAATCGAAGTATTAAGGCATAAGGACATGATAGGGCAGCATGAGAAGGAATAACATCCTTATAAAACCAAGGGATTATAATAATGTGATTATGAGTGAATGAGTCTTGCTATTTCAGTTTTCAGTCTTTTACTAAAACTTATGGTATACCTAAGAGGAAATGTTCAAAATATTTTTTCCATATGTGTACAAACCTTGAGTCAAAACATGTTTCAGAGAATATTTGGGATGTTAAAAAAAAACCTCATAGTAGGTGTTCTCTTGTTTATTTTAACACATTATTTTTCAAAAAAAAATATTTGTGAGTGTTCCAGTGTAACGTGCTGAAAGCATCAATGACTTCAAAATTGTTTTATGAAGTAATTGTTCCTGTTTCTAAATCAAACTCCTAGAAAACACATATCCTATTTGTAAATATGGAAAAGGCAATTGGGCAGTATCATCAAATTTACTAAATTTGATTTGATGCCAAATGTAAATAGACAATTGAATTCAGTAGTTGCCTTAATACGTTAAGTAATATCTCAGATGCTTTGGTAACATTTATCTAAAATGGTTTTTTCTGTTCTATTTGCTTGCTTCACTTTTAATGAGTATAGTGAGCCACTGTACTTTTAAAAATCTTTGTACATGTAAACTATCAACTCAGGCCTTTATAGACTTGGCATATTGATGGGAACTGCATTATACTTATTTTATGACTTTCAGGTAGGTTAGTGCCCGTGAGGTCAGCTCAAGCGTAATGAATGTCATTTTAAAATACCAAGAAGCATGATTATTTTCATACTGATATTGCTGTGGAAAAATACCAAAGAGGCTGTGAGATTATGCCACAAAGTATAGAAACTGTTCCAGGAAGTAAGTGCATAAACTCAGCTGTGCAAGTGTACAGAAAAACCCATTAAAACCCATTAAAAGGACCCAAACTGTAGACAGAAAATAAAAAAGGATTGATCAGCTGCATCCATGAAGACAATAGATTGTCCGTTTATTAATTAAAAGTACATTTTATATATTGCGATGTGATAAATAGTTGGGCTGTATAGGTTAACTCCCTCAGATCTGCACTGAGGGCTATTAGCATTGATAAATTATGCACTATGACATTTAACATTTCTGATCGACGGTCTAAAGGAGTGCTGTACCTGCAGCTTTGCTTCCGCTATTTACACAGCAATTTAGTCTGGCTATAGTTCACCGTGAAGTATTCCTCATACAAGTGGGACTATCCCTCAAATAAGCATGTGCTTTTGTAGTTGTACGATTATACTAACAGAACCAGAATTAAGTCTCTTGGAGCATAACTGTCTCGATCAGATGACTTCTGATAGATCTAGATGTTATTGGGTATCATCGGCACAATGAACTTAAATACCCCAACATATAGGACCTATTATATATATGATAAGGTAACCTATTTCTGAAATTTTTATATTAATAGTGTGTAATGCCAACCTATTTTTATGCATTACCATAAGGACATTATCAAAAGACAAACTTTTCTTTCATGTTTCTTCCCCCACACTTTGTTCTATTTTTTAAAAATCAGCTTCTCTATTAACTTTTAAAAAATATGTTTGAAAAATTTTCTGAACAATGTAAAGTTTCTTTTTAAGATTCATCTATTTTAGAGAGAGACAGAGAGAGTACGTGCATGGGGGGAGGGGTAGAGGGAGAGAGAGCGAGAGTGAGAGAAAGAGAGAGAGAGAATATCTCGGGCAGCCCCCCAGCCCCCCACCCCCCCACTAAGAGCAGAGCCCAAGGCCGGGCCAGAACCCAGGATCCTGAGATTATGACCTGAGCCAAAATCAAGAGCCAGCGCTTAACTGACTGAGCCACCCAGGAGCCCCTGAACTATGCAAAGTTTTAAAATCCACCCAAATATTTGTTTTTAAGGGCAGGCTTCAAGGACTCTGTACGCATAAATGGTTCATTTGGGAAAAGTGGAACACATAGTAAAGTAGAACTTAATAAAGTATGTACTAGGCAAAGGATTGCATATGCTATCACATATAAGTAAGACATTTTTCATTTTATCAAAGGATGTTCATCTTTAGTATCTTAATCTTGCCAACCATACTCTAAGGAATCAAAGAAAAAGTTTCTACCTTCGGCAAGTTTATAAGTAAAAGACTTCTGGAGTTTAAGTGGTTTGCCAATACTAACAGGTGGGAAACCAATAACCAAAATCCAGGTTATTCAAGTCCTATTTATGGCCTTTTCTATTATAGTACACTGTCTCTTTTTATTCAAAGGTACCCTAAAAATGATGGAAAGTAAATAGTAGCTATTAAGTGTCAAGTATATGTCAGGAATAACTATATATCTTCTTTTATTTCATCTCATAAAAACCCAGGCTATTTTCACTAACTATATAAATTATCCCACCCTAATGCAAATCCAGTAATAGACATCTAAAATAGTAGCTCTCAACCATAACTACACAATCAGTTGTCCATGGAATCTTTAAACTGTCCAGATGTGGAGATATATACTTCTGGTCAAGACACAGTAACAGCAACTAGATTCAGCTTCCTATCTGATACAGCTATAATACAGACAAACTATATTCAAAAAATTGTTTTCAAGATATTGGACATCAGGCAGTGAAGGAAAGTGATCCCTGAAAGAAAGGAAGCAAATGAGTTGAACCCTACAATAATTTCAATTTAATGTTTTGAGAGAGTTTACCGGCAAGTGGAGGGAATCTAGGCAGAGTTTGATGGACTTCTGGAGGTGATGATGCTAAGAGTCCAGCAAAGGCAGCAAAAGTTCATAGAAGAGAGTTCCAGAGAGGACAGAGGTGTACAAGGAGAGAATCCCAGAGGTTTATAGAAGGTCTCCTTGATTATTCAGCATATTATTGATGTGAAAAAAATTAGCCAAGGCTGGGGCAAGTATTACCCAAAGGATTGGGGGAAACAATACTAGGAATTTCCATATAGCTGAGAATAGTGTCTGTTCCCACCAGCCCAACCAAAAGGCATCATAATTCATGAAGCACTGGATAGGTTACCAAAAGTTACCCTCAGTATTGGAGAACAGGTAGTCATAGGTTAATGCTCTGGTCCTACTTAAAAACAAAAACTTGGGGTGCCTGGGTGGCTCACTCAGTTAAGTGTCCAACTCTTGATTTTGGCTCAGGTCGTGATCTCAGGGTTATGAGATTGAGCCCTGCATTGGGTTCTGCACTGGGCATGGAGCCTGCTTAAGATTCTCTCTCCCTCTCCCTCACTCACTTTCTCTCTCTTCATTCGCTCCCTGCCTCTCGCCCTCTTTACCCTCCTCTCTCTCAAAAAAAATAAATAAATAAAAAATCTTAAAACCAAGGCATTAAGAGATCAAACTATTTCTAGGTAACTTAACTATGTCCAAGAAACTGGCACAAGAATATTTATAGAAATTTAAAACTGTCCAGGGATCAGCAAGATAAAATTCACATGGCTAGTATCCAATAAAAAAAAAATCAAGAATTTTTTAAAGAAGAAAAATATGACCCCTAACGAGAAGAAATTAGGATAGAAACTATCTGAAATGAAACAGAAGAAACACATTAAGCTCATCAGGGAGCTGTGGACAAGTGTTGAGTTGCTTAATATACATGTAATTTGAGTCCCTGAAAGAAAAAAAGAGAGCTGACAAATATTTGAAGTGATAATGGCCAAAATTTTTTCCAATTTTGATAATATCTGTAAACATGTGGATCCAAAAATCTTAATGAATCCCAACCATAAGAAACATAAAGAGAAGTACACAAAAACAAATCATAATCAAGTTTTATAAAAGCAAGCATTAAAGGGAAAAATCATAAAAGCATCCAAGGAAACAAGAAACATTACAGAGAAAACAAACCAAAAAATTCTCATTGAAACAATGCAAGTAAGACGACAGTGGAGTAAGATTTTTAAAGCACAAAAACTAAAAAGAAACAAATGCCCAAACCTGTGAACCTACAATTTGTTTTCAGGCAGTATTATCTTTAAAAACAAAGGTAAAGTATTTTTTCAGACATATAGAAGCTGAAAGAATTCATAACCAGCAGAAATGTATTAGGAGAAATGTTAAAGGAAGTCATTCAAGAAGAAAATGGACATGTAGATTAATAGCACACATGAGATAGTATAACCTCATCTGAAAGCAGACTGGTAAGTTCAAGATATGTACAATAAACCCTAAAATAACCACTAAAAATAGGAGGTACAACAGATGTAGGAGAAAAAAAAAGGAATCATAAAAAATACAATAAATCTCAAACCAGAAAAATAAATGCCAAGCTAACACTAACATAAGAAAAGCTTGAGTAACTATATGAGTATCAGACTAAGTCTACTTCAGAGCAAAGATCATTACCAGGAACAAAGGGTAATTTCATAATGATAAAGGGGTCAATTAACCAAAGAAGAAAACACAATCCTAAACATACATACATCTAGCAAAAGTGCTTCAAAATACATCAAACAAAAACTGACGAAAGTATAAGAAAAACAGACAAATTCACAGTTATAACTGGAGAATCAATATCACCCTCTCATTTCAGAGAAGCTGTAGACCGCCCCTCCCCCCCCGCAAATAATCCATGGGGATAGAAAAGACTTGAGCAACACTATCGACCAATTTGACCTAATAGTTATATAACAGTCTGTCCAACAGCAGTAGAGTGCCTATTTCTGTCAAGAGCACCTGGACCAGGGGCGCCTGCGTGGCTCAGTCGTTAAGCATCTGCCTTTGGCTCAGGTCATGATCCCAGGGTCCTGGGATCGAGCCCCGCATCCGGCTCCCTGCTCAGTGGGGAGCCTGCTTCTCCCTCTCCCTCTGCCTCTGCTTGTGTTCCCTCTCTCGCTGTCTCTGTCAAATAAATAAATAAAATCTTAAAAAAAAATAAAAAATAAAAAGAGCACCTGGACCATTTACCAAGATAAATGGTATTCTGAGCAGTGAAAGAAGTCTCCTATTTCAAAACATCAAGCCATGCCAATCATGTTCTCTAGTCACAATGGAATTACATTAGAAATCAAAACCAAAATGTTTCCTGGAAAGTCCCGAATATTGAAAACTAAATACACTTAAAACAACCTTTAAGTTAAAGAGGAAAATATAAAGTAGTATTAGATAACATTTGGGAAAATAAAATCACAACACATCAAAATTTGTGAAATGTAGCTAAAGCAGTACTTGCAGGAAAATGTAAAGCACGTAGTGCCAATATTAGAAAAGAAGAAAGTTCATAAATCAGTAACCCCCAACTTTCACCTTGAATAACTAAAGAACAAATCAAACCCAAAATAAAATGAGCAAAGAAAAGAAATGTAAGAGCAAACATTAATGAAACAGAAAGCAGAAAAGCAATAGGAAAAAAATCAATCAAACCCAATATTAGTCATTTGAAGTGATCAATAAAATTCATATACATCTAGTTAAACTGCTAAGAAAAAAATGGAAAGATGTAACCTAACCAATATCAGATTTGAGATGGGCTATAATATCACTATAAAATCCACAATATTCAAAGGATAGGTAAATATTAACAATTTTATGCCAATGAATTGTAGAACTTAGATGAAATGGAGAAATTCCCCAAAAGACACAGATACCTCTAGCTTATTCAAGATAAAACAGATAACCTGAATAGCCTGAAAACTATTACTGAGATTAAAGTTATGGTTAAAAACCTTTCCTCAAAGACAATTTAAAGCCCAAATGGCTTAAGTGACAAATTCTACCTAAAATATAGAGAATACTAAAACTGTGCAAAATCTTCCAGAAAACTAGAGAGAACACTGTCCTGATATCAAAACTAGACAAAAGACACAAGAAAACCACAGACTAATAACCATCTGAGCATAGATACGATATTGCTATACAACATTTTAACAAATTATATCCAACATTCCATAAAATGGATAATACTTTGTGACCAAGTGCGTTTTATGCCAGGAATGCAAATTTGGCTTAACATTCAAAAGTCATTAGGATTCCCAACGTCAACAAACAACAAAAAATCATCTCAACAAATAGCAATGTCCATCAACAGGTGAATGGATAAACACATTGCTTTATAACCATACAATGGAATATTATTCAGATATAAAAAGAAATGAACTCTTGAATCATATATAATGATTAAAAAATGAAGAGTAAAAAAAATAAAAGCCTGTCAAGAGTATGTAATAGTTGAATCACCGTTGTATACCTGAAATTAATGTCAACTATACTTCAATTTAAAGTTAAAGAAAAAAAGAATGTGTACTGTGTGGCTTATATAAATTTATGGAAAGTGCAAACTTCTGTAGTGATAGAATGCACATTAGTAAATCTCTGGGGAAAGGTTAAGGGAGGGATAAAGTAGAGAGAGCTTGGGAAGAGCTCAGTGAAATGGATTACAAATGGGCACAGGGACACTTTCAGGAGCGACGGATATATTATCTTGATTGTGGGGATAGTTTCATGGTTGTTTACCCATGTCAAATCTTATCAAATTGTACACCTTAAATGTGTGCCATTTATTTTATGTTGGTTACATCTCAATAAAGTGATGTTTAAAACAAACTAGAATTTTAGGGTCCTTCTGACATAGAATATCAGAGTCTCCAGAATCATGGCCTGTGCCTCAGGGTCGGTCCCACGTGGCTGAGGGGAGGGATAGGCTTTCACACTTGCCCCCACTACTTCTTCCACCCCAGATTTCCAATAGTTTTACTTGATTCTGGTAGAGGGACAATTTTTTTTTTAATTTTATTTAAAGTGCTATGTGAGCCAAACTTCAAGAAAATTCTTTATGCCACCCGCGACTTGTCGTGTCTAAGAATCACTTATTAGAGAAATTTAGGAATCACCAACTGACCAGCAAATACATACTTAAACACTTCATAGGAACTTCTGTTTTGTTGACAAGATTGATTCAGTGCCAAAGCAATTTCACCCAACATAAATGTTTGGGCTTGGCTCTGAAAGGAATGTGTGAGAATATTCATAGGGATACTATCACAGTAGCCCCACACTATAAATAACACGTGTCCAATTTATAGCATTTGTAAACAAATGGGATGTATTTGTACGAGGGAATGCTATAGAATAATGAAATACCATATAGCTACACGCAACAAAATGGATGAATTATACAAATAACGGTGTTGAGGGAAATGAGCTATACATAAATGATACATGATTCCATTTTATATAAAGTCCAAAAACTAGTAAGTTAAGCAATAATGTTAACAACTGATAGTGTTTATTTTGAGTAGGGAAGTGGGAGAGTGATTCGGATGGGCCCTAAAGTAGGTGTGTTCATTAACGTGCTGTATTTTTATTGGTTAGTGGTTACATGGATGTGCTCACTTGATAATTTAACCCTATAATTAACCACAGTAGTTCACTAAGTATCAACAAAAATTTTGAAAAAGTCACATAAAAGTGGTCCAGTAATTAAGAGTTACTTATATAGGGATCTACCTACCCGTGCCAGGTTCTTCATATTTTTAAGATCAAATTTTAATTCAGGTCAAAATATGGCAATTAAAATCAGTTCAGCTGTTTTGTTATAATTCATATTATTTCTAGATGTCACCCAGAATTAGAGTTCTATTTGTGGTAGAAATTACCATTTGACAGAAAAATATCAATTGGTATGAGCCAGTTAGCCACGCCTATGAGTTGATTGCTTCTCTCTGGGAATAACTTGTTTGACTTATAGGACAACCAAGCAGTAAAATGCAAGCCTATCATAAAGTACAAATTATGGGCCTTGTTTCTCTCATGATCACTAAAATATCTAAACAACAGTCTTATCATTGGCATGCGTTAGTTTTATCTAAACAACTATGTACCACCTTTCCCTGCCTTGACATTTTAGTCAGTCCTACTGACCTCTAGGAAGTCTAAACGATCAAAAAATTTGTATTTGAAAAATTTGACACATTTATCCACACACACTTCATTTTGCAATTCCTTTGGTGTTGGACTGTATCTGTGCTAAGTGATGAATGTTCATTCCAAGGCTGGGTGGGAAATGCTTCTCACCTCTGTCCCTGTTCTTTTCATTGCTTGTTCATCATGTTTCAGATACCTCTCCGAAATGTTGGGACAATATGCTCAGTGACCTGTCTGTCACCTCAGCCATGGGCACATTCAACACCAGTACACACTATATTGGGGTCATGTGTAAAAGAAATGTGTTCCTTGACTTTAAGTCTAGGGTAGCCTGTGATAGTGATGGTATAATTTTTGAAGGTTTTAATTTCTAAAATTAAATTTCAATTTATTGATTCTTCCATGTGGTAGATTGAAGAGACATCTCCTTTTTAGTAACTCATCCTCTTAGAGCTTCAAATTTCTCAATTTTAAAATGAAGTTTGTAACATCAATTTCCTAAGATGATTTTAAATATTATATGTAGTAACATATATAAACTACTTAATCAAGTAATTGCCAAGTAATAGGTATATTAGAACTTCTGAAGGTGGGGAAAAACATAGGAGAAAAGAGAAAAAAAAGAAGAAGGAAATGTGGGAATAGTAACAGAAAGCTTGTAAAATTTATATTATAAATTAATATAAAACAATGATTAATATAAAAATATAAAAGTTAAAAATATAAAGTATTCCAAGAGTTCAATAGTTTGTCTTTTAACCAGGTTGATTACGAAGGAGAATTTTTTGTGCTTACCATGTTACAATATCCAGAACATAATATTTAAAATAGATACACACTGCTTCTTGTCACATGTCATAAAATTAGTTCCTAAGATGGTTCAAAAATGTTTCTCAAGTATTTTTAGGATCTTTGGCTATCTTTTAAAATGTCTAATAGGAAAAGGATATCATCAAATTGTTATGTTGGTAGAAGCAAAATAGGTAAGTGATAAGTAAAACTTAAAGCCGTTATTATTTGTTCTGTGTATTATTGTAAAAACAGTTATTTTTGCAGAAAGCTATGGGTCTTAGGAAAGGAGAGGGAGGCGAAGGAAGGGGACGGGGGAAGGAGAACTAACATAAGACAGCAGGGGGGAAGGTGGCATTCCAGGGAGTGTAATAGGGGAGTTCTGAAAATCTTGATTTTTTGCTTATTTTTCCCCCCAAACTATGTCTTTTGTTGATAAGCAGGTGCATTGATCTTATTTGATTTCCATTAAAAAAAAAATCTATGAGAAACCTCTTTATTGATAGCTGGGAAGATTTGTCAGACTATTTCCTGGTCTTAGTAAGACATTTCCCATGTATTATTACTTGTTATGTCTGAATGTCTGTGAAATTGTCCTTCTGTTTTGCTTTTATAATGAAGTTACCATGAAAATACGTCACATCTTTTGTCCTTCCCTCCAGTTTCAGTCATTATTACCAGCAAGAAAAATTCACTGAATTTTATGGATTCTATTTTATTTTTAGATCTAAAGTTTGGTGAGAAACCATGAACTTCAGAACCCCTATGCAGTAAATAGACTTCAATCTCCAGTTTCTTTTTACTTGACTTTGCTGTATTGGTTTAGAAAAGGTAAAATATAGTTGCTTTAGAAGCATATAGTCTCAAATAGAACAATCCTAGGAAGGGTTCGTTCTGTTTGATACAACTAAATCTTGTAAGTCTTTCCATTTTTGAAACAGAAAGACTATTTTTAAAATAAAGAGCAAAAGGAGAACAGAGTTCTTTAGCTACTAAAATGAGCTTGGATTCCTATCTTCCATATATTCTTCCAGAAAGACAACATAAAGTTACATACACAGATCAGATCCTTAAATAGCAAGATGCTAATGAAAATACAGGGATTTTTCCTTACTATATTATAAAAATATAGTAAGGAAATTTAAAACCTACATCTAGAATTTTAGTGAAGGCACATATAAAATAATAATTGTAAGGTGAAGCAAAAATGGCTAAGTGTTACTATCCATAATATAAAAAGGCAAGTAAAAAACATAATGTAGATACTTTAACTTGCTGATGAATTTCTCTTAGGTTGCACCTTGCCTTAAATGTTGTCTTCTAATGTAGAATGATTCATGATGTCTAAGAGGTATCTTAAAATTGACATGTTTAAACTATATTACTGGTCTACTAAAACCTGTTTTATACATATTTATCCTGGATCTCTTACTACATTATAATGAACTTTTAGAAATTAAGGCTGTGAGGTCATTCAACACTGTACTCTTTCACCAAATACGGACCACTATCCATTATAGGGTTTTGCAAAAATTAAGTACAATTCTCTTACAGTTTATCTGTTTATAAGAATACTCGAAATCAGGATCAGGAATTTAATAACCCTTTTAAAAATCCCATTAAATAAGGAAAAAAAAATAAAAAGATCTGGAGAAAGCATAGGGAATGCCCCGTGAGTGGTCAACTCCCACTCTATCACTCTTGAATTGTGTGAATTTGAGTCTAAGGTCTAAAATGGGATTTATAATATTAAATTTGCAGGAATGTTCTACAAAATAACTGAGACAGCATGAAAACGCCTAAGTAGATTGTCAAATGATGGAAAGACAGGTCTCTGAATTACTGCCCTTTGTGTATAATTTCCTCAAAATTCATTTAGGGAATATGTTGTAGTTTATTCCTAAAATCCTGCTACAACAATTTCCACCACGGTAGATCCCAGCTTGTGTATGGATTGTAGTGGCACTTGATATCATCAGGCTATCTGCCATTAAGACCCGTGGAAATGTATTCAAATAGAACTGGACAGAGTTAAAAAAAAAAAAAAAAAAAAAAAAAAAAAAAGAGAGTGAATTAGCCTTTGAGTGAATATTAGGACAAAGACCTTGATAAGAAGGACGCTAGGAGCTAGCATTTTTCATATGCATTATAAGCTGAACAGAAATAAATATTGCAGTTTCATTTGGCACATTTTTGGCATCATTTCTCTATACGCTATCTCTAATGGGTACAGGGCATGGCCCTATTAGAATACCACAAGATGTTTTCATAGCACTGGGATGAAACTCAAGTAGGTTTTGAGTGTGGGTGAGAAGGATACTGTCAGCCAAGAAACAAAGGGGAGAATTTACTTTCTGTGAACTCATCAAGGAGTTAAAAATAGATAGACATTTATCTGTAATTCACACTTGATTATTTTTGTTCCTTTCATGTTTCTTATTTGGTATGATGTCACTTAAACTGGTATTATTACTTTTTATCATAATAGAGGATACTAAGCAAACTAGATAAAATGCTAATATTCTTTAACTAATATGTTTTAAATTATATTATTGTAATATAATTAGTTATATTTACATCTGGTAATACGAGATAAATGAAGGTTTTTCACAGTATCATTAACTAACATTACTTGATTAAAAACAATTTTTGTTAGTCTATATTGAGCAGCATTTAGGACTTAATATGTGCACAATTTTTTATCACTTATTAAGTATTCTGTTCTATTTTATCAAGATCTTGACATTTAATACTCTATTAAAGAAACACTAGGTTACTTTAATGTCTTTAGTGACATTCTTAGGATTGTAATACCAAATGAAAATTTCACCAAAAATTATTTATTTACTCTAGGGTATGTAGTGATTAAGAATAATAAACCTCAAGCCTTAAATCTGTTACATAATAATTTGTTGAGAACGAGAACCTGAAGGAAAGAAAGAAAGAAGGGGAAATGGCGTGCTTTGCGGCACCACATCAGTCTGCAGTCAGATGAAGCCTGGCAGTGGCGTGGAAGCAAGGTCACTTTTCTGGCACTGATTTAATCGCCTCTTTCTATTGTAGTTGAGTATATATATTTTAGTCAAGGAAGTTTGACCCAGACTTTATTATGACTGGCAAATATCTATAATAACTGAATGTTGCCAGCAATTAATTAGTATTGCAAATATGTCTCTGGAGATTATAGATAAAACATATATATACATATATATGTGTGTGTGTATATATGTAATCTCCATATATATTAAGAGTAAGTGCTTAAAATTTGACTGTCAAAGAATTCCAGTTTGACTTAAAACTGTGACATATAGTTAAATATTCTCAGCATCGGTGTTGGAAGATTTTAGATTTTAAATTGTGTGACATATAGTTAAATATTCTCGGCATTGGTGTTGGAAGACTTTAGATTTTAAGTTTTGTGAAACATAACATGGCAATGCCAGGCAGGTAAAAAGAAAATCCCACGGAATTCAGTACATAAATGGTCAGTAAGTGCTTCAAAGTGAAAAAATTTACTGGTATAGTATTAGAATTTGAAGTTTCCACAGCAACAGTATTTTGTACTCATAAAAGTATTCTATACTATTCCTCTAGTTGTGATCAATGAAAATAAATTCCGGTTTATTGCCAAATTATAAAGACGACTTTCACATATGTGTGTTTCCATCAGTTTCAACATAGAGGATATCCATGAAGATTTTGTTTTAACCCTAACTTATGAAACAGTAAGTTGGCTTTCAACGGTATCCTGTATGGTGGCAGAAGATAGGAGACATCTAAGAAATATTTTACACTCATGGAATAGAAGTCAGCCTGAACATCAGCATATTTGCATTTATTTCTTTTGTCCACAAGTCCCCCATGTATGACATAATATGGCCCACACGAATGCTGTATGTACAGGACATTTCTGTCACAGCTCAGGGACAAGGAGCTTGGGGAATATATCCCTTTTTAAATTCTGCAGTAAGTAAGCCACTCCTGGTTAAGGGACAGGGGTGAAGGGAGATGTTAATATCTTTTTTAAGGTTACCAGCTGCATGAACAACCTTTGCAAGAGGCCTAGGCAAAAGAACAGTCATTCAACTTCTAACAGTTCATAAGAGCCAATTATATACAATTTATCCCAAGGCCACATTCAGTAAGGTCGCCTCAGGAGCTGGAAATCAGGCATGGCAAGAGTATTTACACCAGGAAAACAAGCCAACACTAAATATCAGGGCTTTTATTTTTTTTCTTTCCAGAGGAAGTTGTTAAACATTTACTAGAATACCACTGTACCCTGTCTCTGTGGTTGATTTTTGAGAACAATAGTTTTAAGGTAACTTACACTGTTTATCACAGGTACCTATTCTAACCAATTTTCAAAAGGTCTGTGTGTGCATGTGTGTATTGGACACAGAGAGGGAGAGGGAGAAGCATAACATGCACAAAAAAGAGAAGTTGCAGTTGAAGAACAGCTTAAGAGCTGACACAGGAACTTGAATCTCATAGACTCCAGGGATACTCTATACACTGCACCAGAAGAACAAGGGCTCTGAAATTGGATGGAACATTTAAAAAGCAACAAACTGTTATGCAAGTTGACAGAGAAAAAAAACATTTTTGAAACATGTATTACAGAAGTGAAATTTAGACTGAAGAAAGGGGAGGAAACTTCTAATCCTATAGGTTTCATGAAGTCAATAAAATTTAGGGATGGACTCAGCATTAGCCCTTGAGGACACATTTCAAAGAGTCCCTAGCCATGGAAAATGGCTTTAAAAAAATCATATTATGCTTTATGTTAAGGGATATATGTTTCATTAAAAATGTTAAGCAAAAAGTCAGCATTATCTCCCAAATTATGTTAAGGAGTAATTAATCAACAAAATATTCTAAAGAGCTAGGAAGATAATTTAGACTCTTCCATTCCATCGGTCTCAACCGTGTATCACTTGGGTAACTCTATCTCATCTCCCTACCAAAACGTTAGCATCTACACTTTATTCACTGTACCCCATCATCACCATTTATATTTTTCTCATGGATT
The DNA here is from genome assembly GCF_002201575.2 of Neomonachus schauinslandi. Classification (NCBI taxonomy): domain Eukaryota; kingdom Metazoa; phylum Chordata; class Mammalia; order Carnivora; family Phocidae; genus Neomonachus; species Neomonachus schauinslandi. Next base: position 45,716,901 of record NC_058414.1, on the reverse strand, counting down.
CCCCACTGTATTATCCTAACAAAACCATTCCACTTTCTTCAGACCATGCATCAGAAACGAAGCAAATTTTATTTTCTCAGTTGATCAAATTCCGAGAAGTTTTGGAATTCAAGAAAGACTTAAAAATTTTGTTCCACAATCTCTAACTTTACAAAGAAAAATGTGGTTTATCAGCGCGTGGTTGTAGAAACAGAGTTGTACTAGGAACTCCGCTCTCAGCACAAAAGCCCGTCCTGTTTCTTTACAATATGCTTCTTTGAAGACCAGCTTGAATTTCTAAGGTCCTGGGGCTGTGAGCATGTGGACAGCAGCTCGCTGGTTTCTATTTTTAAAATCAATATTATCTCAATTTATGAATAGTTTAAACAAATAAATTTCCAAGTGTGACCTGAATCACTTCCTTGGAAGAATGCATTCTTGTTAAATCCTACAGTGAGTGACAAAGGGTAAGAAAACTGACACCTACTGGTCTTAAGTTTGAAACAAAGGAGGACTCCTAAGCAAACCTCTATTCTTGACATTGCATTAATAAATGTAAACAGGATGTTTCAGCACAGAAAGCATAAAACTGCCTGATACATGCACGGCCTATCTTTAATGATGTTTAAAAAGGAGCTAAACATCTCCCTGGGAATTCTTAAAACATTTATCTTTTAGGCAGTTATTTAGCTTCACAAGTCTTTGTTGTTTCACAAGCTGGAGAAAATAGGTCAGCTAATGTTATATTAATCAGCAAATTAATATTTTAATTTGATTTTCTTTCTAGTGAAAATGCTTGTAAGCTCTCCCCACCCTTCCTTTTTTCCCCTCTACTTTGGCACTGATGTTAAGTGGTATCATTATCATATTGCACCTTGGGGTTGTGAGATAACTGGGTCCAGTGAGAGCTCTATTCTTAGAAAAGTGGGAGGTTTATCATGCCACTTACACATTTAAAATGACACTCCAGGGCTCCTGTGCAACCAAGTGTCTTAGAGCTGAGTCACACGATTCTCCAAATCGTGCTTTTCAATTCATATTCTAAAATAGTACCTTTCAAATCAGAATAGAAAAAAACAAAACATTTTTGCTTAGGAGAAATACTGTCGTTGAGGAAAAACAAATCTTACTTAAATTGAGCCATGTAAATGTGGGTTTCAGATGCTATTTTCTGTTTTCTTGTATTAACTGAAAAGTCAACAGATAGATTCAAAGGACCTGGTGGCATATATTTTTTGAAAGTAAGGATCTACCAAGTTTTGCAATAGTAATTTAACATGGGCTAGATACTCTTATTTTCAATTTCTCAAAAAAATATACTCCTTTACTCCTTGTTTTCATTTAGTGCTTATTAAAAAATTAAAACATGCTAGGAGGTTGGAAAGTTTGTGACGTTATTTCTGTAGTGATTTTTTAGCAGCCGTCACTGTAAATTTTACGTATTCCTATGAACCCAAATTTGGCATTATTAATGGAGTGAATGGCCAGGCTGCCTCCGAAGAGGTTAGGAGAGACTAAAGATGATAGAATGTGCCTGAGATGTATACTTTTAGTTTACTGTACTTTTGAATCCTTCTTAATGGAAGGTACAATACCCAATATTTCTATTTCTCTGCCTTACTGAAGTTCAGTTACACCCTGGCAGAAAATGATGCTCAGCTAATTCACAAGTGTTGAAAAATATATATGCACTGAAAAACAAAAGCAGTAAAATAAAATTTCAAATTACCACTGGGAGGTACAGCAAAATATATCAACTGGAAACTTCCGTAGGATTGTTCTATTTCCATCATATGGTATATTTTCATTGACCTATAAAATTTTGAGTCCGAAATGTGTAGATCTACAAAACTGTTTACATAAACATAGCATAAGCTAATTGTAGGAAACACTACTCCAGTTAGAAAACTATATGCTTGATTAGCTTAAGTTAGTACCAAATGCATTAGTTCTACTCTATCCGTTTCTGTTCCATGGTTCTCTGTATTAGAGAAGTTCCAATCACTTTGCCTATGTGGACAGAGTCACATGTAATTCTCAGAGCAATATTTAAGTTTATAATCTAAAGTATACTTCTTTTCCTACATAAACATGTTACACAGAGTCCTATCTTTAACATTATTATATTACAGCAAATGTTAGACATTACATGAACAGAATGCTGACTATGCAGAACTCATGTGAAACCAGTATGTTCAGATCATTGGTTAAATTTTCCACTACATCTTGCTTTATGATGGGGAAGTTTCAAATGAAAAGAAAACGGTAGGTATAAGAAATCAAAGATTGCTACTTTAAAAAAAGCATAGGGATACAGATTCATATATATTCACCAAAAATGTTAAGGAGCTCAGTGAGAGAATAAATTAATTTACATTTATGAACCATCAACTATGGGCCATGTTTTCTGCATGACATTCAAAATGTAGAATAATAACAAAATACTTTACGTTCATTGAACGTGAAATGAGGGTCTCTAAAGAGAGCCCCAGTGTTCCCATGTTGGCAGTATCCTTTGGTTTGTGACAAAAGTAAATACAAATCCTCTCAGCACAGAAGGACCACCAATTCAGGTCTTGAGAATTCACAAGAATTAAATTAAGAGCTCACCTTGAAACATCAGCAAGCACACAGAGAGACCAGTGGTTTCCAGAAGTTCAAGGTAGGGAGGTATGAATAGGAGAAACACGGGATTTTTAGAGCTGTGAAAGTACTCTGTAGGATATTATAATGGTGGATATATGTCATTATATGTGTGTCCAAACCCATAGAACATACAACAAAGAGTGAACCCTAATGCAAACTATGGACTTTGAATAATAATAGGTGTCAATATAGGTTTATCAATTATAACAAACCTACCATTCTGTTTGGGGATTTATAATGGGGAAAGATATGCACATTGGGGCCGAGGGGTGTGTGGGAAAATCTTGACACCTCCTCTCGATTTTGCTGTGAGTGTAAAACTGCTCTAAAAAGTCTATTTTTTTAATAAATCACCAAGAACAACAAAGGAATAGTGACAGTCCCAAAGATTCCATAGGTGTAAATTAGTAAATACAGAAAATAGTATCTAGAGAATATGTCTAAAATTATAGAAGATGGAGTCACAAAAATGAATCAGCAAAATGGCACTGTGTAAGCTGACCGGGTAGACTTGTAGATGAATTCAAATTTTTAGAAAGAAAATAAAATTTTTATAGTAATTAGTAACTGAAAGGATGAGTTAAAATGCAGATTTAATAAAAATGAAAATAAAATCTTCTCCCTTAGGTTGTTTCTGTATCTTGGCTATTGTGGATGATGCTGTGATGAACAGGGGAGTACAGATCTCTCTCAGAGAAAATGGTTCCATTTCCTTCAGGTATAGACCCAGAAGTGAGACTGCTGCTTCATATGGCAGCTCTATTTGTAATTTTTTGAGGAAACTTCATACTGTTTTCCATAGTGACTGAACCAATTTATATTCCCACCAGCAGTGCCCAAGGGTTCCCTTTCCCCCACAGCCTTATCAGCATTTTTTTTTTTTAATAGTGGCCATTCTAACAGGTGTGAGGTAGTATTTCACGGTAGTTTTGATTTGCATTTCCCTGATGATTAATGATGCTGAACACCTTTACATGTACCTCTGGCCACCTGTACGTCTTTGGAACAAACTCTATTCAGGTCCTTTGCCTATTTTTTAATTGGGTTATTTGTTTTTATATTCTATTGGGTTATAGGACTTCCTTGTATATTTGGGATAGGAGGCTTTTTATCAGATATACGGTTTGCAAATATTTTCTCCCACTCCATAGGTTGCCTTCTCATTTTGCTGATGGCTTCGTTTGCTGAGCCACAGCTTTTGAGTTCAGTGCAGTCCCACTTGTTGATTTTTGCCTCTGTTGCTCTCAAAGTGTCTTTGTGTTGACTTAGAATTTTAGCCTTAAGGTCGAGTATTCAGGAGAACACTTCCTGATACCCAAGTTAAGGGTAAGTTCCTTGGCTACCCATCCTGTAGCTCCAAGAAACAGCTTAGGGCCTAGTGTAAGGTAGTTGTTCTCTATTTGTTGAATTGACTTCTATGTTCTCCTTCTTTTGCCATCCTGTTTTTAGATTTATCAATTCCATTCAGTCTTGTCTGTCCCTATATTGCTCTTTGAGTAATGCATCTTTTCTCCCAGTGGGAACCATTTCTTGATTATCAGTGCTAATCATCTTTATATATATTAAAACACTACTTTGCCTTCCAGACAAAGGCACTTGTGTCAATGGTGATGTCCCCCAAGCATCCTAAACACATGTTAATGAATTCTCTTTTAGAATTCGGTAATTTAGTTCTTCTCATCCACAAAATGGTCATTGTTTCAAAGTTGTGCCTTAAAATACAGCCTATCCATTTGGCAGCCTGAATCTTACTGCTCCTAAGAGAATTAAATAGGAAATATAAATGAGCTTCATGGTCCAAGAGAGAAGTTTTAGAGGGTGGCCGTGGAGAGTGGAGAATATGAGAGGGGGTCAGCATGAGGACTGGCTAGATGCAGTAGAGCAGAACTTTGCCTTAAAAAGACAAATAGGATTGAACTAGGGAAAGAAAGATTTCCTGAAGTTTGAGGGCCTTGTGCTATTAAAGTCTTTTCCTACTACCCAGTTGATAGCCTTAAGTGTTTGTCTAATTAATGTTTTAGTCATTTGATAAAAGAGGAGTGAAGATGAAGAAAGTGCATTCCAATCAGGCAGAAACAAAGGCATGGAGGAAAATGACAAAGCATTTGACCCAGAGAGCATACCCAAACCAACAAGAGCTGAAAATTATCACATTATCTAGAATGAAATACAGCGCTCACTGGGTACTGACCAAATTCTCTTGCGGTTGGTAATGTGAGGTTGCTTGACATCATAGGTAACTGGACTGAAACATAAATGGGAACGGATTTCCTTAGGTCAACTACAGGTCAAGAGTTTAGTTTTATTTTTTGGGTTCCCAAACTTGTTCTTACGCCAAAGGTACATTTGTTTTTAAATTCTATATGGACTCTTTGATCTGATGCAAGCTATGTTCAGCAGGTCCTTGCACTCCCATGATGAGAAAACGTATCCTTTACTGTGTTTGAATTCAAAGCAAAGCAAAATTGGAGTAGTGCAAAATAAAGGCCCTTCCAGCTGCACAGGGATGTGAGATTCCCACATTCCAAAACCTGTAGACCACAGCTTAGTCAACACACAGAAAACATGGATGGAGTCCTTGCAAATGTCTGTCTTTCAAAGGTATTCACAAGGCAAAACATCTATTGATGAGTATCAACTCTGAGACATCTAAAAAAAATCTATTTCTACACTACATTTGGATATGATAATTTCGGTTCTCCAACAAAAGAGGTACTGTTGTGACTGCCATTTTTAAAAATAATATTTATTAAAGTTGATACTAAAACCCCCTATTTCCTGACTTCTGGATCACTCTTTGAATATAAAAAATAATATCCTTGTAGTTTCATTTGTGGTCTAAAAAAGTGTTTGACTCATTAAGGTTGAATGTCAGGAAATTTCATTTAATGTTCTGTTTTAAAAGAGAAAAGAAGGAGAAAGATTTAGATGAAAAGTAGAGTGTATGACCTTAGAAATGTATTTATAAGGTCTGGCGGCAGCAGCCAAAAATAATAACCATTGAACCTAGTGAATAATTTAAGGCCAATGAGCTAACAGTGATCTTTGCAATGGGATATTAATACGTAAATATTTTAGTCAGCTTTTTCACACCCAGCATAAAAATGCCTGTATTTCATCTACAATCTCACTCTAGGTGAAATTTCTGAGTGATTCTGTGTTCTCACTGAAGTTTATATATATATATATATATATATTCACACATTATAATTAAACGATTTTACTACCCAAATACATTCAAGAAAAAAAGATTATATTTTCTAAAATATGCAGTGATGATTCCTCAGGCCATGTTTCATTTTGCACGTTGGGACAGTGCTGTAAAAGAATTTGGTTCTTTTATCTGGATCTATTTGCTATGACACTAATTTACTGAAGATTAGAGCAATTTTTTTTAACCAATACTTAGCTCTCAAGAACTATTAACAAAATTGACCAACAGATACAAATATTTGTGAGTTTGCAAAAAGCATTCTCTATTCACATCTCTCTAATACAAAAATCCATATAATTCTATCCATATATAACCTAATATAAGTTATTAATCCCTTTGTGTTTCTTTGATGTTAATAAACCAAAGCAATGACTCTGGTTTTCGGACAAATGATATATGCTTGCCAATGTTTTTATTCGCTTGTTTTAAGATGTAGTTATTTGCTAGAAATTTAAGGTGTGTTTTTTACACAACATGACTGAGTGGGAGAAAACTTGGAAGGACATTAGTAGGTCTTAACCTAGACGCCTAAGTTCACCTCCTCTGAGTTTATTTTCCTCACCTTAGATGGGAAGATGTGTCTGACTCATTGTTAAGGCCCCCAAACTGTCATCATGAATGAATTAACTGTGGTAATAACTGAGCCCCCCAAAATATTGTAGGTAAACAGGAACTTGAAAACTGCAATCCTATTTTAATGGCTGTTTAAAAACAATGTGGCAGATCTAAGAGTAACATTCATGAGGTTTCCCTCCTGCAATGTTTTTTTTTTGTTTTGTTTTTCCTTTTTCTTTTTTTTTTTTTTTTTAACACCCATTAGTAAAGTATGGATTTTCATAGGCCACAAACTTGGGTGTGTAAAAACCAAACTGTCTTTGTTTAAATCCCTAATAACTAAATTTAGGGCCATTCAGAGCCTAAGTAGAGGAAAAATTTATAATTGATGTAGGGTTTTCTTGATCAAGCAAATTTCTCTATATCCATCTAAATTCTTCTTGGATAAAGTAGAGTCCAGGCACTAGCGCAGGGAGGCACCTGCTGTTTTATACCCGGGGTCTCACCCAACTAGAGTTTCTCAAGGTATGTGCATCAGCTGTCTGGTGTCCAGTCACTAGACTTCAGAGGTTATTACCACCTCTCAGGCTATCACACTCTCTCACCTCCACCAGTTCTTGCTGTTGCCCTTTGATTCCTCTCCCAGTGCCAGAGAAAATATTACAGGTATTCTGAAAAGCTGTTTGGTAGCTGCAGGAAAGCAGGAGGGCTTTTACAACCCACCTCCAATGAGATACGCTGTCACCATGTCAATTCTGTAGTTGTTATACTGCATCCGTGTGTCCTGGGAACTCTGCAAGCTTTGTCATAACTCCAGACTTACTCTGGAAAGCAAGGTGGAAGTTTCATTCTTCTTAGGACTGCAAATATCTGAGGATTCCATTTTCCATCCCGTCTGAAAAACTAGACCCTGGAGAAGAGAGCAAGTTAGAGGTCCCTTATCAAGGCCCTAACAGTGTCTAAGTTTTATTCTTCCCTTCAAATAGTCCTTTCTCTTTCAACATGGGAACGTTTACCTCCTTTTTTGGGTTAGTGCAGCTTTCCATCTACTCTATTTTCAATCTCTTTTTCTATCTTTCAGGTCTTAGCCTTTTGAAACTCAAAAAAACTAGATTCTTATAATCAAAGCTTTTCCTCTCAAAGCTGTCTTTCCTGAATTTCAAAGATTATTTCTGAATCCAAAATCAAATAACTTGACTGCTTACTTTTCCCTGGCTTTCTGTGGGGCTTCTTTCTTTCCCCTTGGCCACGCACACTGCTGAGTCACTGGAGTCGTCTGTGATAACCAGGATCACTGTGTCGTACTTGTGTGATTCAGAAAAAGGCCCCATTTCTGGGAGGGAGCCATAGAAACCACACTTTATCTGGGTGGATTTGTCCTCTGGATACAATGGTTGGCAATGACATAGTGCCTTTTAGCACAAGAAAAGCCTCCCCTCCTCCCAGTCAGTGCAGCCCCATGACAGGATTCATGGCTTGGTAAGTAGGGTATAGACCAGATTTCGGCTCACCCAGAGCCCCGGGTTGGATGTGCTTGCGTAGGGCCCCCCAGACAGACATAAACGGCAATTTGAGGGACAAAGGGCAAGGAAGAAACCACTTCCGGAAGTACTTCAGAATATTGTCCCACTGTCTGTGTTTTTCAGAGCGAGATCAACTAGTTGTTACTGCAGTACCAGCAGTAGTGTAATGCTGTGATTTGGAACATGTAAGAAAAAATAATTCATGCCATACTAAATAAATAAATGAAGGAGAAAGAGAAAGAGGAAGACTGTCATTTCTTTTAAAGAATGGTCCCAGAAAGAGACTAGATACATCCTATCTTGTCAGTTACTTGAATCCATTGAACAAGTGCAGTCAAACTTTTAATGGTGGAAAGAATATTATCTTCCTATCTCACTTTGTCATCTCCCACTGTGTAAGAATTCTCCTGGGATTGATTTGGTCGCCCTTTTGCCAAAACCCATTCACCAATGCTCACTAGGTAAGGAAACTGCTTTTTCATGATCTATTATTACCTGTGATGTTAATACCTGGTATATGTACATCACCCAGAAAGCATCCAATATGACTAAGTAAGGAATTCTGAAGTCAGACGCAAGATGTATTTACAGCTCATTATAAAGTTATGCACCTCCTCACTACATCACAAACTCCACCTTCTATTCCTAATGTACAGTGTTAAAAAAATGAAATATGGGATTCAGACACGCGCTTCGAAAATGTGCTGTTAGGACAAATACTTAAACCAATATACAGATCAAAGTAATTCTTATAGGATTTTCTTTTATTGATTATCGGTCCGCTTTATCTGAACATTCCTAAGATCAAAATCACTTTGCAAAAATGACTGTAAACTTGATAAAGTAGTAGCACCAGAGCACTGGCCTACTTTGAAATTGTACTGAAAAGTGAAAGCAAATCAATAGTAATTACACAAACCAAAATGTATTATCTTGTCTTATTAATTCTTTAATTATATAAAAGGTAGTGTAGGTAGGAAGATTATTTTTAGAGAACACCAAAGTCTATTAGCTAACTGTGTTCAAATATGTTATTCTACTTATTTTCAGAAGCCAACTTCAATTTTTAGTGAGATAAAGTTTGTAGAAATAAAGCACGAGGCACAAAAATTAGACAAAAGTTTGAAAAATTATTTAGCAAAATCATTTTACTTTTTTCCATATTAGAGAGGTAATAAAATATGTTCTTTAAAACAAGACAGTTATAGGATATAAATAAAGGTCCATCAGCATGGAAATCTATTGAAGATGTATTAAATAACTCAAGATAGTGGATTAGTATCGTTTAACCTTCTTAAAAATTTCTAAACCATCTCTTTCTACATCCTTACTAGCACTGATTGCAATCAGTTGAATCAGTAGTTTATGTTCATTTCCTTTCATTTGCTATTATTTTACACAGGGGAATATTCGCATTTGCATTGTATTCCTGACATAAGTAAAACCCATTTCAAAATTCATACCTGCTATAATGTACTAGTAAATTTTAGCACTTCCTCAGTAAGTCATCCTTTTCATAGGAATGTTGACTGTAAGAATCTTGCTTTAACAGTAATCTGAGGATAATAATGTCAAAAGATTAATAGTTAACTAAGGGAATTAAAAATAAAACCTGGCAGTTAGAAGAATTATCTTGTTTCTTACTTAAATATTAATCTCTAAGTGGGGAAAGAAGAGAAACAGAGAAACTATAGATTAAGAAGTTCATTAAAGTATTCATTAGAAAGCATTTAGTGAAACAACCAGAATTCCAAACACAAAACCACTCAATAATTCTAGTCTTATTGCCTGGTCTAATGTAATGCTGTGGATGGGACTGAGGTGATAAGAAGGAAGCGTCTACACCACATACTGAGCAAAAGGAAAGCACCTCGCCTTCACTTGCACTCATTCACTATCGTCCACAACATAGATGTTTGCTGTTTTAATCAACTGTTCTATTTTTTTCTTAATTTTAGCAATTATACCTGATGGAGGTTTTTTTTTTTTTTTTTTTTCTCTACATGAACTCTTAAGAGTTAAATGCTCTGTGGCTAATTAAAGCACATTGTTTTAGGTTTCTGGGGCCAGATTGTTTTACATGTCCAAGTGTCCGTCAGAAAGAGATATAAAAGTTATTACGTTCTACTGAGGGAAAGTTGTTATTCTTTGCGTGCATATCATCTGTGAGTGAAATAAATGAATTCTTACCCTCTAATTTATAACACTGCAGTATTCAATTTATATTTTTGAATTAAACTCATTCATACAAAAAAAACCCTCACTCTGTAGTCTTTCTCTGTTCTTGTTTGTACACCTTAGTATACAAAGTTAATGCTGTGAATTATGAACTTTACATTTTGGTATTTTGCCTTGTTCATTTTGAATATACTTGTCTGTCTAGCTTATTGAGGCATAACTTGTAAGACAAACTAGCAAGTCCAGATCATCTTCAGATCCATCTAGTTTAGCCAGCCCTCCCAGGTTTTCTAAATACATTAACCTTATCTGGCTTCTCCTCAGCTTCCACTGGGACAGCCTCGGTCAGAGGTGTCTCACACAAGTAGGGTCTGAAGCAGCGGGCCCCTACTTTGCACATCCCCGATGATGAGTAAATGTATCTTATTCTTATAGTGAATCATCTGCTTGCTTGAAACTTTACACAATGACTCTTTGCTCTTTCACTTGGAGCCCTCAGGATCAAGTTTAATCCCTTTTTCAGATGGCACAACTTTACGTGTTTAAAAACAACATTTTCATCTCTCTAAATTTTTTTCTGATCAAGCAAAATATTCTCAAACTTTATTCATATAAAGTAATTTTTTAAAGTGTCCTTTATCATCCACGTATCTGCCACACGGTTCTTCGTTACACTTGCTCTACTTGACCTATGTTAGTTTTTCAATGTGTTACCAAAAAATATATACATGATATTGCTTTTAATTTTCCTTTTGATAAATTCCCCAACTTGTTGTGAACAGTATAAATGACTCAGCTATTTGTATATGTGCCTACACAAGTAGAATTAAGGTTTTTGATATTGTTCCCATAGTACTTTAATAACCATTTCTAATGAAGTCTAATTAGAAAACCATTATGTATAAAACAGAGCAATTAGACAAATAAAAGCTCTATTTCAGGAGTTAGAACATTTCTGTAAAAAGCCAGAGTGTATTTTTAGCTTTGTGGGCCATATAATCTCTGTTCCAACTAAGCAACTCTGCCTTTGTAGCCAAAAAGCGCCATACACAATATCCCAAGGAATGGGTGTGGCTGTGTTCCAATAAAGCTTTATTTACAAAAACAAGCATGGGTTGGATATGTTCTGTGTGGCATAGTTTGCCAACCCTGATATACCTGATTTTGTTATCAGAAAAAATGTTTCAATACTTTCAGTATAGCTTCCTAAGTATGGAATTTCATTGCACCTGAATATAGTTTGGATTCCATAAAGGGAAGAAAAACATCTGGCTCATTAATTATGAGCCATGCTTTTCTAGAATGGAATGAAGCTTTTGTTGAGTAATCTTTTGAAACAGAACTCAAATTATGCCCTATTCTTTTTCTAAAGAAAACTCTTTTGCTTCATATTTATTCTACTATCTCTTTTCTGTTCTCAGTGGAACTACTAGTTTTCTTTTATGTAATAAGACTGGAGAAATAATAATACTTAAATTGTTCTTTAACAGATTAAAAAAAACAATTGATTAAAAGTTTTACTCTTGGGGAGGCAAGAAGCTAGTAGCTAGGAGTATTTTGATATCTTTTTAGGAATAGTAGTCCTAAATATGAAGCCCATATTCCATTCTGGAAACATGTATTATATAAAGAGTATTTGTTTAATTTGTTTTCCTTTTCCCACACATGAGTACTGTCCTACTTAAATAATTAGAGCAGTCAGTACCTATACTAACACCAAGAAAATAAAACACGTGCAGGCCAACTCTTTCTCAGCCTGTATGTATAAATGTATCAAATATTCTAAAATGTGATTTTATGGCAAAACAAAAACATGAACTGAAATATCTGAAAACAAATGCCTATAGGATATCACCAGCGGTGAGATTCAGTTTCATGTGGGGGTTATCCTAGAGAAGAACACTGAAAGCCATTTTCTTATGGAGGTATGCTCAAGGAAATAAAATTCTTGTTTTTAATTATCATAACTGTCTTTAAGTTGGTTACTCATCTCTTGAATTTATTCTTATCTTTTAAGTCAATAAAGTTACCATAATTATTTCTCTAATTTTTTGAATATCTTGAGGGACAATATTCAAAGTTCTGCAGATAATCTAGAACTCCTCAGTTGTTTGGAAAATTTACATTAAGAATTTTTTTTTTTTTTTACAAGTACGCAATCCAGATTTCTCCAGGGGACTACTATAGTTTTTGAGCATTAAATATTGAAGAATTGAGACCATTCCCTCAATAGTATTCTTCACAGCCGTGCCATACCCCACAGCCTCACTCAGGAGAGACTACTGATTTTGTAAACTTTGCTTCTTTTATCCACCTGAGAACATATGTTCTGAATTTGAATACAAAGGTGATAAAAGGCCACACTGGAGCTAGATATGGTTTTAGGATAATGGGAGTGTCTCCAGTCTTTATTATGTCTGCAAATATGTGTTTTATACAGAGTGGGTTAGTTCTGAATAATTTTGTATTATACTATATATTTTTAAAAAGACAAACTGAGGGTTCAGAGGAGAGGGGGGTAGGGGGATGGGTTAGCCTGGTGATGGGTATTAAAGAGGGCACATACTGCATGGAGCACTGGGTGTTATATGCAAACAATGAATCATGGAACACTACAGCAAAAACTAATGATGTAATGTATGGTGATTAACATAACATAATAAAATTTAAAAATGCAAAACAAAACAAAAAAGATGAATGATTCAATTAAAAATTATGGCTGTTCCCTTTTAAAATGTCTTCAGTTGTAGTACAGTAACAAGGACCATTTTTAAACTGGGGCTCAGACTCTGATGACACATGATCGCCGTCAGCTGCATCAAGAGGCAGAGTCTGGGTAAAAATAAGTTATTTGACCAGAACAGCAGAACAAAGCTGAAAATCTTCTGACACCTGATCCCTTCAGCAGCTGTGGAAATCTATTGAAAGGGTCCTCCTTCTAATGCATTTGTCAGAATGCTAATTGGAAAAATGACTTCATGTCATGAGTCATACGGTCACCTCTGTGGACCTCATTAGACTTAAATGAGCACGCTCAAGTCTACTGCAATCATTCAGATAGAGCCATATGTTGGTAAAGAAGATCTCTCAGTAGTCCGGCTTCTGGCCAGTTGTGAACATTGTCAAGTGAAGAAATGGAGGGGGAGAGGGATCAAATAGAGATGTTTAATGGCAGATGTAGATGTAGGGGATTATAGCTTCCTGAGTCATCAAGAATATGTAAAAGTTTGTGACTATCATAAATTCAACAAACTTAAGCCAAAGAAGTTTAGCCCAATTTTATGAAGCACCTTGGGAGCAGACTGCTGCAGTGGAAACTAGAAAAGTAAGGAAGATGCGGCCTTAGAAGCTCAAAATTTAGAAAGGCAAACCACAACCTATATAAGTCACTTTAGCAAAAAGTAAAGCTACTATTCCAAATTTTCCATTTACGTTCCTCAAGTGTGGATGTAAGGTATCAATTATGATTGTATCAGATGAGGAGTAGGAGAGGATGGAGGCATCAGGGAGCTTTTTGGGGTAGCCAAAATGGGACCTAAGACTGCAAGGATGGGGATAGATTCTGGAGGCACAAATGGACATAGGCAGCTAAGAGAGAAATGAGTGAGACGGCCTCCCAAGTAGCAGATACTACTGGGGGCAAGGCAGCATACAGCATTGCTGGGCAACAGAGCACAGACAATTTTGACTCTCACAGTAAGCATGGGTTTGAAGTAGGAGAATTTGGGTGCCAGTAAGACCAGAATGACAACAAAGTCTTTGAATGTCAGCCAGGAGACCACCAGGATAAAACCACATAATAACAAAACACTTCACAAATATTTTTAAATGAAAAGGAATGGTCTCTAAGAATATAGAAAATAATGTTCTTGGTTTTTAAAAATGAATTTAACATTTATTTCGTAAAATATGCCCATAATCTCTTCATAGGTCCACACATTCACAATATAAGTAATACTGCATTATCAAATCAATTAAATATTTTGTTAGGCTATTTGCCACCTAGAATAGCAAACTGACTCCTCATCTAAACTTTCTTTACTTCATCTGGTTATCTTTTTATGAAATACATCAACCACCAAAGGTCCAACCAGTCTACTAAGAGTATTGTGCGTAAGTACACAACTCAAACGAGAAAACATTTATGGAAAGATTAGTATGGTCAAGAACTTAGGTGCTACAGAAGTAATTGTGTCATGGGAGGAATCACTGGCCTACACTATGGTCTAAGTCTCACCTGGTCACTGCTTTTAGGACAGCTCCTGTCTGGTGTTTTGGAAAATGGAGGTGCCATCCATTTTTTTTTTTTTTTTAACTCAGGACTCTCACCTTGAGCCTCAAAAATCAAGAAGTCCCATACTATGCCAATTCTTTATCTTGATATCCTGGCTTTTCTGGAGTACTGGTCACTTCAGGACTCAAATATGCCCATGTTGTTCAGCAACTTACCAATGGCCTAGATATGCCAGGTGAAAGGCTGGCTGAAGTGAGGAGGGCTTTGCTAAACAATTTAATCTCATTTTGTATTAAGGTGTGTATATCCACTATAGTTCTATAGATGCTACCCCTATCTCCCCAACCGGACTTTTTTGAAAAGGAAAATAAGGTGTAACCAATATAGATGTGTAAGCAACGGGCATATAGATTAAGTTGCATGAAGTAAACAAGGTTCTGGAACAATCACTCAAAGCTGAAAAGAGAACTCATCCAGTACTCCAGACATGTTCTCTCCCTCCATGCTGCCTCCCGTACCATACTCGGCCCACCAGTTTCTCCACCTCACGGACAAGGTAATCCTTATCTCCACTTCCATTACTTCTGTCAAGTTTTCACTGTTTCTGAAAGTCCCGTAAATGGAATCGTGGAGCACATACTTTCGTGTCTGACATGTTTCGCTTAACCTTTTGTTAGATGCATCCATGTTGTATCACTATAGTTTGTTCAGTCTCCTCGTATTATGTCTATTATGTGATCGTATGAACATGCATTAATGTTGGATTACTTACATTGTTTGGCTATTGTGGGCAGTGCCTGATAACTAAAATGTTGAACACCCTTCCATGTTCTTATTGGCGATGCATAGTCATTTAAAAAAAATTGTGTGGCTTGCCTTTTTATTATTGGGCTCTAATAGTTCCTTTTATATACTTTTTACCAGTTTTTAGTCATGTTCAGGTTAATGTTACCTGGAAAATATTACTATTCTTGATAGAAGTAACAGCTATGATGATATTATCTTGCTACAATTTCTATCTGCCTTTCCCTAGTGCCTTGTGGATGTAGCAATATGAAATTAATTCAGTTTTATAGATGGAGATGCAGTCCACATAGTAAATGATCTTTCTGTTTCTACTTGTGTACCTTAGGCATTGACCCAAAGTTAAGGGATTATCCCACTGAAGTCTTATTAATATTTTACCTAGACCCTTAGATTTGTCTTCTCCACCCTGATTTCCTTCCTATTGTTCTCTGGGTTTTATTCTAGTTACTAAGTTACTGTCTCTCATCTCTCAACTTCCCCTTCTGAACCATTTTGTGATACTTAAACTGGTCATCTAGGAAACACACTGCAGCTCTGCCAATGGGTTGAATGATTGGTTCCTTCTGGAAGGTGCTCCAGAGAAAGATCAGCGGCCTGGAAAAGGAACGCCCTGGTTCCTGTTTTTGTTGCATCCTGTAGGTTTACTACAGGCCTGTGTTCCCTGGGTCACCAGGTGATGAGTCTTTACTCTAGCAGAAGCAATTACCTCTATGCCAGCAGCTGTATCTGGTTTGAAGTTTTTCCAGCTCTTGCATAATCAATTTCATGGTGTCTCATTCTCACAGATTCAAACATTGATTAACTCATAACCCTACCTTTGGAGGTCAGAATTCCAGGTTTATGAGACCCTCAAGCTTGGAAATACCAACACTAGCTGTGCACAATCTCTTCCTCAGAGGTGTAAGTATCAGCTTCTTAGGGCCCTCTCCTCAAAGTTTGAATAACTTCACTATGTTTTATTTTAACTCTGGAGGTGTTTGCTGCTCCCTGTAGGAGCTACATTTATACTTTAGTTATTACTTTTTAACATTTTAATTAATAATTACCTTCCAATAGTTAATATTTACCTTCCATTTTATTTTCTCTATTCAGGTAACTGGTGTGGCTTCGGTCTCCTAGCTAAATCTGTATGATCCAGAAATTGGTATCCAGAATGGTCCCCAGAAACACACACTCAACAGTGGGAGGTGGGGATAGGTTTTGTCATGTACTCAGGCTTTTGTCATGAGCTCCTTATCACTGGCATACAGGTTGCTAGTAATCCATAACTAATCAAGCCACTACTTATGATTGATTTGCTGAAAGTGCCAACTGATGCAGGAGCTTTGAGAGGACAGAATGGTTTCAATGCTTGAGTATTTGACCATATTGATGAATCTAAGCACCACAGTATGCCAATCATCTCCTCTCTATTCTTTGACCATTTACAAAAATAACAAGCTTCAGTCTTCAATGTATATATCTGTATTACCTGTATTCTTTTCCATTTTATGCAAGTTAAATTGAAAGTTAGCATTATAATTTAGTCTTAATGTGACAGTATTCAGATGAGGCTATGACTGAATTTAAACAGTAATTAACCGAATTCATTATCTGGTTCCCTGTGTATGATCCCTTATCCTCTAGTTGGCTACCATTGACTTTTCTACATTGGCAGCAGTGTTTCAAGATTGCAAATGAAGATGCTGCCAGGTAACTTGAGGCCTAGACTCACAAGTCACACAATGTCCCTTCTACTGCATCATATTGGTCAAGACTCATCACAAGGACAGCCCAGATTTAAGAGGTAAAAAAACAAAAAACAAAAACAAAACAACCCTATTGTTTAAGGGTTACAGTACAAAGTACTAATTTAAATGGTTGTGCATACCTGGTTGGAATTAATTTTTGTGTCCGTATTTACAAACTAGCTACCCCAATCCCTTTCTAAAAACTGATTGACCACATAGGAAACTTGACAATTTATCCACATTTTTCCCCACTTTTTATTTCTTCTTTTCCATTCTTTCTTGGGCTTAGATTCTATAGTCCATTACTAAATAAAATCATGCACTTTAATCCATGTTCAAAAGTTTCGCCAATTTCTACCTCAGCCATACCTTTCTAGTACAATCCAAACCAAGGTATAACCAACTCTTTAACTGTAACTTGCTTGTATCCAGAAGCATTAGTCAAAATTAACAAATCATTTAACATACCATGACTAAAAAGGACCTCTCCTTATAGGTTTAAATATTGTCCTTGATTTCATCTGAACACTTCAAGTGGCAACACACACACACACACACACACACACACACACACACACACACACACAAAGCTGTCCCTAAGTGGGCCTAGCAATTCTGTTATCATTTACTCTTAAATTCTTGAGTTGACCATTTTACACTTCCTTCTTCAAACCATCCATATCAATTCTTCCCACTGCCAAATGATAGCTACACTGTGTTCTTCCAATGATAAAACAGTAGCAAGCAAAAGAGACCAAGCTCATCTTCCCACCTCCATTTCCAGTTTCCATTCTTCTTGTTTCAAGGAATGAATTCTTTCTGCTTCTACATCTGGCCACTTGTGTACAAAGTTTAATTTCCCCTTGCCTACTTATGGATTTCCATTTATGCATTTTCTTTACTTCTTTCTGTCCTACTAAGATCGCTCCCATCAAGATATCGATATACTTCAATGTATCTCATTACTGAAACAACAAACACAAAAATAACTTTCCTAAATCTTCTCCAGCTCCAGTCTACCTGTTTATACCCCTGGAGAGCAAAATTCCTTAGAGTTTTATATACAGCTTTTATCCTAGTATTTTCCTTCACTTTCTCTGTAGTTCAATCCCAAGTAGTTGTTCTTCTCTACTACTCTGAAATTGCTCCAATGAAATTGTATAGTCCATCTGTGTTTCTTCTCTTACTTAACAGATGCAGTTGATTATTCACTCCTTCAAACTTTTTCATGCTTGGTTTTTAGAAAAAAAAACTCTTGGTTTTCCTCCTGCCTCCTTGACTTTGACTCTCCCTTTGCTAGGTCTTCCTACTAGTTGGGTCACTAAAGGGGAGAGTCATTGCGTGCTTAGTTCTGGAGATTCTTACCTCATCTAGTTACATTCCCTCACTAGTGATCTCATGTAGCCTCAAGGAGAGAAATACTATTCATATTGGAGTCTGTAGACTGCATCGGTAGCCCCGAGTTCCTCCTTTAGCTTCAGATTTACACAATAAATACACTTCATCTCCAGTCTTCCCAATTCTGTAAACAGTACTCTAGTTCTTCTAGCTGCTCAGACCAAACTTGGGATTTTTTCTTGACTTTTCTTTCCTTCATGTCTCTTAATAATCCATTACTAAGACCTGGCAACTCTACTTATGATAAGATTTCTTACAACAGCTTTACCCTCTTTCATCTGCAAGAGTTTCCTAATATACCAGGTTATACATGTTTCTCTACAATCTATTCTCCACAGCAGACAGATCTTTAAGCTTTCCAGTTCTTATTTTATCATTCTTCTCTTTTTAGTTCCCCAAAGTTTACCTATCATTCACAATAAAATTGAAATTCCTTCACATGGCTCACAGGAGACTAAGTTATATCACCTAGTATACTCTCTCATTTCAATTGCCATCACTCACACCTTGCTTACAGTATACCAGGTGCACTGGGATTCTTATTGCTCCCTGAACTATCCCAATTCTCTCCAACCTAAAGACCTTCATACCTGCTTCTCCCCTTGCCTTCCCACCCCTTCATGTTTTGCATGACTTTTCCTGAATTGTCACCCTTTAGAGAAACTGCCCTGATTATCCAGCCCAAAATATATGGGACTGTTTTTATATCCTGTTTATTTTTCTCAGGGCTTGTGTTTTTTACACTGTTATTTTCTTATTTACATTCTCTCCCATTAAAATATATTTACTCTGGGCGCCTGGGTGGCTCAGTTGGTTAAGTGACTGCTTCGGCTCAGGTCATGATCCTGGAATCCTGAGATCGAGTCCCGCATCAGGCTCCCTGCTCTGCAGGGAGTCTGTTTCTCCCTCTGACCCTCCCCCGCCATGCTCTCTCTCTCTCAAATAAATAAAATCTTTAAAATATATATATATATATATACTCTAAGATTAGTCTGCTATGTTTTTCACTGTGGAATCCACACCTTGAATAGTTACAGGCACATGGTATATGCTAATATTTTAAACAAATGATAGGAATGAATAAATAAAGTTTTGTATTGTATTTGAAGTGCTAAGAAACTTCCTAGGTTCAAATTTTATGTTTAAATGGCAGTAAAAATGATTTTCACTCCTTTTTCCCCTTCTTTATCTCAAAGTCATCTAGTACATCTTGATTTCTGCACTTTAATTATTGTCACAATATTATTAGGTATCAGATTGTTTACAAACTGGCTTGTGGCTTAGTTTTTTTTTTTTTTTCCCTTTCAATAGAAACTTATTTTTAAAAGATACATACATTCTGACAGCTTCAGATGTAAGTCTTTTGATTGGAGCATTTACTCCATTTACATTCAAGGTAATTATTGATATATATTTATTGTCATTTTATTATTTGTTTTGTCATTGTTTCTCGAGATTTTTCTCTGATTCTTTCCTGTCTTTGCCAATTTGGTCTTTACTTTCTACTTAGAGTCCCCTTTAATATTTCTTGCAGGGCTGGTTTAGTGGTCACGAGCTCTTTTAGTTTATTTGTCTGGGAAACACTTTCTCTATCCTTCTATTCCAAAGGATAGCCTTGACGGATAGAATATTCTTGGCTGCAGATTTTTCCCATTCAGCACGTTGAATGTATCATGCCCTTTCCTAGAGGCTTGCCAAGTTTCATTTGAGAGATCTGCAGCTAGCCTTGTGAATTTTCCCTTGTAAGTTAAATACTTCTTTTGTCTTGCTGCTTTTGAGATTTTTTTTATCACTATATTTTGCAAATTTCATTACAATAGGTCTTGGTGTTGGTCTGCTTTTGTTGATTTTGACAGGAGTTCTCTGTGCCTCCTGGATCTGGATGCCTGCTTCCTTCTCCAGATTAGGGAAATTTTCAGCTATTATTTCCTCAAATTTTCTGCCCACTTTGTTCTCTTCTTCTTCTTCTGGGACTCCTAGGATACAAATGCTATTACATTTGATGGAGTTCCCAAAGTCTATTCTAGAGTTGCATAATTTTTCTCTCTTTTGTCTTCATTATTTTCCATTATTTTGTCTTTGAGGTCACTAATTCATTCCTCTGCTTCTTCCAGTCTGCTATTCATTGCAACAAGCCTGTTTCCAATCTTGTTTGTTTTCTTCATCTGATTTTTTAACTCTTATCTCTGTGGCTAAAGGTCTCCCTGATGTCCTCTATTCTTTTCTCAAGCCCAGTGAGTATCCTTATGATTGATGCTTTAAATTCTCCATCAGTCATATTACTTACGTCTCTGTTTCACTTAGATCTCAGGCTGTGGCTTTTTCTTGTTCTTTCACTTGAGAGGAATTCCTTCGCCTTGGCATTTTGTCTAAGTCTCTGCCTTCTTCTATGTATTAGAAAAACCATCTCTGTCTCCTGCTCCTGAAAGTAATGGCTTTATGAAGAATAGATCATGTGGTACATACGGCCTGGCACATCAAGGAGTGTCTCTGGTGTGTGCGGTGTGCACTCTGCTGTTGCATTGTGGCTGCTCTATCCTTCAGGCCAGTTGTCTGCAGGGGCTCTCCTTGGCTACTGTGGACAGTGTTTGGTCCCTGGCCTGAATGTGGCCTGTTTTAACTAGATGTGCTCTGGTCTGCTTGTGAAAGGAGACCTGACACCAACTCCACTAGAACTGAGGCCCTGCAGAACTCTCTGGTTGGGACCTGTGGTGTGGGCAGGGGTTTGTGTTGGTCTTCTGGGGAAGGGACCCACTAGACTGGGACTGAGACAAGCTTGACTGAGAAGGGCAGTGCTGCCAGAGCGTGGGGTGGGGGGCTTGGTGTAAGCAAGTTTGGCAGCCGGTGTCTGCACTGAGCTGTGTTTATATTGATTAGTAACAAATTGTGTACCCAGATCTTTATCACCAAGATTTTTTTTAATCAAATTCTTATTGGCTTATAAATTAAAACTTATTACTTTAACTTATAACCAAATATGTAACATTTTAACTTCAAAAATGTTGACATTTATTTACCATATTAAAGGAGGGCCTACTATGTGCTAGCACTTTTTATAGTTCCTGGGGACACCATGTCTACCTCACAGATAAGGTCCTTTTTTTGGAGTTCCTCAGTTTACTGTGGCTGGGAGATGATCATTAATCAATAAAATTGCTACTTTTAGGTATTAAAAAGGGCTATAAAAATAAAAGGGCATCACGTACTAGTTTTGATTATAAAACTGGGAATTCTTCAACTTGTCTTCTAAACGTTTTTAGACTCCTAGATTCAACTTTTTAAAGTGTTGACATTTCCATAATGTGGCAAGAACAATCACTCAGATCCAATGGTGTTCTGGAAATAGCTAGTACTAGCTTCCAAGAGCAAATTGTGTATAGCTCTTCCCAATTGTTCACAACAGTAGCCTGAAATTGTCTGTGGTGCAAGTATTTACACCATGGAAACTGGAGGAATAAAATCAGTGCATTTCTTAGTGTTGGTAGTCACACACACACACACACACACACACACACACACCCACCCACCCACCCACCCACCCACCCAATGATTCTATCGGTCTTCCTGAAGAAATATAACCACTAACATTGAAAAGCAACAATTTAAAATAATGGAAAGGAAGTAGGTTTTCACAAAGTAAAATTAACCCCAAGAACTTTCCTGCTGAAGGATAGTATTGGGACTAATAACTTAGCAAGATCCACAAATGCATTATGTAGGTAATAAAGCTATAGTTCCCAGTCTGTGATACCAAACACTTAACTTGACATAATTAAGAATATTTACATCATCTAAATAACAATTATTTCCCTTCATACAGTTTATTAGATATGCTAATTTTAAGTAAAAAAATAGTGTATCATCTGAAGAAATTATACCAGATGGCTGAATCATTATTCTTCAACTCTCAAGAACTTTTAGTTTTCTTCATCTGTTTCTTCTGCTTAGCTCTTAAATAACAGAAGCTATTATCCTCAGTAGATATGGGTACATTGTTAATTATTTTTGCACTTAAATTTCTAATTGTTTGCTTTGTATTTTTTTCAGCTTATGAACACTAAAGAGATTTAAATTTTAGAAGCTGTCTCATAGACAACAGTAGAACAGTATCCACTAACTGAATTGTTTCATTGACATACTATTTCTAATTTTTTGAGGACACTGTAATTATTGTTAAGCAAATGGTTGCCTTGTTTTTAATAGGTCTCACTGCCCCCTACCCCTTTGGCAAGCAGGATTGTCTTTATTGGTTTGTTCAGGTTCAAAGCGTATACAAATCTTGAAAAAGCTAAACTTTCAAGAGTTCTGTTAGGACAGCACATCCACAAGGCAAAATCTTCACACTTTCAAAGAAAGATGATATACAGTATAAATGGATATACAGTATAAGTAGTTACAAATCAGAAGGGGCTTTTCTGAGTTGATTAACAAAAGACAGGATAATAGCAAGGTAGGCAGGAGACACTGCTCCTGCATGAAAAAAACACCTTGATACAGTCATTAGCCTTATTTGGCAATACGACTTTATCTCTAATTGTAGTGAAGCCATTCAGCAACTAGCCCACTGATTTTATATAGCTCCTTCAACTAAAAGAAGCAGTTGCTGGATGTTTCAAACTTTAGGAAGAGGTAAGACTTTGAATCTTTGGAACTTAGATAAAAGTAGCTCATCCAGTGGGGACACTGAAGGCTACAGAACAAATTCAAACATCACAAACACATTAAATAAAAAAAGACTCAAATGAGTGTCTGCAGAAGCAGATAATCCACTATGAGATCATACAGATACAGAAAGAGAGCTGCCAAGTTGAGAATTATTTTTAAGATGTAATTTTTTTAAAGATTTTATTTGAGAGAGAGAGAGAGAGAGAACACGAACTCAGGGGGGCGGGTGGGCAGAGGGACAGTCTTCCTGCTGAGCAGGGAGCCTGACATGGGGCTCAATCCCAAGAACCTGAGATCATGATCTGAGCCACCCAGGCACCCCATTACTTTAAATATATTTTTTTCTAGATGGAAACATGCTATTCATGCTAAACATTTTGTCAATCACAGTATTCTTTCAAATAGCCAATGTACGTAACAGTCCCAGGCAGGATACCAGTGTGCTTTACACCTGAAACTGTATAAACCATACCTGCAGAACCCTCATACTAAGCATATTTCTTCTTCTTCCCTAAGGGGGCAGGCACCCAAAATAACAAGAGATGCTAGGAGATGATTTTATATACATACACACACAAATATATACATATATGCACACATGGATGTATGTGTCTATGTATATATTTATGGATATAATCTATATTATATATCTATAGTTTAATATTTCTGAAATCCAGATCCATCAATTTATGTTCATTTATTACATTTTCTCCACAAAGCTGTCACTAAATTGTTACATCTTCTAATCAACCATGCTTTAAAAATAAAGGAAAAACGGTGCGTCAGTGGCTCAAGTGGACCCGATCTCAGGGTGGTGAGATGGAGCCCTACATGAGGCTCTGCTCTCAGCACAGAGTTGGCTTGAGATTCTTTCTCCCTCTCCTTCTGTCCCTCCCCCTGCTCATGTATGTGTGCTTTCTCTAAATAAATAAAAATCTTAAAAAAAAAAATAAAGGAAATGTGTTCAATCCTCTTTAATAGGAGTAAACTATTCAACCCTTATTTTAGTGACATAGCACAAATTGTGATTTCCTTGTATTTAAATTTCAAGTGTAGTAAGATTGTTTTATATTCTAATTTACCCAGGTATTTAAGAACATTAAAAAAATGGAATACTTGGGTTTTTTTTTTAAGTTAGAAACAAACCTGCAATAAGTAGGGTTAAACCTTTAAGAAATTGTCTAAAATGCTTCTTAAAATTATTTTTGTTTCTAGGTATTCCTTTTGTGGAGTGATTTCTCTATGTTGAAAACCTGTGTTTTTTTATCTTCAGCTATTAAATCACTCAGACAGATTTCCTTCTATGACCCTGATACTAATAAGGAAGAGAATAGTTACATAACTGACAAGAACTAAAACAGAACCAGGGGAATAAAAAATAACTTTCCCCATTTGTACCCTATTTTTGGAGTCAAGAGGAAAGCCGTTCATCCTATAATATAACCCCCCAAAAGTCCTTTTAGATCATAAGCTGCCACCCTTACAGCACTGAAAACCTTTACAACTGAGTTTACAACTACTTTTAAAATAACTGATCAAATTAGAACATCTTTTAAAATAATTACATTCAACACAGAGCCTGAAGAAGGAATTCTATAAAACGAGGACCTAAAATTTTTCTAATCCTTTGTGAAAGGATAAGAGAGAAGATGCTCAAGTTTTTTTTTTTTAAAAACATGGGTGGTATTTTGCACAGTCCATAGATCAAATCTGCCCCCCCAACACACACACAAACACACACACACACACTCTCACACACGTATGTTATAAAATAGTCTGTCTTAAAGACAATTACCTGGACTGTATTTACCCACTATTCTGGCCATATGCCTTTCAAAGGAACAGAGAGATGAAAGGAATTTTATGTCTTCCTAAATACTTTGGTAATAATGTTGCACTTTGCCTGGACTACAATGCCTGTTGGCTCTTCACAGCCTTGTTTTTGATGCTTGATTTTTCTCACATATTCCTAAGACCAAAAATATGTCTTCACTATTCTACGAGCTGGGTAATTTCTTTTCATTCATTTCTGTTTTTATTTTATGTGTCAATATTTACCAACTATCATAAAACTGACCTAGTATGTCATCTTTCGTTAATCTATTTCCATCAGAAAACTCACATCCTCTAAGGACTGCACCTTTATTTTTATCAATTTTGTAAATGCAGAACTTTAAGAAATCACCACTGCCCTACACTAAATGTGGGAAATCCTCTTGAGTGTACTTAGCTATTAAACCAAAATTTCAGCTCTATGCATTGCATTAAATGATAAGAGTGATAATCAATTACCACAAAAGAGCTTTTTGTAGATCACAGGCTATGGCATTTTGAATGAGAAGACACTTCGCTGACTCAAAGTACTGAGGAAACCTAAGGTATTTGAAGGGGGGAAAAAGGCAAGAAGGACAGATAAAGGTAAAAATGGGTGGCGTATGTGAGCTCTTGGCAGATGAAAATCTGAAAGTGCCAGATACAACAGTGAGTTTGGTAATACCTGCAATTTTACAAACCTGGGCTTAAATGTGATAATTATGTAAAACACACAGTGCAGTGGTGCTTAGAACACAGTAGGTATCACAGTCTCTGTGAATGTGAAAGCTTGTGGTTGAACCTAAAGGAAAGCATGTAAAAATTGGATTTGAAGTGATACAAAAAGTTTAACTTCCCTTCATGAGGCCACTTCACCTACTACAATAATCATCATTAGATTCCTTCCTTGTCTTTAGCGGGAAGACAGTCAGAATTCAAATGTGCCAACGGGGAGAAACAACAATGCAAAGATTATTCATGATGGCACATTGCACCAGTTAGAACATCTGCAGAATTGAAGCCTGAGGAAATGGGAGAAAAAGGCTGATCTAGAGGTTTACTGCAAGAGCAGTCTGCGAGGTTCACTCCTGCAGAAAGGCATTCTGGAAGCCCAGTGCCTTTATAAAATCCAATGGCTCTGTGTGCTCTGGTACACTCCAGCTTCTCCTTTGCGTTTGCTTTTCCTCAAACTATACTTCTCTTTGGCCACAGAAGTCCTTCTCAGACAGTAGTGAGACATTAACTTACATGTGAATGACATGAAATTTAAGTGTTAAAAAAAGACAAAGAACAAAGATTAGCAGAGAAACGAAGTATAAGAAAGGCTGACAAGTGAACAACTGAGAAAGTGTATATACAGGACTAAACTTGGCTCACAGAACAACATACTGAGTATGGGAATAGATACTAGAGATGAAAATTGAAGTATTCGCAGCTTTTTCTCTCCTCCCCCCTCCTCCTTTTTTGTTTCTTCCAGAAGTTTCTGTCACATTACAAAATATAATTTTCTGACCTCTTGTTCAATAGACTTCCCATAATGGTTTTATTTTGAATCATGGGAATTGCAATTTGATTTGTGATTCTTTTAGAATGGGTGCCTTGTGGAGAAGAGCCTTGTGACCGAGGCAGCAATTTGATTTGAGGCACTTATGCAACAACTAGACCAAACGAGCTTTAGTTAGAGAATTGCAGTATAAAGGGATAAACTGCTCCTCTATGCCATGCTGGATGAGAGGGGGTTTCTTTCTTTAGGAAGCGATGTTCAAAAAGGAAGAGTGAATGAAGGAAGCCAACAGTATGTTCTTGCATAAAAACACCTGAATCTTAAGAAATCTCAAAGAGTGTTAGGAGGAAACCCAATCTCTACAGGTGCTGAAACAAAGTCCTGTTAGAATTGTGATGGAGGTTTCAGTGGCAAATATTAAACCTCTCTTCTCTGAAACTTACACCTTCACATTTTGCCATTCTAAGTATGATTACCTTCAAATCAGTGATAATACTACTAACAGTTAATCGAGATTTTCAGCACTTTTTTTTCCCCACTTTGTTGGGATTTCTAGCTTTTGTACTATTAGTATAATGCTTTTGAAGCTGATTGTTTGGAGGGGAAAAAAGTATTTTGTGATTTCATGTCTGCTCTATGGAATCAAAATTATACCAATCTAGTAACTCTATAGAAGTTGGATAAAATGGACTGAAAAATAATCTGGCTATGCCTTCTATTTCTCCACTGAAAAACTAGCATTCTGACTTTGTGCTATTATTCTTAATTTCAAAAGAGTTATAATTAGCAACATTTCTAGTGTTTGCTCTCATCTATTTGTTTCCACAGTGTGCATTTTTGTCTAATATTTCATATATATTCCTTTTGGTCATGCACCTTGTAACTTCCCTTTTAAATTTAATCCAAGAAGGCTATGTTGAGTATTACTTTAAATCCTCAAGATAAATAATTCAGTCTTTTACACACTATGGAATTCAAATGTTGGTACAAGTACTATTGGCAAATTTTATTTCCAATATTCTGATCAAAAGGAACTTTTTATCCACTAATAATAGAGGCAATTTTTAGGAAAACAAGTTCTGCTTTTACTGTTAAATCCATAGTGAAGTTCAGAAACTAAAGTATTCATTTCAAAATTTAACTATCAGTAAAACTTGTTGGAACATTACTTTTTAATATATTGCTAACAGTACTTATAACACTTTGTACAGCACATTATAGATGTGTCTCTCATAGTGCATCATCTACCGCACAAAATTGATCGATGAAAGTGGTTTCACTGCTTTAAATATCAATAAAAGTTGACTTTGGTTTAGACATTGTAGAACTGTGAACTTTGATGCAATTTTATTTTTTTTTGGTTCAATTAAACCATTTGCTTATATTCCCTCATGTGATATTAACCACTGTTGTGCATCATTCCAAATGCATTTTCTTATGGCTATCATTCTAGTTAATTTATCTTATCCCCTAGACAAGAATTAAATATTTATCCACTTAATATTTCTGTTAACTTGCATTCTCAGAAAGGATATGTAAGGTTATAGCAATGCCTACCTGTTTCTCAGAAATCTCTCAAACTCTTCCCAGTACTTTGCAACAAGTCATAATACAGGACTATGTTTTTTTGCCCATCTAATGTGGATAAAATCCTGTCATTTGACCAATTTCTCATAAGGTTTCTGAATATTATAGTTTCTTAGAATAATTATAGTTTTTATTTATTTTTTATTACTGTTTGTACTATAGTACATTTGTTTGAATGCATACTCATTCTGTTACTCGAGTTACCTAAGTATTACAAGATTTTATGTGATTAAATCTACATTTTAAGGTGGAATTATTCATGTATGCATTGAAACGGCATTTCTGCCAATCTCAAGAAATAGTAACTATCACTCGTCTTATTAAAAAACTGTGTGTTATACACAATGAATCAGGGAACACTACATCAAAAACTAATGAAGTACTATATGGTGACTAAAGTAACATAATAAAAAAAATTAAGAAAAACTTAAGTTTAACCAAACAAGATTGCTGTGGTGTTCACTGCCTTATGATCAGATAGCCAGCTTAAGTTCAAGTGTAATGACTGATCAAGTTCACGAAGTACTAGATTCCTAGTGAAGGCATCTACAATTGGGAAGTCATAGCCTTAAGATGTGACTTTGGTATTTTGGGAATCCGTCTTTAAGAGTCTAAGTCAATGTTACTTTGAAATTCAAACAAATCTGAGTATATATTGAGGGGTTACATTAAAGCTGGTTTGAGGGGGCGAAGCAAGATGGCAAAGGAGTAGGAGACCTGGATTTCGTCTCCTCTCAGGAATTCAGCTGGATAGGGATCAAACCATTCTGAACACCTACAAACTCAATAGGAGATTGAAGAAAAGAATAGCAACAACTCTCTGAACAGAAAAGCGACCACTTTCTGGAAGGTAGGACATGCGGAGAAGTGAATCCGAGGCGATATTCGGGAGGATAGACAGCGGGGGAGGGGGGCCTCCGTCAGCCGCTTCCAGCAAGTGATAGAGCTGCGGAGCACAAAATTGGAACTTTTAAAAGTCTGCTCCGCTGAGGGACGTCACTTTGGTGGCTAAGCGGGGGGTGGAACCCTCGCGGGACAGTGTGGTCTCATGGACAGAAAGACCGGGGGTGCCTGAGTGCGACAGAGCTCCCAGGTAACGGAGCAGGGAAGCCGGCTGCAGAGGCGGAGCCCAGGCGCGGGCTCTCAGCTTGGGGTTGCCATAAACCATGATCTGCGGCACAGTCGGGCCACTGCTCCTCCAGCAGGGACCCAACAAGCGCAGATCTGGGGAGACTCCCCTTCCTCCCCCAGGAGGAGCAGAGCGGGACTGCACTGCAGGGATCTGCTGGGTTTGGAGACTCCACACGGGGTCGAGTGCTGGAGATAGAAATGCGTGGTCACAGGCCAGGTGAGCACGGAGTGCGGCTGGAGACCGGGGAGACGGGAGTGACTGACTGCTTTTCTCTGGGGGCTCACTGAGGAACAGGGCCCCAAGTTCTCGACTCCTCCGGGGTGGAGATTGGGAGGCTGCCATTTTCACTCTCTGCCTCCAAAGCTGTACGGAAAGCTCGCAGGGAACAAAAGCTCCGGAGACCAAACCTGAGCAGATTACTTAGCCCGGACCGGGCAAGGGCGGGGCAATTCTGCCTCCGGCAAAGACATTTGGAAACCAACAGGCCCCTCCCCAGAAGATCAGCGAGAACAGCCAGCCAAGACCAAGTTTACCCATCAATGAGAACGGCAGAACTCCAGCACTAGGGGAATACTACACATAGAATTCATGGCTTTTTTACCATGATTCTTTAGTCTTTCAAAGTTATTTTTTTTAAATGTTTTTTTTTCTTTTTCCCTTTTTCAACCAACATCTTATCAATCCCCTTTTTAAAAAACATTTTTATTTTTCATTTTTAGAGTCATATTCTATCCCTTCATAGTAGTTACCCGTATTTTTGGCATATATATATAAGTTGTTCTCTCTTTAAAAATTTGAGATAGTTTCTTCTAACAGATCAAAATATACCCTAAATCTCTAGTATATGTTTTTTTTCCTACTCCCCTGCCTAATCACATTCTCTCCCTTTTTTCTTTTTTCATTTTTTAAATCCTCTTCTTTCTTTTTTCAAACAACTTATCAATTCCTTTTATAAATTTTTTTATAATTTCCATCTTTAGTCATATTCCATCCCTTCATCATATCAACCCTTATTTTTGTACATATATAAGTTTTTCTTTCTTTAAAATTTTGGGAGGCACAGACCAAAATACACCTAAAATCTAGTGTGTGGCACTGACCTAAATACCAGCCTGATCATATTTGATCACATTCTGGTTTTTTTGTTGTTTTGTTCTGTTTTTCTGTTTTTATCTTTATCTTTTTCTTTTCCTTTTTTTTTTTCTCCCTTTCCCTTTCTTTTCCTACTGCTTCAGGTCTTTTCTGATTTGTTTAGTGTATATTTTCTGGGGACATTGTTACTCTGCTAGCATTTTGTTCTCTCATTAATATATTCTCCTCTGCACAAAATGACAAGATGGAAAAAATCACCTCAACAAAAAGAACAAGAGGTAGTACCGACTGCCAGGGACCTACTCAATACGGACATTAGTACGATGTCAGATCTAGAGTCAGAATCATCACTTTAAAGATACTAGCTGGGCTTGAGAAAAGCATGGAAGTTATTAGAGAAACGCTTTCTGGAGAAGTAAAAGAATTAAAATCTAACCAAGTTGAAATCAAAAAGGCTATTAATGAGGTGCAATCAAATATGGGGGCACTAACTGCTAGGATAAATGAGGCAGAAGAGAGAATCAGTGATATAGAAGACCAAATGATGGAAAATAAAGAAGCTGAGAAAAAGAGAGATAAACAACTACTGGATCACGAGGGCAGAATTCAAGAGATTACCGATACCATAAGACAAAACAACATTAGAATAATTGGGATCCCAGAAGAAGAAAAAAGAGAGAGAGGGGCAGAAGGTATAATGGAGCAAATTATAGTAGAGAACTTCCCTAATTTGGGGAAGGAAACAGGCATCAAAATCCAGGAGGCACAGAGAACCCCCCCTCAAAATCAATAAAAATAGGTCAACACCCCGACATCTAATAGTAAAACTTATGAGTCTCATAGACAAAGAGAAAACCCTGAAAGCAGCTCGGGCGAAGAGATATGTAACCTACAGTGTTAGAAAAATTAGATTGGCAACAGACCTATCCACAGAGACCTGGCAGGCCAGAAAGGACTGGCAGGATATATTCAGACCACTAAATGAGAAAAATAGGCAGCCAAGAATACTCTATCCAGCTAGGCTGTCATTGAAAATTGAAGGAGAGATAAAAAGCTTCCAGGACAAACAAAAAATTAAGGAATTTGCAAAAACAAAACCAGCCCTACAAGAAATCTTGAAAGGGGTCCTCTAAGCAAAGTGAAAGCCCAAAAGCAACATAGACCAGAAAGGAACACAGACAATATATGGTAACAGTCACCTTACAGGCAATACAATGGCACTAAATTCCTATCTTTCAATAGTTACCCTGAATGTAAATGGGCTCAATGCCCCAATGAAAAGACACAGGCTATCAGATTGGATTAAAAAACAAGACCCATCGATATGGTCTGCAAGAGACTCATTTTAGACCCAAAGACACCCCCAGATTGAAAGTGAGGGAGTGGAAAACCATTTACCGTGCTAATGGACATCAAAAGAAAGCTGGGGTGGCAATCCTTATATCAGACAAATTAGATTTTAAACCAAAGACTGTAATAAGAGATGAGGAAGGACACTGTATCCTACTTAAAGGGTCTATCCAACAAGAAGATCTAACAATTGTAAATATCTATGCCCCTAACATGGGAGCAGCCAATTATATAAGGCAATTAATAACAAAAACAAAGAAACACATTGACAACAATACAATAATAGTGGGGGACTTTAACGCCCCCCTCACTGAAATGGACAGATCGTCTAAGCAAAAGATCAACAAGGAAATAAAGACCTTAAATGACACACTGGACCAAATGGACTTCACAGACATATTCAGAACATTCCACCCCCAAAGCAACGGAATACACATTCATCTCTAGTGCCCATGGAACATTCTCCAGAATCGATCACATCCTAGGTCATAAATCAGGTCTCAACTGGTACCAAAGATTGGGATCATTCCCTGCCTATTTTCAGACCACAATGCTTTGAAACTAGAACTCAATCACAAGAGGAAAGTTGGAAAGAACTCAAATACATGGAGGCTAAAGAGCATCCTACTGAAGAACGAATGGGTCAACCAGGAAATTAAAGAAGAATTAAAAAAATACATGGAAACCAATGAAAATGAAAACACAACTATTCAAAATCTTTGGGATGCAGCAAAGGCAGTCCTAAGACGAAAGTATATAGCAATACAAGCCTTTCTCAAGAAACAAGAAAGGTCTCAAGTACACAACCTAATCCTACACCTAAAGGAGCTGGAGAAAGAACAGCAAATAAAACCTAAACCCAGCAGGAGAAGAGAAATAGTAAAGACCAGAGCAGAAATCAATGAAATAGAAACCAAAAGAACAGTAGAACAGATCAACAAAACTAGGAGCTGTTTCTTTGAAAGAATTAACAAGATTGATAAACCCCTGGCCAGACTTATCAAAAAGAGAAGAGAAAGGACCCAAATCAACAAAATCATGAATGAAAGAGGAGAGATCACAACCAACACCAAAGAAATACAAACAATTATAAGAACATATTATGAGCAACTCTATGCCAGCAAATTAGATAACCTGGAAGAAATGGATGCATTCCTAGAGATGTATCAACTACCAAAACTGAACCAGGAAGAAATAGAAAACCTGAACAGACCTATAACCACTAAGGAAATTGAAGCAGTCATCAAAAATCTCCCAACAAACAAAAGCCCAGGGCCAGATGGCTTCCCAGGGGAATTCTACCAAACATTTCAAGAAGAATTAATACCTATTCTTCTGAAACTGTTCCAAAAAATAGAAATGGAAGGAAAACTTCCAAACTCATTTTATGAGGCCAGCATTACCTTGATCCCAAAACCAGACAAAGACCCCATCAAAAAGGAGACTTACAGACCAATATCCCTGATGAACATGGATGCAAAAATTCTCACCAAAATACTAGCCAATAGGATCCAACAGTACATTAAAAGGATTATTCACCATGACCAAGTGGGATTTATCCCTGGGCTGCAAGGTTGGTTCAACATCCGCAAATCAAAGAAAAGACAAGAACAAAAGAAAGAACAAAAGAAAGAACAAGAATCATATGATCCTCTCAATAGATGCAGAAAAAGCATCTGACAAAGTACAGCATCCTTTCTTGATCAAAACTCTTCAGAGTATAGGCGTAGAGGGTACAGACCTCAATATCATAAAAGCCATCTATGAGAAACCTACAGCGAATATCATTCTCAATGGGGAAAAACTGAGAGCTTTCCCCCTAAGGTGAGGAACACGGCAGGAATGTCCACTATCACCACTGCTATTCAACATAGTATTGGAAGTCCTAGCCACAGCAATCAGACAACAAAAAGAAATCAAAGGCATCCAAATCGGCAAAGAAGTCAAACTCTCACTCTTTGCAGATGATATGATACTTTATGTGGAAAACCCCAAAGATTCCACCCCAAAACTGCTAGAACTCATACAGGAATTCAGTAAAGTGGCAGGATATAAAATCAATGCACAGAAGTCAGTGGCATTCCTATACACCAACAACAAGACAGAAGAAAGAGAAATTAAGGAGTCGATCCCATTTACAATTGCACCCAAAACCATAAGATACCTAGGAATAAATCTAACCAAAGAGACAAAGGATCTGTACTCAGAAAACTATAAAATACTCATGAAAGAAATTGAGGAAGACACAAAGAAATGGAAAAACGTTCCATGCTCATGGATTGGAAGAACAAATATTGTGAAGATGTCAATGCTACCTAGAGCAATCTACACATTCAATGCAATGCCCATCAAAATACCATCCACTTTTTTCAAAGAAATGGAACAAATCATCCTAAAATTTGTATGGAACCAGAAAAGACCGCGAATAGCCAGAGGAATGTTGAAAAAGAAAAGCAAAGCCGGCGGCATCACAATTCCGGACTTCCAGCTCTATTACAAAGCTGTCATCATCAAGACAGTATCATACTGGCACAAAAACAGACACATAGATTAATGGAACAGAATAGAGAGCCCAGAAATGGACCCTCAACTCTATGGTCAACTAATCTTCGACAAAGCAGGAAAGAATGTCCAATGGAAAAAAGACAGTCTCTTCAACAAATGGTGTTGGGAAACTTGGACAGCCACATGCAGAAGAATGAAACTGGACCATTTCCTTACACCAAAATAGACTCCAAATGGTTGAAAGACCTCAGTGTGAGACAGGAGTCCATCAAAATCCTAAAGAACAACACAGGCAGCAACCTCTTCGACCTCAGCCGAAGCAACTTCTTCCTAGAAACATCGCCAAAGGCAAGCGAAGCAAGGGCAAAAATGAACTATTGGGACTTCATCAAGATAAAAAGCTTTTGCAAAGCAAAGGAAACAGTCAACAAAACAAAAGACAACCGACAGAATGGGAGAAGATATTTGCAAATGACATATCAGATAAAGGACTGGTACCCAAAATCTATAAAGAACTCATCAAACTCAACACCCAAAGAACAAATAATCCAATCAAGAAATGGGCAGAAGACATGAACAGACATTTTCCCAAAGATGACATCCAAATGGCCAACAGACACATGAAAAAGTGTTCAATATCGTTCGGCATCAGGGAAATCCAAATCAAAACCTCAATGAGATACCACCTCACACCAGTCAGAATGGCTAAAATTAACAAGTCAGGAAATGACAGATGTTGGCGGGGATGCGGAGAAAGGGGAACCCCCCTACACTGTTGGTGGGAATGCAAGGTGGTGCAGCCACTCTGGAAAACAGTATGGAGGTTCCTCAAACAGTTGAAAATAGAGCTACCATATGATCCAGCAATTGCACTACTGGGTATTTACCCCAAAGATACAAAAGTAGGGATCCGAAAGGGTACGTGCACCCCGATGTTTATAGCAGCAATGTCCACAATAGCCAAACTGTGGAAAGAGCCCAGATGTCCATTGACAGATGAATGGATAAAGAAGATGTGGTATATATACACAATGGAATATTATGCAGCCATCAAAAGGAATGAGATCTTGCCATTTGCAATGATGTGGATGGAACTGGAGGGTATTATGTTGAGCGAAATAAGTCAAACAGAGAAAGACATATATCATATGACCTCACTGATATGAGGAATTCTTAATCGCAGGAAACATACTGAGGGTTGCTGGAGTGGGGGGTGGGGTGGGAGGGATGGGGTGACTGGGTGATAGACACTGGGGAGGGTATGTGCTCTGGTAAGCGCTGTGAATTGTGCAAGACTGTTGAATATCAGATCTGTACCTCTGAAAGAAATAATGCAATATATGTTAAGAGAAAAAAAAAGAAGAAGAAGAAGGTAGCAGGAGGGGAATAATGAAGGGGGGGAAATCGGAGGAGTAGACGAACCATGAGAGACGATGGACTCTGAAAAACAAACTGAGGGTTCTAGAGGGGAGGGGGTGGGAGGATGGGTTAGCCAGGTGATGGGTATTGAGGAGGGCACATTCTGCATGGAGCACTAGGTGTTATGCACAAACAATGAATCATGGAACACTACATCTAAAACTAATGATGAAATTTATGGGGATAATATAAGAATAAAAAAAAAAAAAAAGCTGGTTTGAAAGTCCCTCCCTGAAGAAATAGCTTCTTAATTATTGAGAATTGCTATTTCTGAGGATAAGCATTCATCATTGGTGGGGGAGCAGTTCTGAATGTCACAAGGTGTTTACTATTCAGGTTTTCCCACACTTAGGCTTTCACTGATGTATAGTGAACTTCCAATACAGCAGTTTCTAATAAACAGTGAGAAGAAAAAAATAAACCCTTCCATTAAAATTTAAGTAAGGCTAAACTTTTCTAACTGTCCATGAGTACTCACAAGATTAGGTAAGTGTGCTTGGTGGTAGTAAAAAAGGTACAGAAGGCATATAATACATGTTTCTGGAGTAAGAAGCTTTCACCTGAAGTAATTTAAAACCTTAGTTTCATATTAAAACATTGTTCCATTAGGGAATAGAGTACACACATGCGTATATTTTAAAGGTATAACAGAAGTCTAAAGAACTCTTAAGCATGTTTCTTGCCTCTGCTTGCAGGGATAGGTTTATAGAAAAATCTGAGGAATGACCATCAAGATTAAGAATATCAAACAGCCAACTATGTTGCCCATGAGGAGCAAAAGATATATTGCTTACTGGGGTCTGATGCAAACTCATCAACAGAGTGAACAGATTAAGATGGAACTGCTATCAGTTGGACATGAAGAAAAAGCAAACAATATTCCTTCCTGACTGCAGTGATCTGAATTTGTGGCTTTTGAAATTGTATTGTGAACATAGAAGATTCTTTTTATTTTGAAAATCAGAGCAAAAGAAAAGCCAAGTGACCTCATGTGATATCCTGGAAGTCTAGTTCATGGACACACAGAAAAGATACCTAGAAATCTGTGGCTGGAAATTGAAGTGTTGGACTTCAAGAGCTCAACAACAATAACTGTTAATTGCATCATGGCCCTTTATTTCCTATACAGCTTAGGTGGCCCAGAGCAATACTGGTCTCCCTGATAATTGCAGTGAACTCTTCTAAACTGCACATGCAGTTAACAAGCATCGAGCTAATACAGTTATGAACAAATTAGAATATGTACAGATTATATCTTTTATTACATTATCACGAAGTATGTGCAAATTTTATATGAAAAGCATTACTTTTCATCACAAAGTTAATACTGCAAAAATGAGTATCTAGTGTTGAGTTCCCCATTTAATCATTTTATGTACCTGACCCCAGTGTTGGCCACCTTTCATGTGCCAGGTGCTGTAGTAAGCTCTGAAGATGGTGGGAAAATGCAGACGCAGACACACGCACACACAGGTGCACACACACACCAAATCAGGAAGACTAGCCCTTAAATTCAACAAGTTTACATCAGGGATGCAGACAAGTCAGCCAGAGAAAAATAATACAATTGTTTCAGAAGGGTATATTAATAACTAAGAAAAGTCTAGAAGCATACTTCAATTTCACATTCTCCTGGCTGCAATGACAAAAACATCTTCTGGCAGGGCCCAACAATAGCTCTCAGAAGAGCTAACCAGCCACACAATCAAGAGGGGAAGGTGGTGTTGGTGGGTAAGTACATTGGGTGTCCCAGGATCGGGAATTGCTCAGGCTGCTGTGCCACTGGCCCAACTGCTGAGTTGTTCAAACATCTCCTGAGGTATTTGGCAGCTATCCTATCACTGACAGAAAATTAAAGACCATAGCCTACAAACACACCTGACTAAACTTTAAAGGAGATGTTAAAAGATTTGGATATCACATTAAGTTTGATGTCAAATTGCTTTTTGATATTTGGCAAGTATTTTTAACCTTTTTGGTGCCCAGTTTTCTAAGTTTTTGCATGATTATATAATTTTAGCAACTTGTAAAGCTGACATTCCATTGGTAATTTGAAAGAGTGTCTGTAAAAAATATTTTTAAAAGGTCCAGTCAAGAGTAGTGAAGAAGCAATCTTCCTGATAAGAGCATCTTTACTATACCTGAACTAAATATATTTCAGTGTAGAACTTGTTTGTAAAGAAGCCTAGGAGATAAGAGGGTTTCATATTGTCCAAATTACAATAATCATGAAAATAACTTGTATTCATCAAGTTATTGATGAGAAGTGGTT
Source organism: Neomonachus schauinslandi (assembly GCF_002201575.2). Lineage (NCBI taxonomy): Eukaryota > Metazoa > Chordata > Mammalia > Carnivora > Phocidae > Neomonachus > Neomonachus schauinslandi. The sequence goes on along the minus strand of NC_058414.1, from coordinate 45,679,299 downwards.
CTCAAACTTTAACATGCAACAGAATCACCTAGAATGTTTGGGTAAGCACACTCCTGGAATTTGTGGCTCACTAGGTTCGAGGTGGGGCCAGACTGGGAACAAACAAGTTCTCAGAGGATACCAGTAATACTGTTGCAGGAAACACACCTGGAGAACCATGGGCTAAGAACAGTATTGCTAGATATTCAACTTCATCTACACAATTAGAAAAAATACTGAAGTATTGGTTTTCAAACATACACATATCATCTAAACATAAAGCTACTACAGATGGGTATATAACTGTATTAGGGTTTTTAATGTCAGATTTTAGTTTGAATTTTAACCAAACAGGGTCTAATTCTTTAAATGGCATACCGTTAGTTAATAGTTGGTAATCCCAGTAGTTTCTAAACCTAAGGGTCATAAGGTATACTTGCCTACAAAGCTAGGGTACTGTCACACAATAGGTTACTGTACGAAAACATCAATTCTTTTTCATGTTTACATTACACTCTAAATATAAATGACCCCCTGAAAATGTTAACTGGAGGAGAAAATTTAAATATTACTCTTTGTATTTTTGACTTAAATTTTTTTTTCATAAATACAATCATCTCTAAGTCATTCTAAACCACTTAACTTTTAAGATAACATATAAATAAGTTATTTGTCAAAGTGAATTATGGGCTTGTTTAATGACCTCTTGGCTTGCCTTTTTTTTTTTTTTGATTAGAATTCTATTGAAGCCAATCTTGTATTGGATTATAGGCATGTTCTGAAGTTTAAGAAACTTATAAATGTATAGTGTTAAATGCCCAAAGCTAATTGTCTTGTAATTTTTCCTGAGCACTGGGTACAAAACTCCTATCCTTTAAATCCGTGTTCATCTGTGTATCTCGTATACAAAGTAGATACACTCATGCATTTACATAATTACACAAATAAATGAAAATAGAAAAACCTATTTGAAAATCTTTCCAAGAAGTCTGTTTTTCTACAATACTAAACAATACGTCAGAAGTACCTCCTACCTTCATAATTTTTTCTTATGTTTGTGTGTTTGTCTTATTTTTCGTATCAGCAGCTCTGATTTACCCATTTAAGATTTTTATGTTATTTCGTTTTTTGTTGCTTGTTTATTATCAGCACGTATTTTTGGAAATTTTCTTTGGATTTTTTTTTTTAATTGATGAGATTTCATCCCAGTTTGTTAAAGAGAACCAGCTGTTTTCTTGAAAGATAATTTTCTGAAGCTGTTGTGTGCCATAATTACACAGCAATTACACAGCGATATCCATAAAAGCAGATGAGGATTCTATGTGTCCTTTTACCTCATTAGAAGTTGCAAAAATGACAGATGCAGTCTATCTTAGTTTGACTATTGCCCTCTATTGGCAAATTCAAGTTCTGGTATAATCTAAAAGATAGCAGCAATAAAAACAGGGATAGATTTTGTTTTTGTTTTTAAAAACAGCAGCAACATCTTGGGTCACAAGGTAACACCATCAAAAGTTTAAAAAAACTCTTTTTACGATTATAATTTAAAAATGTACCTTTAAAACCTAGCTATTAAAAAAAAAAAGAATCACTTAAGCTAGTGAAGTGAGAATTGGGGCTTTTTTCCAGCACCAAATTGCAGAGCACTCATCTTTTCTCTCTCACTCAAAATCTATTTGAATCATACCCCTCTTTGCAGTGGAAAATCAGTTGGATCTTTTCCTTGTTCCCAGAATGTATCCTCTTCTTTGAGGTAATCATCGCTAAGAAAAATCAGATTTTTACATTTCTTACCATTTCTAAAATCAGCCATTTATCTTACCTTCCACATCCTAGTGATAAACAGAACAAAACAAAGCAGAACAAACCCTCAAATCTTTGGGCATAGGCAGAAGAAAAATTCATTTCTAATAAATTGCTGAGGATTTTCATTTTATGAGTCATCATATTTTATGTATTATGAGTGGGATGGAAGATGTGCAACAATCAGCTTTAAAAAAACTTTGCTAAAACTATCTCTAGTGTCGTGACCTTTAACTTGAGTTCTATGGTGGGAAAGGTACGCATGTACAAATAAACACTACCTTGCATGTATCCTTGGTTCTGACTGGCAGCTGGGGAATACGGTATTTTAATAATTCTTATTTTGGCAGAACTAGCAGGAAGCAATCTAGTTTTGTAGCCAGCTAGGCAAGCAGAGAAAACAAATCTAGGAGTCCTTTTATGACTTCCAGGACTCAGAATTTTTAAAAGATTTTAACCTTTTTAAAAAATAAAACTAAATTCTTTTTCTTCTCAATTTCACTTTTACCATTTACACCAGGTAGACTGCTATCTTGTCCTGTAATATCCGTAATATAATCATTGGCTGTGCCACAGACTTGGTTCAGTTTAGCTGCAAAGTTCCTGGATTGATGTCAAATTTAGGAGTTGAGGATTCAAATTAGTTCCCTTCTTTGCCAACACTAACACAAATCTTGGAGCACATTTCCTTGGATGCACTAAAATGGTGACAGCTTAGAGAACCACTGGGGAAGCTTTTCATACGAGAACTCAGATTAATTTAACAACTCTGGCTTAGCATGATCCCACCTCGGTTGCCTCTTCCTTTGTTTAATTAAGAACACCACTGCCTTTTTGAGAAGAAGATTTATCTCCCGAAACAAACAAATTTCAAGCAGAACCCATAGTTGCACAGAAAAGGGAAACAAACAAGCAAAAAACCCAAACAGAATTATATGCCTGTAATGGCTTGTCTTGTTTCTTGTTAAACTCCTTTGCCAGATGTCTGCTTGCACCTATATAGCATCTCTGAAGTGAAACGTAACTGCATAATGGACAGGCTCTTCTACTTTCTAGCAATTTCAGTCACTACCTGTGAACCAGCATTGACCAGTCTTTAGCAGTTGACAAAACTACGCAGGTTGCACGTTCGGAGAACCCGTGCAGTTGTCATGACAAGCACCTGGTAATGTACAGAATTGGACTGTAACCTATTTAACCTGTTAGCTTTTTCTTCTTGAGGGACTTTATTAATTCTAATATTTCTAAGCTGTATGTCAAACATTTTACTCATCACAGATTGCTATTTTTCATATATTGATATTCTGGCTAACCAAAAAATCCCTGGCAAAATAGGTCATTATTATTTACTCATTCATTTATAAAATAAACACATATTTAGTACTTCTATGGGTCAGGCAAAAAATTATGCATGCTATGGATATGGCCTGGAGTAAAACAAACCAAACTCCCCTCATGGAGCAGATTCTCTACTCGATGGAATAAGAAAATAAACCAGTAAGCATTTACCATGTCAAGTGGTGCTAGCTCTTACAAGGAAAAACAGAGCAGTATAATTTTCAGGGTTCAAGCAGGGACACAGAACCACTATGAATGATGCAGAATCAAGGGACTTACCATAGGAACATAGAATAATTGATCTCACACAACTGTGGCTGCTGCCAAAGTATCTACACAAGACCAAAGGCTTTCCATCTGCTGGTGAGCTTCAATCTCCATTCATCTCAGGAGCAAGGACAAACTGGCATCTATGAAGATACACTGGATCCCCTCAGAACATACTGGGACCCAGGTCTGCTTCTCGGTCATTAAACCTCGATCACCTGCGGAATGAGGGGGCGCTCTTCCCCACCGAACTGCAGACCTGCCTGCCTGAGGACTCAGCCAAGTTAAAGGTAGTGATGATTGGGTAGAGAAAGGGGAGCTCAATTCTGTGGGCTACTTCTGGGCTCCCAGGGCTACGGGCACAAGATGCAGCGGCACCGTCACCACACAGACTGGCCAAACGTAAAAGCTACTGATTGATTCCAACTTTCAAGTATCACAACAACTTCTCCTGGAACCAACTTAACCTGGGTTCATACAGGGAGGAATTCTGAGAGGCACAGCGTCGGTGTAGCTGAATGGACACCACGCAAGTGGTGATTTCAAGTGGGCAGTTGGATTTAGGAGTGTGGATTTTAGCAGAATTGTCTGCCTAGACATACAAATAGTAGAGTCCTTAGCATAGGGAGGGAATGTAAAGCTTTTACACTGGTTGAAATTATCTAAAGCAAAACTGAGGGGAAAAAAATTCTGCATGACATTTCAATGTTTATAGGTCACAGAGCTCTTAGGAACTGGTACGTTCAACCCACAGATCGTAGTTTGCAAACTCTAACCGACAAAGTAACACCTCACATGACATGGTTTCTTATAAAGGCATTGCTCTTGGTATCCAGCTTACCTTTCTAGTCTTACCATTATACTCCATTATGAAACCACACACATCCACTGATAACTACGTCATGACAACTACTCGATGCTGTCCATTGCACACTCCTAACCAGATCAGAAAATGTGTTTACTGCTGCATAAAAAATACTAGCACCCATTTTCCCCCCACAATTCTAAGAATATATAACCATAAAATGATAGCAATAGTCAATAGGAAAACAGGAAAATCAATATTTTCTAAGGTTAATATCCCAAAAGAAACAAGCTGCTTCAATATGCAAACATATTACTACTCATGAGAAATAGACTTATACATGGACACATACTTGATACATTGAATTCATAGTCAAGAGTAATAATGTCCCCTTTAGTTTTATGTATGGATATGCATATTTGCAGTTAGGAAACAACCTAACTTATTAGGGAAAACGAAGATTTTGTACCTACAGATACTGAAGTTACTATCATAGGTCTGTCACTCCTACTATTTGTGATCTAGGCCAAGCTATCAATCATCACTTAACTTTAGTATTTTTCTCTATGAAATGGTGTGGTTCTAAAGGCTAAAGTAACTAATGTCTATTTACATATATATTTAATTACATGATGCATATTACATACTATGTGCAAATAATTCATGTCATATTGCAGGCATGAATGTAGGCATGCAATCAATGTTTATTCTCAAAAAAAAATCCTAATTTTTAAAAACTTACTTTGATGCCCTTAATGATGCCATTTTTTTTTGATGCCATGATTATACTAAGTATAATGAATACTGTTGCAATCCTTCAGCTATCTATTTGGATATTAAATGACTAATCTATTCTCTGAACCCTTCAGATCAACTAGTCCCTTTGCTATATATATATTTTTTTATTTTAAAGATTTTATTTATTTATTTGAGAGAATGAGAGAGAGCACATGAGAGGGGTTAGGGTCAGAGGGAGAAGCAGACTCCCTGCTGAGCAGGGAGCCCGATGTGGGACTTGATCCAGGGACCCCAGGATCATGACCCGAGCCGAAGGCAGTCGCCCAACCAACTGAGCCACCCAGGCGCCCCCTTTGCTGTATTTTCTGTTAATTAGTGTAATTACCACAAACTGCCCAAACATACAAATGCCATGTCAATGACAATAAACCAGTGAGATTCTTGCAAAATTTTCCAGCTTTATTCCCATCAGTGTCCAGGAATCCAGGATACCCCATTTGCAACCTTGCCAGCTCAACACTCCTCCCTTTAAAAATTTGAGAGACAGAGAGACAGACAGAGAGACAGACAGAGAAAGCAGCCAGAGTATTGCTAGAGAGGCTGGGGAACAGCCTTCCTGCGTGCCCAGCAAGAGAAAACGATGTTAAGAACCTTTATGATTTTCTTTTCAAAAGTTTACTGAAGTTGAGAACAAGATTTCTAAAAACAAGGAAAAATCAATTACAACAGTCCGAAATATACAATATATTCACTATGTGAAATTTTGGAACATTTTGTAATCTCGAAAGAATTTCTAGGGATAAAGTGTTTACCAAATACTTCAGACAGAAATACAAACAAACAAACAACAGGCAAAGCCCTCTCACCTAAAACTTACAACATGAAACCAGCACAAACACCTAGAAATGATTCTCCTTTATTAGGTAAATTGGGAAGGATTCCTATGAATGGCCGGATAGGTCACTTCCAGGTCTTTCTGGATATCCTTTCATTTAAATAGTCTTTAAAAGTTATTCGTCTCAACCATTCTTGATTTATTTCTACTGATTATCAACTGCCAATGTCCAATACCATAGAGTTTGAGGTCATTAGCCTCTTAGTCCATGAGACAGAGTCCATGTCAGAAGTGGTTGTGTAGTCTTCACCCTCAGAATATGACTTTTGGTTTAACCTCCCTTGCCACAATGACTCAAGGAATCTCTAGTAGTATACAGAATCCAGGTTGAAGGCTACATACCAACACATAATTTATTCCTCACTCTAAATACCAGGTTTATTTAATAAACTCTAACTGATGCATACAGCTTCCCCAGAAAATGGGGATCAATCCTGTACCCTCGAAGGGACATGATTAGCAAGGGATAAAAGCTGAAAAGGGCTCTGTACCATAGTGTCACTGAGCTGAGGTGGGCCACACCCATTGCAGATCAGCTCTCCTGATCCTTCACATCCTGGTAAGGAATGAAAAGCCATTTGGAAACTGAGCCTGAGAGTCAAGAGACTTCATCTGTGCTGTTACTGTGGTTTGCCTCGCCTACATTTTTTTTTTTTAAAGATTTTATTTATTTATTTGACAGAGAAAGACACAGCGAGAGAGGGAACACAAGCAGGGGGAGTGGGAGAGGGAGAAGCAGACTCCCCGCCAAGCAGGGAGCCCGATCCGGGACTCGATCCAGGGACTCCAGGATCATGACCTGAGCCGAAGGCAGTCGCTTAACCAACTGAGCCACCCAGGCGCCCTCGCCTACATTTTTTATCCCCACAAATTTAAGTAAGCCTGGTGCTGGGTAAAGTCTACTGGGCCTTGTGACTTTGAAGGCAACATCACTACCCCTGGTGAGCACAGCAAATAATAAACATGTCCGGGGGCGGGAAAATCAACGGCCTTCAGGAGGGAGCGTGCCTCTGATGTTCTGCTTTTGCTCTTGCTGCTGCTTTTCCCTGTTGCAGCTGAGTCAGCAGATAATTCCTTAAACCACTTAAAGGTTTTCTTTTCTGGCTGAGGAAACTTCAGGAGAGTTCAGGAAAAACCTGGAACTTTAACTCTTTGTAGCTTTCTTTTTTTCTTTTTTTGAGAGAGAAAGAGCACGCGTGCTCGAGCAGGGTGGAAAGGGGCAGAAGGAGAGGGAGAGAGAATCTTATGCAGACTCTGAGCTGAGAGCAGAGCTAGATGTGGGGCTTACTCTCATGACCCTGAGAGCATGACCTCAGGGGAAATCAAGAGTCAGTTGCTTAACTGACTGCATCACTCGAGCGCCCCACTCTGTAGCTTTCTAATTTGAGCCCCCTCTATATGTCTTAGATAACTCATTTCTGAAGATTGAGACATGGTTATGCTTAAACATTGAATTTTTTTTTTAAAAGATTTTATTTATTCATTTGACAGAGAGAGACACAGCGAGAGAGGGAACACAAGCAGGGGGAGTGGGAGAGGGAGAAGCAGGCCTCCCGCTGAGCAGGGAGCCCGATGCGGGGCTCGATCCCAGGACTCTGGGATCGTGACCTGAGCCGAAGGCAGATGCTTAACGACTGAGCCACCCAGGCACCCCATCACATCGAAAGTTTTTACATTACTTCCCAGTCTTGCTAATAATGTTCACAAGTCATTCATCTATAATTCTTCTCTTCAAAGGTAGCATCGTACTCATCCATATTAACGAGTAACATTTTTAAGCCTCTTAACCAACCTTTTATTCATTGATAAAATAAAAAATGTGATGGTGGGAGGGAAAGTATGGACTCTAAAAACATTTTATCCAGGAGATCAAAGACAATTGATTTAATTTTCGTGATTTGTATGATCCAGATATTTGAATCACCTAAGCAAGTCCTTAGAGCACCCTTACCACTTTGCTCCCCATTCTAGTCCGTGAGCTATCTAATCAAACTAGGGGAAAAGAGAAAAGCAATTCATTAAATGATAGCACATTTCATTGAAGATATCCGAATTCGATTCATCCTCGCCTGGCTTACCGTAGGTCTTTTCTGATATCATTTTGCTATTAGACAGGATATTAGTTCCTATTGCTCTGTAGCAAATTGCACAAATGTAGCATTTTAGAATAACACAAAATTGTTGGCTTACTGTTCTGAAGATCAGACATCTAAAATGGGCTTCACTGGGCTAAAATCCAGGTGTTTCCAGGGCTGCTCTGCTTTTTGGAGGCCCTCAGGGAGACTCGGTTTTGTTGCCTCTTTTCCTCTTTTTAGAAGGTACCTGCAGTCTTTGGCTCACTACCCCAATTCTCGCCTCAAAGCTAGCAAGATCGAGCCAAGCGCTTCTCATACCACTGATTCTCCGGTTCTCTGCGTTCTGCCTTCCTCTCGCCTTTATAAAGACTCTTATGACTCCATTGAACCCACCTGTGTAATGCACGACGCTCTCCATCTCCAGGTTAGTTAATTAACAACCTAATTCCAGCTGTAATCTTAATTCCCCTTTGCCATGTTAGCTACACGGTTACAGCTTCCAGGACTCACAATATGGACATCTTTTGGGGAGCATTCTTCTGCCTAGCATAGACACCTTGATTCAAGTAGTACTTAAAATAAAGCAAAAAGTTGGTGTTTTTAATCTGATAGGCATGTCACACTTTGCTGTGAAAGACTGAGGTTTCCTTTATTACAGATTTTTCTTAGGCAATTCACTTGGTGTTGCTTGATGTTTTCCTTCTTCCTAAGGCAGTGTTAGGACCTTCATGTAGGCATTCTGCAAAAGCATATTTAATTATTTCAGTACATTTCTTTCCTTAAAAGAGACTGCATACTTTTCAAAAGCAAAAGTGCTTCTAGGTTGTTGGCTCTAATTGAATTGTTTGCTCATGACACCTGGGTCCTGAGCCCATGGCTTTGGCTCCCACGTAATCCACACATCAAATCTTGACATGTATAATGTGAAATGGTCACATTAAAAATTTTGTAAAGAAATTTCAGCAATTATTTTCTCCTTACTCCCCATATCCTGTATTGTTTTTCCTGAAATGCTAGGAAATTAGGACTTTTTCATCGGCCCTCAGAATACTCCCACCAAAATTGACACTTAAGAAAAAAAATTTTAGTGGACCTAAAGAAAGCATAAAACATTAAATGATATAGGCTTCTTAGAAATATAAACACAACTAAGCTGCACATGAATCTGGAGTTCGCAGTTCCATTATTTGTACAGCAAAAGGCACATTACAGGAAACTGTGGGTACTTGAGAGATGTTCTTGTTTTGCTTGCTTAAACATAGTCGTTTCGTTTTATTTGTCCCATCCTTGTCCTGACCTAATCCCTATCACACTTGACTGAAAATAGAGTAGTATTTACAGGGCAAAGTCAGAGGATAGAAATCAGTATCTGTCCTAAATGTAAATCATCAAAGAGATGATTTCCATTATTTTGGAAATTTCCACCATTCCATTTCTTATCCATACAAATGATAAGAAAGGAGAAGGTGAAGGACTTCGTTATTTTTAATCAAGCCTGTTTTCAATAAGCAGTGATTGGTGTTATAACATAAAAACCCGATTTTCAATATTTTGAGATCAGATGACACTATGACATCTGGGCAAATTGTAATTATTATTCTTATAAAGTATTTTCCAGATTTATTTCAAATTACTCAACAGATATTACCCTGCATGAATTTCTCAAAAAAAAAAAAATTCCATCAGTGGCTTTTGGGAAGCAAGCATAATGAAACAAAATGTATTATTTCATAATGGTCTTGTTTGTCAAACATAGTATTTATATTAATACTTTCTTATTAATTTCACTTCAGAGGCCTCATGAAACTTATTAAATATTTTATAGATGAGAAACTTAAAATACCTGAAAAGGGACTTAAAGGTACAGAGGGAGGTAGGCCAGTTGACAACAGGGATGTTTTCTCTGGATTCTTAAAAAGTATCTAGAATTCTGCTCTCGGAGATGAGATCTCCTTTTGAACTGCCGTGCCATCAGTGATCCGTTCAACACCCACTTTTGCCATTCTCTGTGGAGGCACTAAGAAAAATAAGAGAGTTCCCAGTTTTAAAAGTCCAGAGTTCAATCGCGAAAGATAGAGATGTAAACAATTAGATAAGAACCTTGTAAATAATATAATGGAAGGGAAAGCAAGCACCTTTATGAGGCAACTCAGAGGAGCAAATGGCAACATTTTAGGTCTACACAGCCCCAGCTAAAATACACAACAAGTTACTGTGGAAATTTTTTCCTCCTACTGCTCACAAAATAGCTATACCAGATGATTCTGGCAGAAAACAACTGTTTGCATCCATAATTTAAAGCACACCAGCAACACATACTCTAAAGGTACAGAAGGCGAGCACTTTCTCAATCTGTGTTAATTTGGTCACATAAATTCCAGCTGATCACATTGAGTGCTATATTTGCATGAAATACAAAATAATTCTAAATTAATTTTTATACAGTGATAACATCAAACATTTCAACAATCACAATGACTATCTTTCTGAAAAGTGTTATAAAGTATAATTTTGCATAGGTAAATTGCCTATGGGAGTTGAATTAGCATGAGCCTCGGGCGCAAAACCAAAGCAGGTCATCAAGGAAAGCAATTAATAACATGTTGCTCTCCTTTTACTAGATTCTAGGGAATGGGCATTTGTGCAAAAAATCACATAGCACCAACCAACAGGTAAAAGGCTTGTGTCATTAATGGAAGAGTAATATGGGCCTCAAAGGAGGAAGGGACTGGTTGTTAAGGATAACCATAAAAACCAAAAATGACAATTTTTAAAGAGTAGTTTTTCCTTTGGGCTTTAGACTCCTGCATCTGAGGCGACTATAAGCTTAGGCATGGCCTTTGGGAGAATATTGTGCACTCTTTAAAATGCTTTTACTTTTGCTCCAGAGTGATTGTGTAGAGATGTGCAAGTTGTGCACTGCACAACTCTAGGGGCCTCATTCACATTGTGGGAATCACAGAATAATTTTCCAGAAGATAGCAGCACTGTTTCACATTCCAGTATATCACCATATTGCAGCGGATGGAAGTAGTGTCTTGAGGAAGAGATGCCTCTTTCTGTTTTGCACATAAGCCCTGAGGTTGCTCTTCAAAGGAATCTCATAGTATTCAATTAAATGCTAGGGGAAATTTTTCCTTTTATTATTTTTGCTTTGATGTCAAGTAGATGAAAACTCTAAAAGAAGACTGGAAAATAAAGTGGACAGTCCAGCCTTGACAAGCACACATACCAGAAAAGAATTTGTTTCACCAACGGAAGTGTAGGTATTGAAATTCCTCCAAACTTTAATGTGGCATTCACATGGAAATAATCTGGGGAGGGGCGCCTGGGTGGCTCAGTGGGTTAAGCATCTGCCTTTAACTCAGATCATGATCTCAGGGTCCTGGGATTGAGCCCCACGTCAGGCTCCCTGCTCAGCTGGGAGTCTGCTTGTCCCTCTCCCTCTGCCCCTTCCCCTGCCCATGCACTCTCTCTCTCTCGCATGCTCTCAAATAAGTAAATAAAATCTTTAAAAAAATAATATGGGGAATTTTTTTAATGAAAGAAAGTGTTATATGTAATGGACAAAAGTATTGCATAACCTTTCTATAAAAGAACAATCCAGGGTTTCCTTAAGTTCCATTAAAATTCTATTGTTGAAAAAGCTCAAAAATTAAAAAAAATTATTACAGAAAGAGATTATGTTTACATAAATAACACCATCATTATATGCACACGCACGTGTGTGTGTGTGAAGCACTACATAATGTATCCACCTCAGTGATTTACAATAACATACATTAATGGTATGTTTTAAGCTTAGTAAAGTTTGGCAACAAAGAAGTCTTTAATAAATCTAGTATTTCTGATATTATGTCGCTTTATAGCATGTTTATCCTTCCAAGATCCATCTATTCTCATCTCACATAAAAGATGTGTGTGGAATTTGTGTTGAAAAGCACTGTTTTCATGATATTCTAGACATAAGAAGATTAAGAGGTATCTTATCTTTTTTCCCATTATATTGGCCACATAATTTTTTTTTTAAAGTTAAGACTAAAAAATTGTAAAAGATGTAATTAGGAAGAAGAAATCTGACTTATGAGATGACATGAAGTCTGTGTTTTATTTTAACATTCTGGACCCTTAGCCATCTTTGCCTTTAGAGGCTGCATTAAAGAACTTCCACTTAATTAACTGACACTGCTGATCTGAATTAATGACAAGATCCCTAGCACTTGTTTCCAGCTTTCTCTAGGGAGCCAGCTGAATGGAAAAGGCAGATTGAGAGAGTCTCTATGGGACAACTGAATCCAGGAGACAGCATAGAGGCTAATTTCTATTGTAAGACCTTCATTAGTCATCTGTTGGGTATAGTTACTGAGTTGGGAATATTGCTTTAGCAAAAGGTGAAAATACCCTCTTTTAAATAAATCTACTCAAATGTGCAAGATTTAAGATTCCCTTTGACAAGAACACTTAACATTTCAGATACTTCAGTCATGTCAAGTAGCAATGTAATAAATGTGAAGGCCAGAGGATTTTGCCCTCAAGAATTCCACTGTGTGAAAATTAAGAGGAAATCAGTATTGCTTAACACTTATTTCCAGACTATTCATATGACAGAGCCCAAACTCTGACATTGCTTTTCTTTTTATCCTTACAATTAATCCCATGAATGTTAGAGACATATGCCCTCCTTTCCCAGGTCTTTAATTCTTTCATAGCAAAAGATTCTTTACTCATTTGGCAGAACTGAAAATAACTAAAGATTAAAAAAATGCCAATGCTTTTTGTAATTAAAAAAAAAAAGTCTTGACTACATCTCAATTTGAAGGGTGAAATGATGAATGTGACCAAAATGGTTTATGCCTTTAGGAGGTTCCATAGTAAGAGTTCACTGCATTTGTTTCCATACACACAGCAATGTTTTTCTGCAAAGCAATGCTTATTGGAATACATAGAACTACTAGTGACAAAGAGGTAATTAGGAGTAAACTTTTTAGGAGTCAATATAGGTTCTCCTGTTTAAAGACCATGTGCCTCTATTATACATGGTTTTTAAATTTTTCACAACTGTTAAATTGTCCGTGGACAATAATAACGGATAACCCATCTGGAATGGGGGAATGGGTTAGCCTGGTGATGGGTATTAAAGAGGGCGCGTATTGAATGGAGCACTGGGTGTTATACGCAAACAATGAATCATGGAACACCACATCAAAAACTAATGATGTAATGTATGGTGATTAACATAACATAATAAAATTAAAAAAAGAAAAAATAGTAATAACGGTTTCTGATATGCTGTTTTATAACAATAGAAGATACATAATAATATAATATAACAAGAAACATATGAACTTTAAAAGGATAAGATAATTTATAGCAATTTCATATATTAGGGGAAATAAATAAATAAATTATTTATACTAAAGTTCCTTATTTCAAGGGTGCAATATACAAATAATTTTTGACCAAAATGTTAAGGTACTTTTAGCCACTGGAAGTGTGGTAGATGAGATATTATAACACACTATTCCACACCAAAATAACCAGTAGCTACGGGCGCCTGGGTGGCTCAGATGGTTGAGTGTCTGCCTTCGGCTCAGGTCGTGATCCCAGGTCGTGATTCCAGGGTCCGCATCGGGCTCCCTGCTCCTTGGGAGCCTGCTTCTCCCTCTGCCTCTCTCTCTCTCTGTCTCTCATGAATAAATAAATAAAATCTTAAAAAAAAAAATAAAAAAAAATAACCAGTAGCTACATTAGTTTGCATTCTGTTGCTGGGTTGCTTATAAATGGTAAGAGTAATTTAAAAGAGCCTTTTCTCTCTCCCCAAGAGAGAGTCAGGAGGTGCTAATAGAACAATGAAGGCAGGAGTTTTTGTGATGTCAGTTTTTCCTGGGGGCCTGTACAGTACCAATTTGCAGCCGGATTATTTAGGTGAAACTAGAAATTCCAAGGTTAAGTTGTGCACCTGAGAGGGACCAAGGAAATCTCACTTTAGTGGTACTTCATGGTTCCTAGTAGAAGGAAATGTAAATGTGCTCTGTGAGACAGAATCTCCAAGGTGGGCTCTCAGGACTCCCACTGATGAAACGAAACAAAACAAAACAAAAACAAAAAACCACCAAATAATCAGAAAAATCAAAATTAGTTAGATTACATAAAACTAAACATTATTAAACCCCCACTCTCCCAAAATGAAAATTTGAAGTGTCAAACATAGAATATAAAATAATTATATATGAAATGCTGAAAGAAAAGAAGAAATAAAAATGGAAGTGATATGATCAAAAGTATGAGACACATTTAAAAAAAAACAGCCAAAGAAAATATTAGAAATAAAATATATTACTTTGGGGGTAAAGGTGTCAATGAATGGACTGAACAGCAGGTTATACACAGCTGAAGAGAAAATGAGTCATGAGGAAGGCAAAGCAGAAGTGACCCAGGGTGCGCTATGGAGAAACATGTAGGCAGAAACCAGAAGACTTTAAAGAGATACAATGTTCCAATGTATATTTAATCAGGGCACCCAAAACAGAGCATAGATAAAATAAAGGAGAGGGAAATTTGAGGACAAAATTGCAGACAATTTCCTAGAATTAATGAAAGATAAGACATTGAAGAATCCAAAGATATTGAAGCTGGAATCAAAACACGAACTTCACACTAGACAAAATTCACTAAAACTACAAAATGTCAAGGTAAAGAGAAGATTTTAGCAAGTTTAGAGATAAAAGCCACCTCTGTTTCAATGGAACAATGCTTAAACAGCAGATTTTTAGAGTATCTAGTAGCTAATAGAATAATGGAGTAAGAATTTCATTATGAGAAAATCACAGTCAAACTAGAACTGGGTATCCAACAAAACTAATTTTCAAAAAGGAGCATACAATAAATAAATGTTCAGGTACACACAACACTAAGAGCTTGCCAACAACAATAGGTTTGAGGAATTTTTTTTTTAAGGAATTTCTAAAGGATGTTCTTTAGGCAGCTATGAAAAGACTTTTTTTTTTTTTTAAGATGTGAGATTTAAAATGAAATGGTGAGTGAAGAAATAAATAGGTCTATAAACTAAACATACAGTGACTGCATAAAATAATAATAACGGATAACCCATCTGGGATGGGGGAATGGGTTAGCCTGGTGATGGGTATTAAAGAGGGCGCGTATTGAATGGAGCACTGGGTGTTATACGCAAACAATGAATCATGGAACACCACATCAAAAACTAATGATGTAATGTATGGTGATTAACATAACATAATAAAATTAAAAAAAGAAAAAATAGTAATAACGGTTTCTGATATGCTGTTTTATAACAATAGAAGATACATAAAAAATGTTAGACAAGAATAGCACATAAATTGAGAGATAAGGTGATGCTGTTAAAGGGGCCTAAGGCACTTCAGTTGTTCTGGGGGCCAGGGGCTATGACAATAACTTTGGACTTTTTTGAGTTTAATACAGCTGATAAATTTAAGGTTAGCCAAAGTATTAAATAGTATTAATAGTATTAAAAATAGTAATAGTAGTAATAGTATTAAAATAATAGAAAAAGGATATATAAATCCAAAAAGAGTATATGTGTATGGAGCAGTTAAAATGAAAAACAATGAACTCGAAAGAGGCAATAGAGAAAAGAAATAAAATAGAGAAGAGTCATAGAAAAACAGCAAACTAGAAGCAAAAATATGATGACAGAGATAACTATAAATATCCTATCAATTTAGCAAATGTAAATTTGCTAAAGAATTATACTTCAAGGTAATTAAATAACCCTAGCTAGAGAGAGGACGTTCTAGTTCAGAAAAGAATGTTAAGCTAATAAATATGCTAAAAGTGACAGAATATGAAAGAGATTTGGACATTCCTGTAGTGACAGTCACACTATAATACCACACAGATTATTTTCTGATTGCAAGAGGAAAAAAAAAACAAAAACAAAAGGAATTTTGCACCAGGCTATAGTCTGTCACTACCCTAACCAGTGTGTACTTAATGTTGGGACACAAACATTATATGTCTTCCGATATGGTGTCATTCAAAGTTTGAAACATTAGCTCTGATAAATTTCTTACAAAACTGTTTAATTTAAATCTAATCCAGACAGAAATTCTAATATCTAGATCATAGGGAAGCATGCTGGAAATTCTGCAAGAATTGATGTTACAGTCTTGAGTCTGAAATCTGCAGGGCTTTCCAGCAGGCTGGAATTCAGGTAGGATTGCTAAGTTAATGATTTGAGAAAGAATTCCTTTTTACTCTGGAAATCTCAGACTTTGCTCTTAAGTCAATCAACTCACAGACCAAGGCCCACCCTCCTGTGGCAGGATAATCTGCTTTACTTAAAGTCAACTAATTGTCAATGTCAATCATATCCAAAAAAAATTCCTTCACAACATCTAGGCTTGTGTTTTAAAAAAACAACTGGGCACCATAACCTATCCAAGTTAAAAAATTAATCACCACAGGTATGATAATGTGGTGTGTATGTGTTTTTTTCTGTGTAAGAAAATACTTTTTAGAAACCTAAATTAAATAATTTAGGGATAGAATATGCCGTTTGCAATTTTCTTTGAGGCACTTTGGAAAAAATGAGTGATTTTAAACAGACTAGATTTTCATAATGGATTCATATCAATCTAGCTATATGCTATTTATAAAAGATACACCTAAAACATAGGACATGTATTAACATATACCAGTTAAATACTAACATAAAGCAAGCTGTGTTAACAATATTAATGTGAGACAAAATAGATTTTAACTTAAAAAGCATTACTGCATAGGGAAAGGGTCACTACTTGTAAAGGGTTTGATATACTAAGGAGCTAATAATAATTCTAAACTTGAAACTACTCAATAAAAATAGCTTCAAAATATATGAAGCAAAATGGAAAGAATTACAAAATGAAATCGACAAATTTACTACCAAGGAAGATTTCAATACATTTCTTATAATGATTCTTAGATGAACCAGAGCAAAAATTGATAAAGATAAGGATAAGACAAGCCACCAAATAATAGACTTGATTTATTAAATATAAAATTCTAACTATAACAAATATTATTCTCACTGTTCAGCTTAATTTGAGGTTTCTATTAGAAGATGACTACATTTGCTATTTGGGGATACTTTTGAATATGACCCCATTGTTTAGATATAATATGATTAGAAATGTTACTAGGGTCTTAGGATAAAGGTCTAATCATTGTTTCATGATATAATTGCTATTTCTGGTTATCTCCTAAGAGGTAAGTTCAAAATGAGGTTTAGTATATGAAATGGTTTCATATAACTACTAGAACTTTACTCCTGTAGACTTAAAAATATTTTTTCTAATGCTACCTTTTAAAAACTTCCTTTATTTCAAAAGTATTTATCATTTCTTCTCTTTTTGGCAGAAATACATTTTGGTTGTTATATTATCCCAAGATAGGTGAGCATTTGAACTTCAGTTTGAATCTCCAAATATCTTATTTGAGGCATAAAATACCACTAGGTAAGAGTCTTTACAGAACATATTTGAATGCTCAGCATCTTTGTAAGGATCTGAAGAAATCAACAAGACACAAGGCTCCACTAATCCTAAGGAACTTAAAAAATTACTAGATACTTTGGGTTTTATATGACTACTGCATATATGGTTTATATCTAATTTTCGGCAATATTTTACTAATTTATCTAATAAGGATCAAATTGGGTCTCAGAGAGTGGGAATTCTAATTATATCTAACTCCTTCACAGGCTTTAATATATCATTTTTCAATGAAATAAAATGTCCTAATATGCCTGGTGTATTTCCCTAAAGGACAAACATTGCTTATGGATTGCCCTCTTATTCATCCTGATACTGGGAGTCACTCTATCCTTTAGAACTAGCAAAGAAAGAAAAAAAGAAATTTGCATGAAGATGCTATGTATGTATGTGTTTGTGTGTATGTGAGTATATGTGTGTGTTTAATTAACATTTTATCTATGAATAAAAAGTCATTGTTTTCTTTGGTTTATTAAAAAATGTAGACTTCTTGCATTATGATTCTGATAAAGATGTAATGTCTTCCCTCTTTAGCAATGTAGATTCCTGGGAGAATACATGGATTGTCAAAATATGTTGATTATTTCCAATATAACATTTTTGTCAAAAGCTTTGTGTTTTCTCTTGCTTTGAAATACATATAATTCCAAGGAGGTAAAAATCAAAGAGTATTCCATTAAAATTTTGGACACAAAATGTAACTACCTTTAGTTTTACATATGCACATGAGAAATACAAGAGATGAATAGTTTGGGATTTTTCTAGTAAATAGAGCTACAAATTATTTAACTTGAATACGCTTATTTCTGCCCTTTAAACAGCATCTGATTTTTCTCAGTTTCACTCATGAATCATTCTAAAATGAATGCTTTATGGGGCACCTGGGTGGTTCAGTTGTTAAGCGTCTGCCTTCAGCTCAGGTCATGATCTCAGGGTCCTGGGATCGAGCCCCACATTGGGCTCCTTGCTCAGCGGGAAGCCTGCTTCTCCCTCTCCCTCCCCCTGCTTGTGTTCCTGCTCTCACTGTGTCTCTCTCTGTCAAATAAATAAATAAAATCTTTAAAATAAAAAGATAAATAAATAAAATAAAATGAACGCTTTATGTAGTCAAATCTCAAACAGAGGAGTAGCTTCTCCTGACATTCTGCTCTTTTCCTTAGACTCAGCTAATGATAAGATGCTACAGTGAGAGATAGCTCCTAAAATTCGTTAGCATGGTTGTGAATGGTAAGCTTTCAATATTCTACAGCTGTAAGAGTCATTAGATTTTTAACAGCCTGAAGATGGGATATAGACATTTTCTCTTCCTAAGTAAGATAGTAATAGTCTAGCTTATTATAGTTCATATGGCTGTTATTTATGTTTCAAATCTTGTGGAAATAGAATATAAATTTTTTTTCTATTTGAAAGAGCTATTTATTTTTATATTATAAAAATTGAATATCACAATAAAATAAAAGTAGGGCCAAATGAATCATAGAAATAGAAGCCATGGATCTCTGTCTCCCAGATTAAATGGAAGGGAGGTTTGCAGTGATTTTTGATTCAATGCAAGTCACTTTATAGTTAACACATAAAAATAAAAAACACAATAAAATTACATCATTCAGAAAGTAGTAAATAATCTTTAAGCTCGTGAGTTTATCTGGTAATAGTCCACGTTTGTTACTGCACATCTCTGGGGATGATACTGGATGTTCTTTTTAAAAAATAAACCTTAAAATTTTGGCAACACAGTGGATTGAGCTAAGTCACATGGGCATCTTTCCACCTCTCCCTCATAAAACATCATAGAATATAGAGTAATTCTTAAAAAGAGATGTGAGTTTACAAAAAAAAGAAACTCTGAGATGAAAGAATTGAGGAGAATAATGAAAGCAAAAATGGAAAATTTGAGTTGATACTTTGGAAGCCTTTGGGAATTTTAGACTTAGGTATATGGTCTTGCTACGGGCTGGAAGCTGAAAATATGCAGAAGATGTGCTCTTGAGGGGAATGTAATGCACCAGGAGACTCTTAATAGCTGGTTCTTCAGGAGACTTAGGAGCTGCCCTTTCTATAACAGAGATTAGAACTACTCTTCTTACTGACTGAGAAAAACAAGCATCTGTCTGGGGCTTTGGATGAAGGATAATGTGTAGTAAAAGCTGAGGTGTCAACCTTTCAAGTTTATTCAAGATTATTGAAACCCAAATGTTTCCTTTAACAACTATACTATTTTCTTTACAGAGACATACACATATGTCTCTTGCTGGAATTCAGAAATTAAAAATCTCTACTGCAGAGGAGTTCACAATAATAAATTACCATGTCATAAAATCTATCACCATGAGGGAAATTCAGAAAATTCAACAAAAGATAACCTATTCTTAAAAGTATCAAAGGTATATTGAAGAGAATAGAAATCATAATAAATAATTGGAAGTATGAAGAAAGAACAGGTAAATTTGAAAAAGAGCAAAGTAGAATGCTAAAAATTTAAGATATGGTCATCATTATTTTAAAAAATTGATTAGATAAATAACTTATTGTATAGAGTTGAAGAAAAAATGTGCCAAGTGGAATATAAATGTGAGGAAATACATAAATTCAGAACAGAAAGAAGATGAACTATCATGAGATGAAATATATGAAACCCTGTTTTAGACATGGGAGATAAAATAGGAAATTTTGATGCATTTTAACAGGAGTGTCAGAAGGAAACAGGACAGAGATATAATTCTACAAAGAAAAGTGGTTGAAAATCTTCAGGAATTAAGACACGATTGTTCTAATTAAAATGTCACACATTATATTTCTAAAAAGAATAAATAACCTCTGACTTATACATATTTTGAACAAATTCCAGAGAAAATAAATATTTTGTGTGATTTATTTACTTTCATAAAAGATGTTCATAAGAATATATAAAGACAAGAAGCTTTAATGCACCTAATAACATTTTGAAACATAGAAATCAAAATCTGATATGTTAATGAAAAAAAATGACAAAAACTCAATGAGATACTTTTGTTATACATCTTCCAGCAATGGACAGATAAAAATTGCCAAAAAAAAAAAGGACATTGATAATTTGAATAGTACAATTAGTAGGCTTGATATATGTACTCCAGAATGTGTGGTGGTTTATATGTTGGGGACATATGTGTACATTTACAGAGAGCGAATTACAGAGAGGGGAGAGAAAGAGAGATAGAAGGAAAAAGAAAATTTTGTTCCTAATATACTAAGTATACAATTTATTAAATATAAATGGGATAGTCACTAAAGCTGACTGCGCATTATGAAACAAAGAAAATTCCAACAAATTCAAAAAATCAGAAAATAATAAATCACATTATTTGGTCAAATTCAATTTAGTAAAAATTATTTTTTTATGATTACAAAAGCAAAATAGCTAAAACTGTCCACTTGAAAAGTCTGAAAAACATTTCTAAACCTCAGATTTAAGATAATATTAAAATTGAAATTATAACTATTTGAGAAAAGTGCAAGAGCATACTATATTTGAAAATCCTGACAGGTAAACAGATCTGTATTCAGACTAAAATTTATATTTCATAATACCTTTTGTACAAAGGAGTAAGGTAGAAAATAAATAACTCTCACCACTCTCACTCAACATAGTACTGGAAGTCCTAACCTCAGCAATCAGACAACAAAAAGAAATAAAAGGCATCCAAATCAGCAAAGAAGTCAAACTTTCACTCTTTGCAGACGACATGATACTCTATGTAGAAAACCCAAAAGACTCTATCAAAAAATTGCTAGAACTGATACATGAATTCAGCAATGTCACAGGATATAAAATCAGTATACAGAAATTTGTTGCATTTCTACACACCAAGAATGAAGCATCAGAAAGAGAAATCAAGGAATCAATCCCATTTACGATTGCACCAAAAAACATTAAGATACCTAGGAATAAACCTAACCAAAGAGGTAAAAGATCTATACTTTGGAAACTATAGAACACTTATGAAAGAAATTGAAGAAGATACAAAGAAATGGAAAAACATTCCATGCTCATGGACTGGAAGAACAAATATTGTTAAAATGTCTATACTACTCAAAGCGATCTATGCATTCAATGCAATCCCTATCAAAATAACACCAGCATTGTTCACAGAGCAAGAACAAATAATTCTAAAATTTGTATGGAATCAGAAAAGACCCAGAATAGTCAAAGTAACATTGAAAAAGAAAACCAAAGTTGGAGGCATCACAATTCTGCACTTCAAGCTGTATTACAAAGCTGTAATCATTAAGACAGGATGGTACTGGCACAAAAACAGAAGAGAGAACAATAGAACAGAAGGAGAGAACCCAGAAATAGACCCTCAACTCTGTGGTCGCCCAATCTTCAACAAATCAGGAAAAAATATCCAATGGAAAAAAGACAGTCTCTTCAACAAATGGTGTTGGGAAAATTGGACAGCCACATGCAGAAGAATGAAACTGGACCACTTTGTTACACCATACACAAAAATAAATTCAAAATGGATGAAAGACCTACATGTGAGACAGGAATCCATCAAAATCCTAGAAGAGAAGACAGCAAACCCTTTGACCTTAGCAGCAGCAACTTCTCCAGGTCTCCAGAGGCAAGGGAAACAAAAGCAAGTGAATTATTGGGACTTCATCAGGATAAAAAGTTTTTACACAGAAAAGGAAACAGTCAACAAAACCAAAAGGCAACCTATGGAATGGGAGAAGATATTTGCAAATGGCATATCAGATAAAGGATTAGTATCCAAAATCTATAAAGAACTTAACAAACTCAAACCCAAAAAATAAAAAATCCAGTCAAGAAATGGGCAGAAGACATGAACAGACATTTCTCCAAAGAAGACATATAGGGGTCCCTGAGTGGCTCACTTGATTAAGTGTATGACTCCTGGTTTCAGCTCAGGTCATGATCTCAGGGTCTGAAATCAAGCCCCATGTCAGGCTCTGCACTGGGCATAGAGCCTGATTAGGATTCTCTCTCTCTCCCTCTCCCTCTGCTCCCCTACACTCATGCACGTGTTCTCTCTCTCTCTCTCTCTCAAATCAATAAATCTTTTAAAAAAATAAAAAGACACACAAATGGCTAACAGACACATGAACAAATGTTCAACATCGCTCAGCATCAGGGAAATACAAATCAAAACCACAATGAGATACCACCTCACAATGGTCAGAATAGCTAAAATTAACTCAAGAAACAAGAGATGTCAGTGAGGATGTGGAGAAAGGGGTACGCTCCTACACTGTTGGTGGGAATGCAAGCTGGTGCAGCCACTCTGGAAAACAGTATGGCGTTTCCTCAAAAACTTAAAAATATAACTACCCTACAACCCAGAAACTGCACTACTAGGTATTTTTCCAAAGGATACAAAAATACTGACTGGAAGGGGCACATGCACCCCAATGTTTATAGCAGCAATGTCCACAATAGCCAAACTATGGAAAAAGCCCAGATGTCCATCGACAGATGGATAAAGAAGATGTGGTTTATATACACAATGGAATATTACTCAGCCACCAAAAAGAAGGAAATCTTGCCCATCTGCAATAACATGGATGGATCTGGAGAGTTTTAGGCTTAGTGAAATAAGTCAGCCAGAGAAAGACAAATACCATATGATTTTACTCATGTGGAATTTAAGAAACAAAACTGATGAACATAGGGGAAGGAAAGGAAAAATAAAATAAAGTAAAAACAAACAAACAAAAAACCAAAAGCAAAACAAAAAAAGAAAGTTCTACATATAATTTTACATATATTTATGAATCTACATAACATAAATAATTATGTTGTAAAAACTAATTATCAAAATTGTCTTAAAAAAACAAAATTGTCTTAAAAAGAGAAAAAATAGCAACCACAATATGACAAATTTGTCAATGGATTAGTCAAAAAAGTAAAAAAGAAAAGAAAAGAAAAAACCCATTTCACAGATTATTATAGCAACATCTTAAATAATTTAAAAAATCTTTATGTATAAATACCTAGAACATAGAAAAAGATGATGTTTGTCCTCTTAATAGAACATTTATTTAAAAAATAGGTATATGGGTGCCTGGGTGGCTCAGTTGGTTAAGCGACTGCCTTCGGCTCAGGTCATGATCCTGGAGTCCCGGGATCGAGTCCCACATCAGGCTCCCTGCTTGGCAGAGAGCCTGCTTCTCCCTCTGACCCTTCCCCCTCTCATGTGCTCTCTGTCTCTCTCATTCTCTCTGTCTCAAATAAATAAATAAAATCTTAAAAAAAAAATAGGTATAGGTTTCTGTCTAATCTGGCATCTAAAAATAAAGGCAAAATTCTGATTAAAATATTACCAAATTGAAATCAGTGGTATACAAATACAGTAGTATGGCTTCCATTATTAGAATAGCACCAGCATCATTTATGTAATTTAATGGCAACTCAAAATCAAGATACATAATTAAATTTTAAAAATTTAAGGAGGAATATAATATGATGGTTTTAATAAATAAATAACTGTTAATTCAGCATTACTGACAAAATGAAATGTAAGGCCTTAAGAAGTGAGAAATAGGAAATCCTACTGGATAAAGAATATCTCTCAGCACATAGATTAGATATCACACTAAATGATAAAACATGAACACCATTCCTATTTCATATAATACACTTAAGATGGCTATTAGTTACTGTTTCACATAAGAGAGGTCTTTGTCAAGGCTAATAAAACATGAAAAAAAATGGAGAGGGCACAAATATTACTTTACAGGCAATCGAATTCTCTCTTGGGCAATCAACTCTAAACATGTTTAAATTATTTTTTAAAAGATTTTATTTATTTATTTGACAGAGAGAGAGAGAGCAAGCGAGCACAAGCAGGGGGAGCAGCAGAGGGAGAGGGAGAAGCAGACCATACGAGAGGCTCAACCCCAAGACCCGGTTATCATGAGCTGAGCCAAAGGCAGACGCTTAACTGACTGAGCCACCCAGGTGCCCCCAAATTTTTAAACTATTAAGACAATTCAATAGCTTGTCTATATACAAAATGAAATCTTAAAACCAACAGCTTTTGAATATACTAGTGATAACCAGCCAGAAAATTATCATGGGAAAACTATGTTACTTGTAATAGCAATAAAAACCATGCAATATCTAGAGATAAACCTAATAAGAAACATACAAGACCCATTAGGACAAGTAGGGAAGATTTTATCAGAAATTAAAAAACTAATTCTAAATTTGACAGATGGAGAAAGTATACCATAGTATAAAAATATAGGCCTGTAATTGAACAAAAATGTATCCTACCAGATATCAAGCATATTACATAAAATTAGCAATTAAAATATGTTCTTTAGATACAGGTAAAAATGTTAGGTCAAGGATCAATAAAGTATATAGGAACTAAATTATTTGTATGTAGGATAATTTTCATTTTGATAACTTTGCAATTCAGAGTGGACAAACGGATTACCCAATAAATGGCCTAGGGCAATTTGATAGCTACATGAATAGACAACCTCATGTCATATGCTAAGATTTACTACATGTTTCTTAAATAGGTTAAAGCATTTAAAAATAATCTTTAAAATATTAGCAGAAAATGTAGAAATTTTTCTTTTCTTTTGCAGTGAGAAAGATATTTCCAATTAGAAAACAATTGACAAATGTATCCTTATAAAGACAAAAAAGGAAAAACAAAAAGTTTCAAAAAATACCACATTAAAAATATGTAAGTCAATTGAAATGTTGGGATACAAGAACACAGAATTAATAAACAAAATTCTCATACGGCTCTTAAAAAGGTTTTTTTTAAAGATTTTATTTATTTGTGTGAGAGAGCATGAGCAGGTGGATGGTCAGAGGGAGAAGCAGACTCCCCCCACTGAGCAGGTAGCCCGATGTGGGGCTCCACCCCAGGACCCAGGGATCAGGACCTGAGCCGAAGGCAGACGCTTAACCAACTGAGCCACCCAGGCGCCCTTTAAAAAAGATTTTTTAAAGGCAACCAACCATATCGGAAAAACAAGCAAAGGATATAAAAATATATTAAGAAAAAAAATTCTAGAAAACATGTAAAATTATGGTCAACACATAAAGTTATGCTCAACGTTAGTAGCAAAGAAGACATGCAAATTAAAAGCAATCAGTTATTTTTCACATAGGAGATTGTCTAAAACTTTTAAGAAAATTTTACCATCAGTGTTATCAGGAACTCAGGGAAATGACAGTTCTTCATATACCATGGAACGAGAAAGTGGAGAAATGTTTTTAGAAAAGTTTTTGGTAGAATTTTCTAATGCTTAATTATTAATTCTTTTGATCAATAAATTCTGCTTTTAGAGATGTCTTCTGAAGTAACACTCAAAAAACAAATATATTCAACATAACTAATCATCAGGAAAATTCAGATAAAAGCACAATGAGGTATTGTTTCACACCTGGCAAAAATGCCACCATCAAGAAGATGAGATTACAAGTGTTGAGGGGACTGGAGAAACAGGAACCCTTGTGCACTGTTGAGGGGAATGTATACTGGTACAGCCACTAAGGAAAATAGTATGGAGTTCCTCAAAAAATTAAAAATAGAATTATCATATGATCCAGCAACCCCAGTTCTGTGTATGCATCCCCAAATAATCAAATCAGGACAAGGAAGATATATGTATACCCCCATGTTCATTGTAGCATTAATTAAAAGAAAAAACATAGAAACAACCTAAGTGTCTAATGTTCATTGACAGTTGAATGGATAAAGAGAATGTAATGTTCCTCTGTATAATTTCATAATATATATAATAATATATTCATATGATATGAGCATATATTTGTGTAATATATATTCATAATGTATATTACAATATACACATATATATTATTGAGCTATAAAACAGGAGGATAAATTGCCATTAGTGATTACATGGATGAACATTGCAGGCATTATATTTCATGCAATAAGTCAGACAGAAAAATAAATATGATTTCACTTGTGTGTGAAGTCCAAAAAAAAAAAGCAAAACTGAAGTCTTATAAACAGATAGCAATTTAGTGGTTGCTGGGAATGAATGATAGATAAATGAATGAACATGGTCAAAGGGTACAAATTTTCAATTACAAGATGAGTAAGTTCTATGTGTCTCATATACAGAATGGTGACCGCAGTTAGTAATACTATATTGTATACATGAGAGGTGCTAGAAAAATATATCTTAAAATTTCTTGGGGCTTCTGGGTGGCTTAGTAGGTTAAGCATCTGCCTTCAGCTCAGGTGGTGATCCCTAGGTCCTGGGATCGGAGCCCCGCATCAGGCTCCCTGCTTGGTGGGGAGTCTGCTCCTCCCTCTGCCTTCTCCCCCTTCTTGTTCTCTCTCTCTCTCTGTCAAAAAAAAAAAAATTTCTTAAGCCCTCAAGAAAAATAATTATGTGAGGTGATGGCTTTCTATTTATTTATTTTTTTAAACATTTTTTTATGTATTTGACAGAGAGAGAGATAGTGAGAGAGGGAGCACAAACGGGGGTGCAGCAGGCAGAGGGAGATGAAGAAGCTCCACCAAGCAAGGAGCCCGATGGGTGGCTCGATCCCAGAACCCTAGGATCATGACCTGAGTTGAAGGCAAACACTTAACCGACTGAGCCACACAGGCACCCTGATGGATTTCTTAACTAACCTTACTATAGTGACCTTTGTCCAATATATGCATATATCAAATCATCATGTTGTATGCCTTAAACATTACACCTCAATAAAGCTGGAAAAAAACAATTAGTTTATTGGGGCAAAATTATTATTATTATTTTTATTTTTTATTGTTATGCTAATCACCATACATTACATCATTAGTTTTTGATGTAGTGTTCCATGATCTATTGTTTGTGTATAACACCCAGTGCTCCATGCAGAACGTGCCCTCCCCAATATCCATCAAAATTATTTTTAATTAGAAAGGTTGAAATCAATCTAAGTGGCCATCAATATGAGAGAAATATAATACATATAATGCTATGAATTATTTCCTATACGTAATGTTAAATAAAAATAAAAATATTTTCAAAGTAGATAACATGTAAAATCACAATTGATGTTCTCATGTAAGGTATTACTAGATTTTTTTTTTTCTCTAACTCAAAGCCTTTATTCTCTCTGTTTCTAAAGGACCTACATATTTGTCCACACTGATTACTAGAGAGACTGCATTTATTGATGAAATGCTGTTTAATTTTCTGTTGTTAATTTTGATTCCACATTTCTTTGGTATCTAGAGAAATCTTGTTTCTACTTTTAAAATCTGGATGTATTGATTTAGTAGTCGGTATCTTGGTGTAATTTAAAGTAACACTGTATAGTTTAAGATTGGTATCATGGGGTCCTGCATTTAAACAGACTCTTTAGAACCACTATGTAAACTTTTTCAGTCATATGGAAATTCGGCTCTGTCTGATGAGACAGTCAAGTGAAATGTCAAACTAAATGGTCTGAAGAAGACTAGAAAGGAGCAAGTGAGGAAATTAAGGCCAAATATACACAAATCCAATTTTTAAAATCAAGGAAAATACTCAATTAAAAATTCTCAGACAGTTGTTTCCAATTAGAAAACAACTGACCTCTTAAAGAGAATCCTTGGATAAAACAACATATTAACCTAAAATAAACATAATCATAAAAATTTACAGTAGGAAATTCTACACAACTAGACCTCTTAAGATATGTGCCATTGTATGTGTTAGTTTGCAAATATTGATTCTCTAATACATCTATCAAACTGAACATCATCAGGTAAACAAGTCATGGAATCTGAACATTTTCAGGTAGTAACCACATTCACTGAACATTCACTGTATCCCTTTAGGCAAACAAAGTACCCTCCCTATTTGTGGTAGATCAAATAACTCAATATGGTATCACATTAAAAACAATAATTTCTTTGCCGGAATATCTTATTTAAAATGTTTTAATGACTATGGATGGCATTAAAATGATCTTATAAGAAAATGATAGTAAAGATCATAATGTGAGAACTTCATAAAGAACTAATTGCCAACCATGGGTCTAGGCAAAAAAGATTGATACATAATCATACTTATGGGTAAAGAGAAGAGTAAAGCTACTTTCTATATTGAGTTTCTTCTCTGAGTGAAAGGAATTAAAGAACTTATAAGTATGCTTATATTTGAATAATATGTCATAAGGACAAGGTGCTTTCACACATTTAATCTTGTTTGAGCTGAGCAATGTTTTGAGGAAGGCAGGGCTTATTGGCTCAGAGTACCAAAAAGAAAACCAGATCAGAAATGTCAACAATCTGTCCATAGTCACAGTACTAGGAAGAGTAAAACCAGAGTAGCTGAAACTTAATCTGGTGTTTCCCAGCTACTTGTGTTGTGAGGCTTGATCAAGAAAGTCCAATGGGCACTGGGAAGGGCTGCCATGGGAGCAAAGTATGGAATAGTCACAGTGAGAGGAAACTCATATTTACCTCTCTCTTCTATTCGTATATTAAACTTGGAGGTCTACTAGATATAATAAAATAAGAAAATAAGATATAATAATTATTCTTTTAGAATATTTTTAAAAATTATATGCCAACAAATTGGACAACCTTCCCAGAAGAAATAGATAAATCCCTAGAAACATAAAACTTATGAAAACTGAAGCAGAAAGAAATATAAAATATGAACAGACTGATTTCCAGCAATGAAATTGAACCAGTAATTGGGGCACCTAGATGGCTCAGTCAGTTAAGCATCTGCCTTCAGCTCTGCCTCAGCTCAGGTCCTGATCTCAGGGTCCTGGGATTCAGCCTTGTGTCAGGTTCGCTGCTCAGTGGGGGAGTATGCTTCACCCTGTCCATCTGCCCCTCCCCTTCCCCTTCATGCTGCTCATGCTCTCTCTTTCTCTCTGAAATAAATAAATAAAATCTTTAAAAAAAAAACAGAAAGAAATTGAACCAGTAATCAAAAAACTCCCAATAAACAAGTTCAGGACCCGATGGCTTCTCACATGAATTCTACCAAACATTTAAAGAAGAGTTAATACCTATTCTTCTCAACTACTCCAAAAAATGAAAGAGGAAGGAAAACTTCCAAATTTATTTAATGAGGCCATGATTACCCTGATACCAAAACCAGATAGACACCACAAAAAAAGAGAGTTACAGGCCAATATCTCTGACAAATATAGATACAAAAATCCCCACAAAAATATTGGCAAACCAAATCCAACAACATATTAAGAAAAATCATTCACCACAACCAAGTGAAATTTATTCCCAGCATACAAAGGTGGCTCAATATTTACAAATCAATGGGATAAATCACATCAATAAGAGAAAGGATTAAAACAGTATAATCATTTTAATAGATGCAGAAAAAGCATTTCAGAAAATACAACATCCATTCATTATAAAAAGTCTCAACAAAGTAGGTTTAAAGGGAACATACCTCAACATAATAAAGGCCCTATATGAAAAACCCACAGTGAACATCATACTCAATGGGGAAAAACAGAGTTCTTCCCCTAATATCAGGAAGAGAACAAGGATTTCCACTCTCACCACTTTTATTCAACATAGTACTGGAAGTCCTAGCCACAGCAATCAGACAACAACAGCAGCAACAACAAAATAAAAAATAAATAAATAAATAAACAGACAAATAAATGCCATCCAAATTGGTAAGGAAGAAGTAAAGCTTGGACTATTTGCAGATGACATAATATTACATGTAGAAAACTCAAAAGACTGCACCAAACTCCTACTAGAACTGATAAATGAATTCAGTAAAGTTGCAGGATACAGAATCAATGTACAGAAATCTGTAGCATTTCTATACACTAATAATGAAGCAGCAGAAAGAGAAATTAAGAAAACAATCCCGGGGCACCTGGGTGGCTCAGTCATTAAGCATCTGTCTTCGACTCAGGTCATGGTCCCAGGGTCTTGGGTTTGAGCCCCAAATCAGGCTCCCTGCTCAGCAGGAAGCCTGCTTCTCCCTCTCCCACTCTCCCTGCTTGTGTTCCTTCTCTCACTGTGTCTCTCTCTGTCAAATAAATAAATAAAATCTTAAAAAAAAAAAAAAAACAGAAAATAGGGGCGCCTGGGTGGCTCAGTCGGTTGAGCGACTGCCTTCGGCTCAGGTCATGATCCCAGAGTCCTGAGATCGAGCCCCGCATCGGGCTCCTGCTCAGCGGGAAACTGCTTCTCCCTCTCTCACTCTCCCTGCTTGTGTTCCCTCTCTCGCTGTGTCTCTCTCTGTCAAATAAATAAATAAAATCTTTAAAAAAAAACCAGAAAATAATCCCATTTACAATTGTATCAAAAATTATAAAATACCTAGGAATAAATTTAACCAAAAAGGTGAAAGACCTGTACTCTACTGGAATATAATAACTGGAAAACACTGAGGAAAGAAATTGAAGATTACACAAAGAAATGGAAAGATAGTCCATGCTTATGGATTGGAAGAACAAATACTGTTAAAATGTGTATACTACCCAAAGCAATCTACAGATTTAATGCAATCCCTATCAAAACACCAAGAGCATTTTTCACAAAACTAGAAGAATCCAAAAATTTATGTGGAACTACAACAGACCTCAAAAAGCCAAAGCAACCTTGAAAAAGAAAAACAAAACTGGATGTATCACAATTCTAACCTTCAAGTTATATTACAAAGCTGTGGTAATCCAAAGAGTACGGTCCTGGCACAGAAATAGTCACATATATCGATGGAATAGAATAGAAAGCCCAGAAACAAACCCACAATTATATGGTCAATTAATCTTTGAAAAGGCAGCAAGACTATGCAATGGGAAAAAGACAGTTTCTTCCACAAATGGTGTTGGAAAAAGGGGACAGCAACATGCAAAAGAATGAAACTGGACCACCTTCTTACAGCATCTACAAAAATAAACTCAAATGGACTAAGGACCTAAATGTGAGACCTGAAACCATAAACATCCTAGAAGAGAGCATAGGCAGTAGTTTCTCTGACATAGGCTATAGGAACATCTTTCTAAATATGTCTCCTGAAGCAAGGAAATCAAGAGCAAAAACAAACTATTGGGAGGGACTACATCAAAATAAAAACTTTTGCACAGTGAAGAAAGCAACCAACAAAACTAAAAGACGACAGACTGAATAGGAGAAGGCATTTGCAAATGGCATATCCAATAAAGGGTTAGTGTCCAAAATATATAAAGAACTCATACAACTGATCACCCAAAAACCAAATAATCCAAATAAAAAATGGGCAGACAACATGAACAGATATTTCTCCAAAGAAGACATACAGATGGCTAACAGACACATGACTAATTCTCATCATCAGGGAAATGCAAATCAAAACCACAGTAAGATATCACCTCACATTTGTCAGAATGGCTAAAATAAAAAACACAAGAAACAACAAGTATTGGGAAGGATGTGGAGAAAAAGAAAGCCTCATGCATTATCATAGTAATGCAAACTGGTGCAGCCACTGCACCAGTCTGGAGGTTCCTCAAAATTTAAAAATAAAACTACCCTATGACTGGAGACAGTCTGGAGGTTCCTCAAGACAGTCTGGAGGTTCCTCAAAAGTTAAAAATAAAACTACCCTATGACTCAATAATGCCATACTGGGTATTTACCAGAATAATTTGAAAACACTAATTTGGATGCTAATTAGTGAAAACACTAATTTGATATTTGCACCTCTAGGTTTATTTCAACATTATTTACAATAGTCAAACTATGGAAGCAGCTCAAGAGTCCACCGATAGATGAATGGGAAAAGAAGATGCAATTATATATATATACATATATACACATATATACACACACACACACACACACACACACACACACAATGGAATATTACTCAGCCATCAAAAAGAATGAAACCTTGCCATCTGCAACGACATGAAGCTAGAAATTATAATGCTAAGCAAAATAAGTCAGTCAGAGAAAGACAAAATACCATATGATTTGACTCATATGTGGAATTTAAGAAATAAAACAGTGAACAAAGGAACAAAAAAAGAGAGAGACAAACCAAAAAACAGGCTCTTAACTATAAAGAACAAACAGATGGTTACCAGAGGGGAGGTGAGTAGGGGACAGGTGAAATAGGTGTTGGAGATTAAGGAGTACACTCATCTTGATGAGCACTGAGTAATATATGGAATTGCTGAATCATTATATTGTGCACCTGAAATTAATATAACACTGTATGTCAACTACACTGGAATTAAAATTCAATTAACAAGAATAGAATAGAATAGAATAGAATAGAATAGAATAGAATAGAATAGAATAGAATGGAATAGATATAAAATAAGACTCCTTCAGGTTTGGTTTTGTTGAACCCCCAGGAAAATAGGTACCAACTACTTCACTGCAAAGCAAGGTGCTAAATAACCATGTGGTAATAACAAAACAAGTATTCAAAAACCAGTTCTATGTTTCCTAATAACTCAATTTCATAAAGGATTTAAAGAGGTGAAGAAAAAAGGCCAGGAGGTTTGCTGCCCTCTAGAAGATTATATTTAAGAGAGTTGATGGGTACTGTAACAGCTTCTCTCTGCTCTTGAATACATCAGAAGCCACAACCAGTCAGGATGGAGCAGAATGCATGATGGAAAGAGAGAAGGCAACCACAGGATTCATTCTCCCACAATAGGCTGATTTTGGGGAACAAGGAATTATAAGTTTCAAGGAAGTTTAGAATTTTGATTGTTATCCCATAGTGTGTGTATGTGTGTGTGTGTGTGTGTGTGAAGTAATCAGAGGATTTGCTTTTAAATCTGAGAATGACTAGCAAAATCTTAAAAACCTCTCACTAGTTTTTATTTAAATAGTGAATAAAAGGAAACCCTTGAGTGTTCAAAGACACTGTTGCTTGTTGAAAGTGGTTGTGGGAAAATGAAGCTTCTCTTTGATGACATCATATGAACCTCTATGTCATGCAATGACAAGACACTTATGAACACTTATCATGTCCAAAGCAGAGTCCTCAAACCTGCTTTCCCCCATCCCCACATCTTTTCCTCCTTTTGACTCTCTCATCATTATTACTGATCCAATTTCTCAGGCCCAAAACTTGAGTATACACCTTTACTCCTTATTTGCAACACTTCCTACACCCAACCCATCAGGAAGTCATGTGGTCTCAGTCTCCAACATATATAATTGGAATCATTACTTCTGACCATCCAAGTCACTGTCATTCTATTCTGAGGATTCTCATCACTATCCAACTACTGGAAAAGCCTCCTTTCTGGGATCCCATTCAACTCTTACCCCGATAAAGCCCATTTTCTGTAGATCATCCGAAGTTAACTATTAAAGTACAAAACACATCACAACACTCCTTCACTTAAAATTCTCCACTAGTTTATGTTATTTAAGTAAATTGCAACTTCTTTCCTTTGCTTATAACTTTCTGCATGATCTCTGATCTCATTTCTTGTCAGTCCCATCACACCCACGCTGTAATCACACTTGCCTCCTTGCAGTTCTTCTGACAGATCAAACCCATTCCTTCCTTAGGAGCTTTCCATTTGCTATTTTTCTCTGTCTGGATTTGTTTTTTCCAAATCTAATCGTTGGCTGATATTCATTATTCATTCAAGTCTCTGCTCAAATGTCCTCTGTTCAAATGTTTAAAGGGAGCTGTTTTGACCACCCTCTACCTTAGTTACACTTTATGCACATAAACAGACTGTTCTCTTCATAGCACTTGTCATTCTCTCAAGCATTTTTTTACACATTTTTTTAATGTATACACTTGCATGTAATCTCTTTCCCACACTAGAATGCATGTTCTGTGAAGGCAGGCATTTATTCACAGACATGTCCTCAGTGTCTAGGGCAATTTGTGGCTTAGAGCAAGTAGTCAAAAAAGTAGTTTTTTTTAAAGGAATAACTAATGACAGCTAGTGATTTCTGAAGTTATACATTGGATCAAATTAGGATTTAAATATATCTTTGGAAATCTTAACATGACATTGGATTATAACATAAATTAATTTTCATATAGTTTGTGTTTCCTACAAAAACCTTTCAGCTAAGTTATTTTGGTTAATCAACAACAGAGGAAGGAATAGTTAGCCTTCCACTTGGGTATAAAATGTCACAAAGTTCTCAATAAATTCATTCTCTCTAAGGCAAGAGAGAGACTTGGTAAATATAATCCTGCATTTCTAAAATGTCGTTTAGATTTGCCAAATATTTGAAATTAAAGCTTCAGATCCCTGTGTAAAACAAAGGTATTGAGACAGAGGCCCACTGTTTCTCTTAAACTTATGTCCTTGAAAATTAGAAAAACAGTTGGCAACCCTGCCATAAAGGTGCCCTAGAACGCCCTGACAATTAAGCCACTCAATGCTGCGAATACAGTGAGAGCTGACTGATTCAGCATGACACTACTCTTCCTGGAAAGAACAGGTGTGACCACAGTAAGAATCATTGAAAATTTGCTGAAGAGGACACAATTTTGGTCTTGAATGGCTCCATCATCTATTAGCTCAGAGAGGGGAGACAGAAAGATAAGAAATTAAATATCTAGATAAAGGATAATGGTTTAGTTACATTTGGAAAGCCTATAGTGATGCTAGGAAGTGAATTCCTATTTTTAGATTTACAGACAGTAAACACATTATCTGATCAGGGGAATAATTTCAAGTTCTGGCATGCCAAACACACTTTGTGAAGAATAAACTCTCCATGTTGTAATCCCAGAAATGTGCCATATATATGTATATATGTGTATATATATATGTATATATATATATACACATATATACACACACTGGAGAAACTGACCTCATTATTATGTGGCCAAAACTCAGTGAGGCTGGCCTTAGTTATGTATGCTAATGTCAGTTTACCATGTATCTCTTGGCTATTATTCTAGGCCTTTGAGGGTACAGAGATAAATAAAGCCATGTCTTTGCCCTGGAAGGCTGTTTCAAAAGGGATTATTGGGGTGCCTGGGTGGCATCTGGCTCTTGATTTTGGCTCCAGCCTCCATTCCAGCTCTGTGCTCAGCATGGAGTCTGCTTAAGAACCTCTCCCTCTCCCTCTGCCTCTCCCACCTGCTCGCACTCTCGCTCTCTTTCTCTCAGGAAAAAAAAAAAAAAAAAAAAAAAAAAGGAAGGGGTGATTATTAAACCACAGTGCGGTAAGTATTAAAATGAAGTCTGTGGGTCCTCCAAGGGACAAGTGATCTGTAATGGAGGGATCATGAAAGACATCCTGGAAGAGTAGACACAAAAGAAAATGTACAAGGATGATCAGATAATGTGTTTATTGTTAACTCATTAAGTCATGAGTTAACTTAATATCCCCGAACTCAACATTAGTCTTGAGGCATAAATCAACAAAGAGGGAAGGGACATTCCAGAAAGTGGAGATTGCATAATCAGATGCCCTGATGTCTTACATGTGTGGTACCAGAGAATTAAAAGCCTCCATGTTGCTGGAGTGTAAAGTTCTAATCAGAATTTAGGGGAAGATAAGCCCTAGACTGTTAACCTCAGGTCAAAAAGGCCATTCCACATTAACTGTGATTAATGGGAGAATCAGAGTTATTGAAAAGTTTCCACTTTGGAAATCTGGTTTCTGTCTATTTATACCACTGTATCCTAACCAGCTGTTGTCACAGACATAGTTGCACAGAAGTAGAGGTTCTTCATCTAACCCAGTTGTGGCTGGTAAAACAGGAGACAGATGGGAGGGACCGAGATTCAAAGGCATAATTGCCTACCACTATTCTTTGGGTTACTAGCAAGTTGAATTTCCAACCAATGAAGTCCAGGTTTTATGAGACAGTATTTCCAGAAAACTCAATATTGGCAAATAGGGCCACCGAGCAGATAATAAAACCCAGTGAAGGTAGAGGCCATGGATACTTTGACCACCATTGTATAACCAAAAATTGCAAAAATTCCTAGCATGTTATGGATGCTCAGAAATTAGTTGTTGAATGAATGAGTAAATTAAAGCCTTTTTAAATTAGTTTGAGGTTGAAGGATAAATAGGAGATAGTGGGCTCTATGGTAAGAATTAAGCCATGGATAAACTGCTGGAGAGAGACAAAAACTTATTGAAGAAATTGTGAGATCAGCATCGTTCTAGTGGCCTTGAACACTTTATGTTTGAAATGGACCCTCTGGAAGAAAGAAGAGAGGTATGATAGGGAACAGAGAAGGGATGGCGCTGCTGTGCTAGTGTGGAGGGCTCTGATGAGAATGACTTTGGAGATGGACTAATCTCCATAGATGTAGGACTTCTTCTCTACAACACTAAGAAGCCTAAATATGGAAGTGAGAGGTATTACTACAAATAGTTTAAGCTTGTTCTACTAATGATTACACTTTTAAATTCTAAAAAGTGATTATCAGGAGTATGATTTACATTTTAATATCAGGTGTTTTAGACTGATTAAATTATAAAGGAACTGTGGGCGCAGTAAAATACTTCTTTATGTATGATTTATTTAAAATGATTTTTTAGAGATGAGAAGTTTTTACTAAAGAACTTGGAGATTTTCTTGCACTTTTATTTTATTTATTTATTTTTAATCTATGGCTTTATTCCTTACAATAAAAAAATAGATATCTCCTTGAAAAAAATTGGAAGTACTGCTGTACATGGTATATATATATATATATATATATAACAAATGTCTTCTTGGATATAATTATTCAGGTGTAACATTTTATATTTTAAAAATACACTTACTTTATATGCTGCAAAAATGGACAAAATAATAGGAAAGATGTGTATGATGCTGTTATATCTTTTTTATGCAATTGTACTTTGGTAGCTTTAAAAAAGTTTTCCTGTGGCTTACACATAGCATAAGATTTAATAGTGTATTAATCATTTGTACACCAGGGTAAGATGGCTTGATCAATACTAGAAATAAAGTCTTTACCAGGGCGATGTTTTGATAAGTACACTTTGAATAAACCTCTTTTATGAACTGAGTCATATTTCTTAAAACATTTAACCAATAAGCATTAGATTTGGTTTGGAATAAGAATGATCTCAGAAGCACATCTGACCAGCCTAACCCAAAGTGTGACCATCTATACATCCATATCTATGCAATAAGCCCATCTAATACATTATTAACACAGGCTGAAAATAATAATGGACCAAGAATTAATTTTTTATGTGCAATATGAATCCTGGATCTTGTATATCCCAAGAAGCAAATGAATTTATCTAAGCCAGCTGAGTTTGGAGGCAAAACTAATGATTAAAAAAATCTAATTTCAAATAATTTATTGGTAAAGTCAAATTATGGAAATGGTTCAGAACAGTAACTTCTAAAAAATTTATAATAAACGGGACAATAAGCACAAAAGAATCATCCCATGAACACTGATTTTCTTTTTGAGCAGTTTACTACATTGTGCTTTACTGAAAAACATCTTTCCAATATAATGTCTGTTTCCAAAATTTCTTAAAGGAGGCAATAAAGATATTGTAAGGAAGCTCATATATTTACAACTAAGTAGTTGTTTGCTATTTAAAAATGACAATTCTGACAAAAACTAAGGGTTAATGCATTATAGTATTTTGCAAACTCTTGTCTCTACTCTTCAGCCATAGGGAGCATTTATGGCAAACCCCAAATCACCACTGTGGGAGGATTCTTTTTTTTTTTTAATTTTTTATTTTTATGTTAATCCCCATACATTACATCATTAGTTTTAGATGTAGTGTTCCATGATTCATTGTTTGTGCATAACACCCAGTGCTCCATGCAGAACGTGTCCTCCTCAATACCCATCACCAGGCTAACCCATCCTCCCACCCCCCTGCCCTCTAGAACTCTCAGTTTGTTTTTCAGAGTCCATCATCTCTCATGGTTCGTCTACCCCTCCGATTTTCCCCCCTTCATTCTTGTGGGGGGATTCTTAAAACACTCAGTTCCTGCTTTGTATATGGAACTGAGAACTATCTCCATTTTCCAAACAAGAAAAATACACACATATACATGCATATACATGGAAAATAAAATCCCCATATACATATATGTGTGTGTTACCTATGTAACCTTAGGCAAGCAATCATATAACCTTTTAGAGCCTCAGTTTACTCATTTGTAAAAGGTAGAAACTAATTATTAGTATCTCATTTTCTTCAATTGTTGTAAGGATGAGGTAATACAAACCATGGACTTTGTACCATTTTCAATAAAAAATTGCTCTTGTTTTTCAGTTTTACTACAAATTTGCCTTTAATTTTTTTGCTGTGTTGGTAGTTTTTTTCTGATGATTCAGGAGATGGATTTTCATAAAACCAAACAATGAGCTTTAAATTAATTAAAATATTACACCTACTCTTTGTTCTAATAGGATTTCTATGATTATTAGTGAAGATATTTTACGTACTCATTTTTATGTGTGTTTTTTTAAAGATTTTATTTATTTATTTGAGAGAGAGAATGAGATAGAGAGAGAGCATGAGAGGGTCAGAGGGAGAAGAAGACTCCCTGCTGAGCAGGGAGCCCAACGCAGGACTCGATCCAGGGACTCGGGGATCATGACCTGAGCCGAAGGCAGTCGCTTAACCAACTGAGCCACCCAGGCGCCCCATCATTTTTATGTGTTTTGATGTGTATATATTGTCAAATTATTTTTTTCCTTTCCATTAGCTTATTTTTTTCAATAATAAAGGTATAAGATTTATAATATTTATACATTAATGATATTAGAAAGTTGTCTGCTATATGTTTATAAGTGTAGTTTTCCAATCTCTGTGCTTTTATATATATTCTAAAAAATGTTTTTATTTTATTTTTATTTTTATTTTGGGGTAGGGAGAGCGTGCAAGCATGCAAGTGGGAGGAGGGGCAAAGGGAGAGGGAGAGAGAGAATAGAAAGCAGGTGCCATGCTCAGCATGGAGCCTGATGCGGGGGATCTCATGATGATAGGAGTTAGTTGGACAGTTAGGCAGTCAGGGTCAGTGTCCCCAACAAGAAAATATGTAGTCAGGACAGCTAAGACAAAACAGCACTAACATCCTGTTTTTCAGCTTAAACAGGGCCGCACTAGCATTCTGTTTTGCAGCCTTCGCAGAAATGACTTCCGCAAAACGTCCTAAAGTAAAACAATTAACCATGAAGCATTTGTCACTGTCACAAGCAAGGGGCAGTTAAGACATAAGTCCCCAGATGTCGGCCCAAAAAGACCATCAGCAGGTAAACATTAACTTAATATGTAAACAGATATATGATCCAGTCCTGATTGGCACGACTCAGCACACCTTGGTTGCTGAAGACAGTTCCCCAAAAGAATTCATAAAAACCCCTAAACTTAGAAACTCCCATAGCAACCCTCTCAGGTCCCCTCCCTCTCTGGGAGCTTTGTACTATTGCTCAACAAACTTTGCTGTGCTGCCCATCACTCTTCATCTGGTCTACCTCCTCATTCTTTGAAGCACCACAACCAAGAACCTTAGGTACTAAAGAAATAGTATTCCTGTAACAATGATCCTGGGATCACAACCTGAGCCAAAATGAAGAGTCGGGTGCTTAACTGAATGAGCTACCCAGGTGCCCCTCTAAAAAATTTTAAGTATAGAATCATAAGTATATTTTATATCCCCAAATCTGATTCTGTTTTCTTACAGTATGTCATACTTGGGAAAGCACTCTTTAATTCAACCTGAGATATTTAGGTACTTTATATTTTCTTCTAGTGAGTTTATTACTTTTTTTAATATTTAAGTTACTATCCTCCTAAAAATTTTTGGTATAAAATATGATGAATAAATCATATTCTAGTATAAATATGATTATTTGTTCATTAAATTGTCAATCACTGTTCTCAGATCAGTTTAAAAATCGTATCTCCCACTAATTTGAAAGACCACATTTTCTTGTAATAAAATCTCTAAATTGACTTTCATCTGACATTATATATCTAAAATTTACTCTTTTGCTCTATTTATGTCTACGCCAGGTACATCTATTTTCATTCTTGTAAGCTGGTAGGATATTCTCTTCTTATTTCTCTGTTTCAAGATTTATTTATTTATTTTTAATTTTATCATGTTATGTTAATCACCATATATTACATCATTAGTTTTTGATGTAGTATTCCATGATTCATTGTTTGCATATACCACCCAGTGCTCCATTCAGTACGTGCCCTCTTTAATACCCATCACCAGGTTAACCCATCCCCTCACCCCCCTCCCCTCTAGAACCCTCAGGTTGTTCCTCAGAGTCCATAGTCTCTCATGGTTCATCTCCCCTTCTGATTACCCCCTCTTTATTTTACTCTTCCTACTATCTTCTTCTTCTTTTTTTTTTTTTAACATACAATGTATTATTTATTTCAGAGGTACAGGTCTGTGATTCAACAGTCTTAAACAATTCACAGTGCTCATCATAGCACATACCCTCCCCAATGGCTATCACTCAGCCACCGCATCCCTCCCACCCCCCAGCACTCCAGCTACCCTCAGTTTGTTTCCTGAGATTAAGAATTCCTCATATTATCTTGCCATTTGCAACGATGTGGATGGAACTGGAGGGTATTATGTTGAGCGAAATAAGTCAAACAGAGAAAGACATGTATCATATGATCTCACTGATATGAGGAATTCTTAATCACAGGAAACAAATTGAGGGATGCTGGAGTGGGAGGTGGGGTGGGAGGGATGGGGTAACTGGGTGATAGACACTGGGGAGGGTATGGGCTCTGGTAAGCGCTGTGAATCGTGCAAGACTGTTGAATCTCAGATCTGTACCTCTGAAACAAATAATGCAATATATGTTAAGAAAAAAAAAAGAAAAAGAAGAAGGTAGCAGGAGGGGAAGAATGAAGCGGGGGAAATCGGAGGGGTAGACGAACCATGAGAGACGATGGACTCTGAAAAACAAACTGAGGGTTCTAGAGGGGAGGGGGGTGGGAGGATGGGTTAGCCTGGTGGTGGGTATTGAGGAGGGCACATTCTGCATGGAGCACTGGGTGTTATGCACAAACAATGAATCATGGAACACTACATCTAAAACTAATGATGTAATGTAGGGGATTAACATAAGAATAAAAAAAAATGCACACACACACAACAGCTCACAGATATAGAAAAGAGGTTGGTGGTGGGAGAGAGGTGGGGGCTGGGGCATAGGCGAAATGGGTGAAAGAAGTAAAAAAAACACAGATTTCCTGTTATAAAGTAAATAAGTTCTGGGGACCTAATATATGGCATGTACGTATAGTTAAAATACTGTATTGTATACTGGAAAGTTGCTAAGAGAGTAAATCTTAAAAGTACTCATCACAAGAAAAAAAAGTTTTAACTATATGAGGTGATGAATGTTAATTAGACTTCTTGTGGTGATCATTTTGCAAAATATACTTATATTGAATCATTATGTTGTACAACTGAAACAAATAAAATGTATGTGCAAATTATATTTCAATAAAAAAGAAAAATAAAAAAAAGAATTCCTCATATCACTGAAATCATATGATACATTTCTTTCTCTGATTAACTTATTTTGCTCAGCATAATACCCTCCAGTTCCATCCACATCATTGCAAAAGGCAAGATTTCATTCCTTTTGATGGCTGCAAAATATTCCATTGTATATATATACTACATCTTCTTTATCCATTCATCTGTCGATGGACATCTTGGCTCTTTCCGTTGTTTGGCTATTGTGGACATTGCTGCTATAAACATCAGGGTGCACATACCCCCCTTTGAATCACTACATTTGTATCTTTGGGGTAAATACCCAGTGGTGTAATTGCTGGGTCATATGGTAGCTCTATTTTGAACTTTTTGAGGAACCTCCATACTGTTTTCCAGAGTGGCTGCACCACCTTGCATTCCCACCAAGAGTGTAGGGGGGTTCCCCTTTCTCCACATCCTCGCCAACATCTGTCGTTTCCTGACTTGTTAATTTTAGCCATTCTGACTGGTGTGAGGTGGTATCTCATTGAGGTTTTGATTTGGATTTCCCTGATGCCGAGTGATGTTGAGCACTTTTTCATGTGTCTATTGGCCATTTGGATGTCTTCTTTGGAAAAATGTCTGTTCATGTTTTCTTGATTGGATTCTTTGTTCTTTGGGTGTTGAGTTTGATAAGTTCTTTATAGATTTTGGATACTAGCCCCTTATCTGATGTGTCATTTGCAAATAACTTCTCCCATTATGTCAGTTGTCTTTGGTTTTGTTGACTGTTTCTTTGGCTTTGCAAAAGCTTCTTATCTTGATGAAGTCCCAATAGTTCATTTTTGCCCTTGCTTCCCTTGCCTTTGGCGATGTTTCTAGGAAGCAGTTGCTTCGGCTGAGGTCGAAGAGGTTGCTGCCTGTATTCTCCTTTAGGATTTTGATGGACACCTGTCTCACATTGAGGTATTTCAACCATTTTGAGTCTATTTTTGTGTGTGGTGTAAGGAAATGGTCCAGTTTCATTCTTCTGCTTGTGGCTGTCCAATTTTCCCAACACCATTTGTTGAAGAGACTGTCTTTGTTCCACTGGACATTCTTTCCTGCTTTGTCGAAGATTAGGTGACCATAGAGTTGAGGGTCCATTTCTGGGCTCTCTATTCTGTTCCATTGATCTATGTGTCTGCTTTTGTGCCAGTACCATACTGTCTTGATGATGACAGCTTTGTAATAGAGCTGGAAGTCCGGAATTGTGATGCCGCCAGCTTTGGTTTTCTTTTTCAACATTCCTCTGGCTATTCGCGGTCTTTTCTGGTTCCATACAAATTTTAGGATGATTTGTTCCATTTCTTTGAAAAAAGTGGATGGTATTTTGATGGGCATTGCATTAAATGTGTAGATTGCTCTAGGTAGCATTGACATCTTCACAATATTATTTCTTCCAATCCATGAACATGGAACATTTTTCCACTGCCTTGTGTCTTCCCCAATTTCTTTCATAAGTATTTTATAATGTTCTGAGTACAGATCCTTTGCCTCTTTGGTTAGATTTATTCCTAGGTATCTTATGGTTTTGGGTGCAATTGT
Organism: Neomonachus schauinslandi; assembly: GCF_002201575.2. Lineage (NCBI taxonomy): Eukaryota > Metazoa > Chordata > Mammalia > Carnivora > Phocidae > Neomonachus > Neomonachus schauinslandi. Next base: position 45,635,907 of record NC_058414.1, on the reverse strand, counting down.
AAATGGGATCGACTCCTTAATTTCTCTTTCTTCTGTCTTATTGGTTTATAGGAATGCCACTGATTTCTGTGCATTGATTTTATATCCTGCCACTTTACTGAATTCCTGTATGAATTCTAGCAGTTTTGGGGTGGAGTCTTTGGGGTATTCCACATAAAGTATCATATCATCTGCAAAGAGTGAGAGTTTGACTTCTTTGCTGATTCGGATGCCTTTTATTTCTTTTTGTTGTCTGATTGTTGTGGCTAGGACTTCTAGTACTATGTTGAATAGCAGTGGTGATAGTGGACATCTCTGCCGTGTTCCTGACCCGAGGGGGAAAGCTCTCAGTTTTTTCCCATTGAAAATGATATTCACTGTGGGTTTTTCATAGATGGCTTTTATGATATTGAGGTATGTACCCTCTATCCCTAAACTCTGAAGAGTTTTGATCAAGAAAGGACACTGTACTTTGTCAGATGCTTTTTCTGCATCTATTGAGAGGATCATATGGTTCTTGTTCTTTCTTTTATTAATGTATTGTATAACATTGATTGATTTGTGGATGTTGAACCAACCTTAAGATGTAGGAACTAGAGTTCAGAATGATGATTTTAAAGATACTAGCTGGGCTTGAAAAAAGCATGGAAGTTATTAGAGAAACCCTTTCTGGAGAAATAAAAGAACTAAAATCTAACCAAGTCAAAATCAAAAAGGCTATTAATGAAGGGCAATCAAAAATGGAGGTTCTACCTGCTAGGGTAAATGAGGCAGAAGAGAGGATTAGTGATATAGAAGACCAAATGATGGAAAATAAAGAAGCTGAGAAAAAGAGAGATAAACAACTACTGGATCATGAGGGCAGAATTCGAGAGATAAGTGATACCATAAGATGAAACAATATTAGAATAATTGGAATCCCAGAAGAAGAGAGAGAAAGGAGCAAAAGGTATATTGGAGCAAATTATAGCAGAGAACTTTCCTTATTTGGGGAAGGAAATGGGTATCAAAATCCAGGAGGCACAGAGAACTCCCGTGAAAATCAATAAAAATAGGTCAACACCCCGAAATTGAATAGTAAAACTTATGAGTCTCAGAGACAAAGAGAAAATCCTGAAAGCAGCTCGGGAGAAGAGATCTGTAACCTACAATGGTAGAAACATTAGATTTTCAACAGACCTATCCACAGAGACCTGGCAGGCCAGAAAGGAATGGCATGATATATTCAGAGCACTGAATGAGAAAAATATGCAGCCAAGAATACTATATCCAGCTAGGCTGTCATTGAAAATGACATAATAAAAATAAAATAAATTTTATTATTTATAATAATATTAAATATAATATTTTTATTATAATAAAAGTAAAGACTATAATAAGAGATGAGGAACGACACTATATCCTATTTAAAGGGTCTATCCAACAAGAAGATCTAACAATTGTAAATATCTATGCCGCTAACATGGGAGCAGCCAATTATATAAGCCAATTAATAAAAAATCAAAGAAGCACATTGACAACAATACAATATTAGGGGACTTTAACACCCCCCTCACTGAAATGGACAGATCATCTAAGCAAAAGATCAACAAGGAAATAAAAACTTTAGATGACACACTGGACCAAATGGACTTCACTGATATATTCAGAACATTCCATCCCAAAGCAACAGAATACACATTTTTCTCTAGTGCCCATGGAACATTCTCCAGAATAGACCACATCCTAGGTCACAAATCAGGTCTCCACTGGTACCAAAAGATTGGGATCATTCCCTGCCTATTTTCAGACCACAATGCTTCAAAACTAGAACTCAATCACAAGAGGAAAGTCGGAAAGAACTCAAATACATGGAGGCTAAAGAGCATCCTACTGAAGAATGAATGGGTCAACCAGGAAACTAAAGAAGAATTAAAAAAATTCATGGAAACAAATGAAAATGAAAACACAATGGTTCAAAATCTTCGGGATACAGCAAAGGCAATCCTGAGAGGAAAGTATATAGCAGTACAAACCTTTCTCAACAAACAAGAAAGGTCTCAAAAAAAAAAAAAAGAAAGAAACAAGAAAGGTCTCAAGTACACAACCTAACCCTACACCTAAAGGAGCTGGAGAAAGAACAGCAAATAAAGCCTAAACCCAGCAGGAGAAGAGAAATAATAAAGATCAGAGCAGAAATCAATGAAATAGAAACCAAAAGAACAGTAGAACAGATCAACAAAACTAGGAGCTGGTTCTTTGAAAGAATTAACAAGATTGATAAAGCCCTGGCCAGACTTATCAAAAAGAAAAGAGAAAGGACTCAAATGAATAAAATCATGAATGAAAGAGGAAGAGATCACAACTAATACCAAAGAAATACAAACAATTATAAGAATATATTATGAGCAACTCTATGCCAGCAAATTAGATAATCTGGAAGAAATGGATGCTTTCCTAGAGATGTATCAACTACCAAAACTGAACCAGGAAGAAATAGAAAACCTGAACAGACCTATAACCACTAAGGAAATTGAAGCAGTCATCAAAAATCTCCCAACAAACAAGAGCCCAGGGCCAGATGGCTTCCCAGGGGAATTCTACCAAACATTTCAAGAAGAATTAATACCTATTCTTCTGAAACTGTTCCAAAAAAATAGAAATGGAAGGAAAACTTCCAAACTCTTTTTATGAGGCCACCATTACCTTGATCCCCAAACCAAAGACCCCATCAAAAAGGAGAATTACAGACCAATATCCTTGATGAACATGGATGCAAAAATTCTCACCAAAATACTAGCCAATAGGATCCAACAGTACATTAAAAGGATTATTCACCATGACCAAGTGGGATTTATTCCTGGGCTGCAAGATTTATTTAATGTGCTTTGCACATTTTACATAAATTTTAAATTATTCTATATTTTGGTAAAACACTGATTATTTTAATTAGCGCTACAATAAAATCATAGATTAACTTGAGATAAATTGATATTTTTATAATGTGTCTTCTTAGAGGAGAGAATTGATTAAGCTTCTCTAGAAACATATTTTATAAATAGAGTATTGATTCTTGATTATTAAAAAACTTTGGAACACTTTTCCTTAAAGAAAGATATATTTTTGGCCCATGTATACTATTGAATGTGTTCACTATAATGCTTATATAGGATTTAGTAAATTTTGTTGTCCATAGTAATCTGTTACAAAGTAGAAGTTTTTACTATTTTTTAAAGGATATAACTGTTTCTATATCTTTAATAAAAGTAAATTTAAATTATTAAAAAATTTAAAAAGTTACTGTTAAGAAAAGAATGAATCAATTCACAAATATTGTTTAAAATGTCTCTCATAAGGTTTTTAATTTTTTTCCTATACTGAATATTTGAATTCTTAGTCTAGGAAAACATATACTAAGAGATATAAATATGTGCTCTTTGAGATGTTTGCTCCAGATTACTTTCTGACTATTGACTTAAGAATGACTTGGGTCTAGTCTTTTTAGTCTTCCTAGTCAATAATACTTGTATTAATAAAAACTTCCCATTATTTGATAATCATGAGACTGTCCAAGCAGACAAAGGATGAGCACTCATTCAAGGGAAAGCCAAAATACAAATAATTCACCAATGACTTTATCATAGACCATTTAAACACAGCCATTTATCTATGGATCCCCATCTCTATGATACAGAAACATAAAAATGGGTGTGGCTTGTCCTGTATGTAGAGTTTGCAACTTCTGAACTATGCATATTTTCTGATTCTGAGAATAAATGATGAATTTGTATTTCCCAATGGAAGAAACTGCTAGACCCATGAAAACTATCTGCTCTTCATAAATTGCTTTGAAGTGTTTGGTCGTTAAATGTCCCAGACACATTTTTGCTTTATTCTCATCGAAGTTAATTAAAAAAAAATTGATACTAAATAAAATAAAGTTTGGGGATCCATATATCATTCTGCTACCAAATGCTTTTTAAAAACATGCCCTTGGAGATGAATTCACAAGTAGCTACAACCACTTAATCTGGAGCGTTTTAACCAATTTCAGGTTTCTTGTTTTATAGTTGTTTTAAAGGGTTACATAAAGCTGTTCTGTCACTACAGCTTTTGAATTCACAAACCACTAAGTTCCCCTGTAGTGAACACGTCTTATCACTCCATAAAACTCATTCAGCTTCATCATTCCAGTAAAGATATGACAAGGCTGTTTATCAGTAGGTAATAAGACAGATAATTTAACTGTACAAGCTCTAATTGGTCTAATTCACTAACTGACCTCTCACCACTTGATTCACTAGTACAATTGAGCGCTGATAAAGCCTTTAATTGTAAATTGCACACAGCTGTGAGCTGCTTCTCACGCTGGCTCAAAAACACTATCATCGACTGTTTCATCTCCGCGACCTGCTAATTTGGAGCATATGTAACTGTTTTTAATGCTGAAGGCTTGACATACCACAAACAGCAGATGTTGCAGCTGCCCCTGAGACGCTTTATTTAATTCAATTACGTCTTTTGGAGATATGTAAAAAAGCGAGGCAAGATGAGAGAGGGCAGGAGAATGTTAAAAATGGAGCCCCTGGTTGAGGCCCAGGTGGCTCGATAGGCAAATGATTGGGTGAATGTCTAAATGATCTTTTTAATTGAGTAGACTGACGGCTAATCAGGGTCATGAAGTGTTATCACACTGATGAGCTGAGTGGAGTCCTAGGCTGCTCTGCAATTAATGCCGCTTTTGTGAAGGGAGAAAAAAGAGAGATAATGTATACCATCTGGCAATTGTTTATGATAAAAGCGGCAGTTTGCTGCAAATTCAAGTTCAATGCTATTCATAACATTATTTTTGCCGCTGCCGCCGAGGGCAAGGACACGAAGCCCAGGCCTTTGTCTGACTTCTCATTCTCCTTCTCAACCAAAACATTCATTTTCTTCCACGTGTGTTTTTATTAATTACTTGGCTGCTGGCTAATGTATGGCCTGAATGATTCCCTGTTCGATATACCAATGAAAAGCCCAGCACCTACTTCTTGGAATCTACTTCGACTTTCGTGCCAATGTATCCGATTACAGTCAAACAAAGCGTAGGCTAAAGTCACAGCCAAAAGCCAGAGAAAACAAGTCAGTTCTTTTGTCCTAAAAAGCTTGTCTCTGGCATCTCTGGGATCAAAAACGAAGGGGGGTGGAGTTCTTAACAACAGTGACAAAGTATCTGTGTGAAGTGACTTTTTTTTTTTCCTGCCTCGAGGAGATCGGCATTTGCAAACTTGAAAGTGGGTAGAGATGATTCAAAAATGCCCAAGATTTTCACTCTTCGTTTATCACTTAAGATGTGTGAGAATATCAACAACATCGATACGAAGGTGAACTTAAAAACGTCGATTCAATTGTTCACATGAGGACTGCTGCGGGTTTTCTCAGACGCGACAGCACGGAAGATCGGTGTGCTTTTCCTCTTGAATCATTGACAAGACCAGAAAATACATAAGCAAAAAGGAGGATTTCTAGTAAAAGCTTTAAAAAACCTCAACTGTGATTTCGGAAAGGAAGAAAGGTACCATTGCTTTCAAGCACAGAGAGATAGGAGTTCTGTGTCACGCTCACTTTGAGTTACCAAAGCGTTTTGGGGACATATATACTCAGGAGTACGAAGTGAGAAAATAAAACACATCCTCAAATCAAGTAATTAACTTCAGAGCGGTGAAGTGGACTTCAAATTCAAAGACATAAATCTAGTTCATGCAGCCAGATTCCATCATGTGGAACTTGGTAGCTTAAATGCAGTTGAGATGAATGCTGGCCTGAACTGTTACGTCCTAGTAGGAAGTGCCTAACCCAGAATTTTCAGAAAGACAAAGGCATCACCTAGTGTAATTTATCAGGCATTTTTGGAAGCTACCTACACTCTGGGCCCTGTGCTAGGCCCTGGGGGTTACAGTGATCATAAGCACATAGAAACTCCCCTTAACTTGAAAGTCTGCTGAGGGAGATGGATACATAAGCAGAATTTACCCTGGAGTGTTGGGAGGCTGATAAGGCACTGAAGCTTCTAGGTGGAAAACCCAGCCCAGACCTTGAAAAAGGTGCAGGTGCCTGATAAACAGGCCTTTCTAGAGAAGATAACATCAAGTTGAATGATAATATATTGTTAGATTCTGTAGCCTTCACTATTCTTCAGAAGAAGTGAGAAGTTGGAAAGAGTTGTCATAAAAAAGTTGTTATAAAATAAACATAATGTGTTAGAAAGAAAACCACAGGCTTCAAATGGTGTCACTTAGGTTAAGCCCCCAAGTCAATAAACCAAGACTTAATAACTAACCTAACTGTAGTTTCAGCCCCCCAGAAATGTAACCTTTAACCAGTCAACAGGGAATTTCCTGGTCAGCACTAGGACGTTTGTTGATAAGCCCCTTCCATTCCCCTTAGAAGGGTGACCCTGCCTCAAACCATGAATTCTTTGCTAATAATTTTCTTTTTTCAGCTTCCTCTCTACCTTTAAAAACCTTTTCTTTTCTGTAGCCCTTTGGATCTCCCCCTTACTTGCTAGACGGGATGCTGCCCGATTCATAAATCAATTAATAAAGCCAACTGGATCTTTACAATTTACTCAGTTGAATTTTTGTTATTGAACACTGATGTGGCACAAAGTTCCTCTTGAGACAAGCCCTAGAAAGGCTTGATAAATATTTGCTGAATAAACACATTTATATAAATGTAACAGGCATGTGACTTAGCAGAGAAGTATTTCTACCCACAGTCCTAATTTGGGGTTATGGAGACTCATCTCCCAAAATAATGACAAAGAAGAGCATTAGTGAACATAATTACAACACAGAATTATTACAGACACGAAGTGACTTAATTGTCTTGTCTGTGTCAATGTTGTTACTTCAGGTAGATTGTGACTTCTTTGAAATTTTTCAAAATTTCTTCGAATATTTCCATTTCTTCCATTTTTTCAACTGCTCCTGAGATGATTTCCATAAATATTAAGTTTGTAGACACGTGATGAATACTTACACAATGTTCACAGAGAATTTAGGTGATGGGGGAACAAACCACTGTGTGGCTACGTAAAAGCATCTGTTTGGAGCACTGGGTGTTATACACAAACAATGAATCATGGAACACTACATCAAAAACTAATGATGTAATGTATGGTGATTAACATAACATAATAAAAAAAACTATTTAAAAAAAAGCATCTGCTTCAAAGGAAGGGCACTTATTTTGTAATGCTCATGGAGAGAGAAAAAGGAATCAAAGAAAGATCATATAATGGTCCCAAAGTTACTGAACACAAAATCAGATCTACCATTGTGATAGAACATTTTTTAGAAGAAGAACATCTATCCAGCTGAAATTAAAGAACAGCAAGAAAACACACATGCACACGCATACCTCCAGAACACTCAAGAAATGAGCAAGTCATTTTGGCTTGAAGGAAGTATTCAAGCTACCATTTTGTAGAGACAAATTAAAGTTAAATATAGCTTTCTTCCTGGAAAAGCATGCTGAACAGGCCTTGACTATTAATAACAAAGTTTGCCACCAGACCTCAAACACTTCTTATGCACTAGGACTAGAAAGAAAAAGAACTAAGCTAAAAAATGTCAGGATCAGAAGTCAACCTCTCATGTCTGAACTGTATTTTCTGAGAGAACATTAAACTAATTCTAATACTGTCAATTAATAGGTCCTTACTAGTTGCCAGGGGTTATTATAGGCTTTACATACATTATCTGATCTGGTCTTTACAGCAGCCTGTCAGATGGATGTTATTATGCTATATTTCTTATGCTGAAACAGGGACAAGGAAAAGTCCTATAACTCAGACAAATTTATAGTTAAAAAAGAAAGGAGGCAAGATTTAAGCCAATTTCGGACTCCAAAAACCCATGCTCTTCAGTGATACTCTTTACCTCTTGCCTTGGAAAGAGTTGAGGGATGTGAGAATCATTCTTGAGTTAAAAGCTAAATATATATATTATAAAATATATAATATATTGGTCTAAATGAGTATTTTGTACGTTATTTTAATGGTATATTTTGTAATGTTTTTTAATGATAACTTTAGGTAATATTTCTAGACTAATTGTAAAATATTTATTTATTTAAAGTAGAAAATAGGCTTTCTCTGGCTCTAAAACTTCCAACACATAGAAATTCAAATATTGTCTGATCAGAGAATCCAACCCCATCAAGGGTTTAGAAAAGGTAAGGTGTTTTTTTGTTTGTTTGTTTGTTTGGTTTTTGTTTTCTGTTTTTTGTAAATCTTCCATCTAGCTAATGGAGTCATTGTTCTTATACTGACAAAATGAAATAATTTTTAGTCTACATTTTTTCATAGTAGTACACATTGATTAAATATCTATTATGTAGTAGGTACGGAGAGTCCAGGTAAATAAATGAAGCATTTTTTTTTTTCTTATTCTCAAGGAGCTTCTATAACACTTTAGGAAACAGATATCTAAAGTAATAACAATAGTTACAAAGCTAACCAATATCTTCTACCTAAGCTCACTTGAAAATCTATGGGAGGTATGACTCTCACATGAGCTGATCTTTCCCCTCCAGCAAAGTTTCTGAGCACTGCTTGAGGAAATGTGAGATCCGTGCTCAAAGTGAGCACCTAGCAAGGAAAGGCACCTGCAGAAAAAGGGGAGAGCTGGGGGAGAGTCCCAGAACGGCATCCAAAAATAATTAGAAGGCCAGTCCAAGGAAGCCTGTATGAGAAAAGTACAGAAAATAGATTTTATAAACCTCAAGGTCAGTCAACCAGGTGATAAAAAAAAAAAGAGGACAAGGAAAGTTAGAATTTACACAACATTTTAACGTCATAGTTCACTGAAGAGCATTGACAGGGGAGCACAATACTGAATGTTACAATGGTGTGTCACAGTAACAATGGAAACTCTATGAGAAAATCATCTAAATTGGGACCTAATGACAGGAGGAGGACTCTTGCTGCCCTTTTATTACCTTTTTGGCATTACAAATTTTGACCAATGGCACCGAAGTACTGAGAGTCAATAGGTACATTATGTTCAAACATTTCAGGATTTTTCTTCTCTCTCTCTCTCTCTCCTTGTTAACCTTTATACAAGTTTGAGGTAATTCCTAAAGACATATTTTTGCTCACCATAAAGACTGTGGGAATACAGAACCCCTTGACACTCGGAAAGATGAGGAAAAAGACTAAAGTTCAAAGGGAAGGTGGGCTTTGGGTTGATCTTTGGAGACTGGTAGCACAGTGCAGAAGAGTAAAGGATTTCAAAATACTCTCGCCTAAGAACTTAGGCTCTACTGCATACATGCTGGGTAACCTTGGACTAGTCGTCTACCTCTTTTGTCTCAATTTCATGGTCAATAAAGCAGAAAAAAATAAAATACCTATCTCATAAAATTGTTTCAAGGATTAAAGATGCTGAGGCCTTAAGGCTTTTAGCATAGTACTGGTAAATGGTAAACATTCATTAAGATTAGCAACTGCTTTTATCCTTATAAGGATCAACACAAGAAAAGAGGCCATGCAGGTAACACAAACTATATGTGTAAAATTGTTAGTGTCGAATGAGAACATGATCTATAAAGTGCAGAAAGGAGACCACACAGAGTAAGTAGAGGGACTATATTGAGTTTGATAAGAAAGGTTACACGCTGAGACTATATCCTACAGTAATTTTAAGGTCATAAAAGTGTCAGTGAATACTAGGGAGTCATTGTCAACTCTTGAGTATGATAGCACCATGGAGAGAAATAGAGCTCATTCAGTCTTACAACATGAGTGAGTGCTTATTTTGTATTAAGAATTTGGAGTCCAGTAGAAGTTAGCTGGGCAGGTAGGGAAATTAAGAGTTTGGAGAACTTATGGCTGCCAGAACAGCTAGCTAAGTGAGAACTGGTGTTAAACCTTTAAACCTCTTAAATATCTCCTGTGTTTCTTTGTAAGTGTGTTTCTCCTAAGTGTGTTTCTTCCAAAGAAGCAGCTATTCAAGAAATTGCCCTAGGTGTCCACAAATTCAGTGTGACAGTGCTCGCTCCAAGTGAGATTACAGGAACAGCGATTATGCATTATAGGATGTCAGCAAGAGCAATAAGCCAGAATATATATCAAGAAAATAAGAGTAAAGATAAAGGAGAAAAGAATAAGAATTAACCTAGGATACTCTCAGCTAGAAGATGCAGAGAGCAGAAGTCAAAAGAGTATTGGTCACAAAGGAAGAAGAAAACAGAGTACACAATTTCACAGGAGAAAAGGAGTAAGACACTACTTTTAAGATGGCAGAAAAGATTAACAATAGAATGCAACAAACAAATAAGAGGACAGGAGTCAAGAGATCATTGTATTTGGAAAAAAATGGAGGGAACTATTAAGTTTTCCTGGAACAGTTTCAGTAAACAGAGGAAGTCATGAAACCTGCTAACACAGAGTAATCAGATTAATTTGTAACATTGTTTGAAGTCTATCTCTTTCTATAACTCCCTTTTCCTAGCATTGTTCATAACAAGACCTGAGTGTTTGCCTTTCTTATTTTTGTCCCAATCTGTTCATTCATTTTCCCATTTATGGCCAAGAAGATCCTGAGACCAGAGGCTGTTTTTATTTGTTAAATTTAGTGCGTATGCTAGACACTAAACCTGTTGAATAAATTGACCAAAAGGAAATCTTAACTTGGAAAAAATGCTTTCATGATCTTTGATTCCATTTATCATTGTGCAGATGACTATTCATTTTAATATGGAAAACCAGCCAAACTACAATATGAATTTCTATCTGCCATGTGTAGTCCATATACCTACATAATTGTATGGAAAGTAAATGTAGGTAATAGGTTTTCTAGGTGTTGAAAAACTAGAGGCAGCGTTCTTGTCCAAGGGCAATAGACCACTGAATCTTCTCTTCTTCCTACTTATTTATTGTGACTCCCTGTGGATGCAGTTTCACTAGCAGTATTTTTTTTTTAAGATTTTATTTATTTATTTGACAGAGAGAGACATAGCAAGAGAGGGAACACAAGCAGGGGGAGTGGGAGAGGGAGAAGGAGGCCTCCCACTGAGCAGGGAGCCCGATGTGGGGCTCGATCCCAGGACCCTGGGATCACGACCTGAGCTGAAGGCAGATGCTTAATGACTGAACCACGCAGGCGCCCCGGTATTTTTTTTTTTAATGAAACTGGGAGAGCCTAACATTTTTCATCATTTTTCACCATTTCCTTAATGGAAGCACATATACTATATAGCATAAGTTTTTTGAAATGGTGACATAACCCTAAGAATAAAAAGGCAGTGGCTTAGAAAGAATTTAGTCTCCCAGATCCAGGGAGACACTATCTGGCAATGACATCTATGTTCCATGTTAGAAGATCTGAGGACGGGCGCCTAGGTGGCTCAGTCGGTTAAATGTCTGCCTTTGGCTTAGGTCATGATCCAGGGGTCCTGGGATCAAGCACCGTGACTTGTTGGGCTCCCTGCTCGGTGGGGAGTCTGCTTTTCCCTCTCCCTCTGCCCCTCACCCCAACTCGTGCTCTCTTTTTTTCTCTCTCTCAAATAAATAAATCTTAAAAAAAAAAAAAAATCTAAGGCCAAGAGAAATTGAGAAATCGCAGTAAAATAGGTTGCATTTTCTCCTACTATGTGTAGTCACTCTTCCTGACATCCATGTCCTTATGGATAATGTGGCTGGCCCATCATGGGACTTGTTCGGCCAATTAGATATCTGCCAAAGTGATGTAAGCAGAGGCTGACGTGCTTAGGCCTGTTCTGTCAGAATACTGTCAGCTACCATATGAAGAAATCTGGCTAGGCTTCCCGAAGATGAGCGCTTTCTTTGTATTCATATGTAATGAGCATCATGAGATCATGCACTGGTGCCTAGCCAACCCACAGAATTTTAAGAAATAATAATTTTTGCTGTTTAAAATTACTAAATTTGGGGAAGGCTTGCTAGCCAGTAATAGACACCTAATAGAAAAGTGGCTACTTTATTTCTGATATTTTTGCATCTCCAGCTATTTAACCTGAGAACTTTCAGAGGGTAAATGTGTCTCATTTTTTCCATAAACTCAAAAACCTCCATAAATTCTCCAACAGCTGTCCAAATTGGTTTTTCCTTTAAGAAGGGCTGTGAGGAAATTCCAAAAGATTTCGAGTCTGCCTCAAACCTCCATTCATGTGACATATTTTTAGCAATCATCTGTTTTATGCTACATATTCTTCTAAACATTGTGAAGACAAAAATAAATGAGACTTTATATTTGAGTGGGGCAGGAAAGACATTTTTAACAGTGAACAAATATGCGAATGAAAAAATTTCAAACAGTGGTCCCTGCTATGAAGGAAATCAGAGTGATTGAGTATAGGCTGACTGGCCAATAAGGGAGAGCCAGGTAAGGTGGCATGGCCAGGGGAGATGTGTTTGAAGAGTTTACCTTTGAATTTAGATCTGAATCATGAGAGAGAGGCCAGCCATGGGATTGTCTGGTGGGTGAATGTTTCAGGAAAATGGAACAAGAGCAAAGGCCTGAAGGGGAGAATGAACTTAATGTGTGAGGAAACAGGAAATTGGTGTGTTAGCTGGAAAAAATGAGTGACTGGCAGTAGTGAATGAAAAGAAGGAGGCGGGGGAGAGTTTATATGAGAGTACTTAATAATAATAATATACATTATATCTAATATATGTATACATATAATAGATGACTATATTATATCTATAAATTATACATTATACATAGGTTATATATGTATCGATCTTATATATGTAGAGAGAGACAGATGGACATACACACACACATGCATACATACATGCAACAGAAATAGAGAATTTTAAGGATTTAAAAAATTAGGATGAAAAAGAATACATATAAATTCCATTTACTGAGCTAACCTCATCAGTCAATATACAAATATCTCACATAAATTATTTCATCTACATATCCTAAGGATACCATGAGGTAGTAGTATTATTCTCTTTTTACAGATGAGAAATCTCAGTGTAAGCAAATTTTCTAAAGTCATGTGTTCAGCTCCAAATCCATTTCTCCGAATCAGGTTTATCTGACTCAACCCATATGCAAATAGTAGCACATCCTTTCCCATTAGTTGCAAACATTTTAATTTGCTTCCTTCTGGAAGAGTTCCCAAGTAGCACAAATCACCAAATGTTTATGTAGTTGTGCTATGACTTTAGGGAACAAAGTGGTATCACAGACATGTTTTATGTCAATTACAACGGAGGTGCAAAGAACAACATATCAATCTCAGAACTGTAGTCACTGAACACGTGGGCCTATTGATACGCTGAACCTTGCCAGTTACCTAACAGATTTGGCTGACCTGATGGAGTCATGATCCCCAAATATCTCTGACTTCTTTCATCAGCGAGGAAACAAAAGAAGCTTAAATTAAACCAATCTAGGTTAATTTATTTTGGTCCCAAAGGCAGAAATTTTGTAATAAATATATTCTCTAAATAATAAATAGAAATAGATTTAAAAAGTCCTTGAGAAACTAACCAGAACACTAGGTCTCTCTTCTTAGACTGGTGAACACAATATAAATATCATCATGAGCCACTTAGGAAAGGGAATATTATGTGCTAGAGATTAGGAAGAGATTTTATAACAATTACTCTATTTAAATCTTCCCACAAACTACATAAAGATTGTTATCCATTGCATACGTGCTTTATGATTCAATGAGGTTAATTTATTAAAAGTCAAAGATTCTGTAGATGGTAGCCAAGAAGGAATCTTACTTTCCTTGCATCCAAATCACATCAGCTTTCCTTGTTACCATTTTTATTGAGTAAACTGAAGCAGGACTAACTTGATAGAATGAAAATCTTTCTCATCATTTTTTTAAAAATTTTTTAAACAAGAAGAACAGAAAACCACAATCAAATGTGATTGTTATTTAAAATGATGTCAAGAAGACTGTACTAATTATGAATTGATTGCCTCTCCACTCCAAATTCACCCTGCTTGTCTGCTCTGTGAAAATGGATTTGGGCCCTTTTAAAGTTTTCTTCTATCGCCAGCTTGCAGAATGTTGAGCTTTGTCCATAGAGGCGATAGAGAAACCGTGAAGGAAGGCCCTGCAGTTTTGATCTTTCCCAGCACCGTACCCATACATACAGTGAGGTGGTTCTCCAGTCGTGGGCTCCCATGGCTTCCCCAGTGCCGCTCCAGGAGTGCACAGCAGCCGGCAACACTCAGATTTGAGAAGTTTCCATGTCACCTCCTTTAGAAGATCTTTTTTTTAAATTTTATTTTATTATGTTATGTTAGTCACCATACATTACATCATTAGTTTTGATGTAGTGTTCCATGATTCATTGTTTGCATATAACACCCAGTGCTCCATGCAGAATGTGTCCTCCTCAATACCCATCACCAGGCTAACCCATCCTCCCACCCCCCTCCCCTCTAGAACCCTCAGTTTGTTTCTCAGAGTCCATAGTCTCTCATGGTTCGTCTCCCCCACCGATTTCCCCCCTTCATTTCTCCCTTCCTACTATCTTTTTTTTTTTTTTTAACATATAATGTATTATTTGTTTCAGAGATACAGGTCCGTGATTCAACAGTCTTACACAATTCACAGCCCTCACCATAGCACATACCTTCCCCAATGTCTATCACCCAGCCACCCCGTCCCTCCCACCCCCCACCACTCCAGCGACCCTCAGTCTGTAGAAGATATTATTGTGGAGTGCCTCCCGTGACACGTCTCTCTGAATGCTTTGGCCAGTTCCCAAAAGGGCTGACTTCCTACATTTTCCAGAGGGCACACTTCCAGTAAGTCCTACTGGAGTGGCATCACAGAAATTTCTCTGTCACTAGGGAGCCATAATTGTGTCCAGTACAGCAAGGTCTTGAGCTCAACCCTGGGGCTGGGTGTGGAGGGACCTCTTTCTAGGGATAATGTCTGCTCCTTATAATCTACACTTCCTATATTCTTTATATTTTTCCCCACTTCTTAATAGTGAATCTCTCATTACTCCAATCCTCTGTTATAGCCAACAATTTTTTATAGTAAACTTTCTCTTTTCAAATTACTAGGTGTTTTCTTTGTCCTGATTTGACTCATTCTAATAAAGAGATCAATGTATCTTTAAAAACAATTGCATTGTCAAAGTGGCTTTAAATTTCCTTTCTAAAGTGTGTAGTTTGCTATTAAGTATTGGTCTATGTGTCATAGTCATCCTTTCATTCATTCATCAAATATTTATTGTGAACATTCTAAGTGCTACAGATAATAGATAACTTTGTTATACTCTGAAACTCAAAGGACATAGGTTTATCCCCCAAGTAACAATTACGTATTGTCTTAAGTACTATAGAAAAGGCATGCAAATTGTTATGCAACTCAGTGGTATAAATTTTAGAGCTGGCTTGTTTAAGCAATCACCTATAGGATGTAGGAGGTGGTACAAAATAGCAGAAAAGCCCTGAAATTGTGACAGATTATCTGTGTTCTAGCTCCTTACAGCCCAGACTTAGATAAGTCTCATTATTCTCTTGGCTCCTTACTAGTTACGTGGGTGATAATATGTTGAGAAGATGAAATTTAAAGTGATATCATACTACATAGAAATGACCTACCATAACATCTGGCTGCCTATTCAATAAATGTTAGAAAACTTACCACCACCACACCCTCCCCCGTTAAAATTACAAATCTGTAAGTATCAAACTAAAAACAATGACAATAATTTATCTGAAAGCACTTTGTGCCGTATAAAGTACCATATGAAGGAAAAGCACGGGTTTTCCATATTTCATACTAAATAAAATGCAGTCGGCCCATGGATGTGGCAGGACAATTGCAGGGGACAGATGTCAGCAAGGTAACCTGGCAACTGCTGCATGATAAGTTGAAGGGTCATGACAGAAGAGAGGTTAGAGAGGGAGTTTGCTCAAAGACACACTGAAGCACGACTTCAAAGATGGGGCAGAATGACTTCGAAGACAGGGCAGAGTTGTGAATGGTTAGGAAGAATAGCAGCGGCAGACAGTTCCACCTGGCATTTGGCAGTCAGTGAGGAGGGAATGTCTGAGAACAAGGGCTCTGAAGAGAACAGAAGGCAGAGGCAGAAATAGTGCCAGGCTCTGCACAAAACAGCTGCTGCTGCGAGCCCACGTGGGTCGTGCGGAAAAGACCGGACGTCACACGCCAGTCCTGAAATAAATGCATGTGCGCTGGTATCACCATCACTAGTTCCCTTGTTAACACACAACAAGGGAGCATTTGCATGCTTATTACGCAACAGTGACATTATTGTCAATATTTGTAGAAAATGATTTAATTTAATATTGAACAGGGTGAATAACCTTTGGAAGAATGATTAAACTTCTGTTAGTATTTTTTGGGACTCAAGAAATATGTTGTTTGTTTAACTGAATTTGTGATTTAACCCTGTTTCACTACTTTTGGAGAGGTCATGAACATTAATATGTAGATGAGCTCGTTATTCACATATATACATTTTGTTTATATATTTATTCTATATATATATATATATATAGGATCAATATAATCAACAAGTGCTCTTCATTTGTGTGTATGGGAGTGTATTTATATAAACGATACCTTGAAGATAAAACATAAATACAAAGATAATAAATGATTTTCAAATTTGGCAAGTCTCGCTTCCATAAATAAATATAAATATAAATAATAATAAATGAATATATATAAATAGATGTATACACACACACATTTCTACTATTTAAGAAAAAGAAATAGAATAAATATCATTTGCCTGAATAATATAAGGTAGGATATTTTTTAAATATGCATTCTTTAATATTGAGTACTTCTTCCTTTCATTTCTAGTGCACTACTACAGCATTCTGAAATGTCACTGGAGAATTCCCAATCATCATATTAAATATCCTGTTGTCACTCATCCCTATAAGACTTTCTGCTGCCTTTAACATTCTTGATGTCCACCGTCCCCTCTCCACCCCTCCTCCAACTCTTGTTGACTTACGTTATATGACATTTGATGTTAGGGTTTTCTGGTTTCCTTAGACACAGTGCTTGAAACAAAGCTGTCATCCTAATTACTGGTGGGTACCATTCTAGAGCAAAAAAGATAAGCAGGGAAAATTAAGTAAGGTATAGAAAGAATTAAATAAGGAAACAAAATCAGAAAGTGTCTTCCCAAGCGGTCCACAGCTTAACATATTAACATGGCTGATTACTTAGCCATATTTGAGATCTCTGTTCAGACCTCACAGGACCTCTTCATCTTAGAGCAATAGCTCTGTGAAGACGAACAGACATATAGGTCATCCATCCTATTTCCTACCTCTTGTTGGTAAAAATTTGGTCCATGTGGACATTACATTGCCCACATTTCTAGCTTCCTCTACTGTGCTCTCCCTAGGAGATGCTGGGAAAGCCAGATCCTACACCAATGGTGCTATGATTCACTTGAGTCTAGAAGTGGTAGAGGAAACTTCAACAAGTCCAGTCAAGTTGAGCCTGCACACTTGACCTGTTCTAGTTCCCTCCATGATGACTGAGATGAGGCTGTACCAGAGGTCAGCACTCGCTTTGAGGAAAGGCCAAAACAGCAAGCGCTAGGAGGAAATGAGGCAATGGTGGTGGTGGCCAAGACCTCTCCATTGAGCAAGTGGCCAGGGGCCTAGAGTTAAGTGGATCTGTTAACTGGGACAAGGGAGGAGAAATTTACATATATTTGGTCCAATACAGATGTCTATTCTGTATATGCTTTTTCTCTAAAAGGATCTCATCAACTTCTAAGTTTTAAACTACCATGTCTATACAAAAACAAAACAAAACAAAACAAAAACCAAATAACAACAAGAACAGCTAGCATCAAATTTATGTCTCTAATCTTAAATTTCTAACTGCTTGAAATCTCTATAAGAATATTTCACCAGTCTCGGGCGCCTGGGTGGCTCAGTTGGTTAAGAGACTGCCTTCGGCTCAGGTCATGATCCTGGAGTCCCTGGATCGAGTCCCGCATTGGGCTCCCTGCTCGGCAGGGAGCCTGCTTCTGCCTCTGACCCTCCCCCCTCTCATGTGCTCTCTGTCTCATTCTCTCTGTCTCAAATAAATAAATAAAAATCTTAAAAAAAAAAAAAAAGAATATTTCACCAGTCTCCTAGCTTCCACAAATGACTCAATATACCAGTCTGTGGAATAGGTAAAATAACACCCTCAGAAATGCTCTCAGTATTAAAGGACTGTTGATATTTAATAATGCTGTAAATATTAAATGAGATCATTTGGACAGA
The DNA here is from genome assembly GCF_002201575.2 of Neomonachus schauinslandi. Taxonomy (NCBI): domain Eukaryota; kingdom Metazoa; phylum Chordata; class Mammalia; order Carnivora; family Phocidae; genus Neomonachus; species Neomonachus schauinslandi. The sequence continues at coordinate 45,617,677 of NC_058414.1, read as the reverse complement.
ATAATAGTACAGGTTAAGGATACAGTATGTACTTAGTAAATGAGTATTTCCTGCACTCCCATTTTCTCTCCTTTGGGATATGTTTTTAAAAACATGGAAGCTTTCCTACCTCAGATAGAACTGCAATTGTCCTGCCCACATCCATGGGCTGACAGCATTTTATTTAGTATGAAATATGGAAAACCCGTGCTTTAGTCATTTTCCTAACTTAACTATCAAGATTAAAAATAGTCTCTGGTATTCTTGACTTAGAATCTTAACCCATTTGACAAATGACCCTGTTATTACAGGACCACAGGTAGGAGATAAGATTCACTTTGGCTTTCAAAGTAACCCAATTTTTAAAAAATGTTTTTATTTGTAGATTTATCAGCAAACTCCATATAGATGTTTAAAGGGCCATTATGTAAGAACCAAGGAAGATACTGAAGAGAGGAAACCAAAAATCTCCTGTAATATGTGCTCTGTCTTTTATTCAACCCTCAGAGGTAGAACTTATGAAAACAGACTCTTTTCAAAAACACTGGGAGGAGCTGATTTGAACCAGATGTTGTTACAAGTGTTATTTTCATTATGAAGAATTAAATATGATTAAAAATTGAGAAATAGATCTCTGAAACATTAATTAAATTTAACTAATTAATTCCAGTTTTAAAGGATTTTATTTGCTATTTCCTTGACTATCTTATTTTTTAATTTAATTTTATTTTATTTTATTTTATTGGCTGTCTCTGTAGCCTAGAAAAAAATATTGTTTGAATAAATGAATTAATTGTCTAATTTTTAAATACATTTGAAACAAAGAACCCTGAAACTATCAGTTTGATATCAAATTGTCCAGGGACATTTGAAAAAATAACCAATTAAGCCTGCAAAAAATGGGAACTATGACAAATTAAATTAAAAAACAGAAAGATAGCCATGCAGCATGTTGGACATAGCTGATGACTTAAATAGTAATCTAAAAAGACAGCTATAAAAGAAATACTCAGAATGTGGCAAGAGAGGCAAAGATGGTGAATATGACAGGGAAGATTGTTTAAATAGAGGATAGATTTTAAAGGTCCAACATATTTCTAATCATAGTTCTAAAAGAGATTAAAGAGAAATAGAGGCAAAAAATATTTGAAGTGATTATGGCTGAAAATTTTCTAGAATTGGTAAATGTGCCATATCATGAATTGAGGAAAACCTATAAAACCCAAATATTGTTTAAAAAGGAAGCCCATATTTAGACAAATAATAATGAAACTTCTAGAATCCAAAGACAAAGAGAAGATCTCAAAAGCAATCTGAGAACAAAGGTAGATTTCCAGCAGAGGAATGGAAAATAGAGAAGCATTTTTAACAACAACTCTGCATGTTAGAAGATTGGAGACTAAGAGAAAAATACGGTCATTGAAAAACTGTAGAGACTGTGAATTTTTCATGAATGATGTCAAAAAAAACCAAGATTCTTCAGAACAACAAAATTGAAAGAATGTATTACCCACAGATCAAATAAAGAGACTTCTAAAGTTATATTTCAGGAAGATGACAAATGAACCCAAAGATTCAAGAGCTGATGAACTCAACTGTTCTGAGATGCAAAAAAGGATATCAACAGAAATAATCATCAACTTGACAGTAAATGTAAATGAACATTGTTTAAAAAAAAGAAGATAGTAGGAAGGGAAAATTGAAAGGGAGGAATCGGAGGGGGAGACGAACCATGAGAGACTATGGACTCTGAGAAACAAACTGAGGTTCTAGAGGGGAGGACGGTGAGGGGATGGGTTAGCCTGGTGATGGGTATTAAAGAGGGCAGGTATTGAATGGAGCACTGGGTGTTATACGCAACAATGAATCATGGAACACTACATCAAAAACTAATGATGTAATGTATGGTGATTAACACAACATAATAAGAATTAAAAAAAAACAATAAACCAAAGCAGTAATATTTAGTAATATTTCTTTTTGTACAGTGAAAAAAGTTAAAATCAAACTAAAATCCTATACACAAAAGTATTAAATTTGGGTGGGAGATAAGCAGAATCCAAGCATTCTAAGGTTTTTGGAATATATCACAAATGCTATTGATTAATATTAAATTTAGATTAAATATTCAGGTTAACATTTTCAGCAAAGCTGCTGATACAATGAGAATACATGATTAGAAAAAAAAATGGTAATGAAGGAAAGGAATTAGGAAAACAGTAAACTTAAAAGAATTCACAAAAAAGGAAATATACATTGGAAATAATACTAGGACAACCAGCAGATGTTAGAATGGTCAAAATTAATTCAAATATACAAGCATCATAATCAATGTAAATGAACTAACCTCTACTTAAATTACAAAGAATACCAGTCAGTATAAGGACATACAAAAGTCATGTGTATATTTCTCATCCTTTTGATATGCTAACTCACTTACCTTGCTTGGCCCAAGTGAATGTAACTGTAGGTGACAATAGATGGTATCTGAGCCAGACTTTAAGAGTAATCATATTATACTACCATTGCATTTTCTCTCTTCCATAAGAATTACTATATTAGGCTGGGCCCCAGTATAAAAAAAAAAACACACAGAGCAGAGAGCCTTACAGCAGGACCATGATTGTGTGATAATCAACATGAATGAGAAGTATTTGTTGTGGTAACTGAGATTTGGGGGTTGTGATTATAATATGAACTTTAGATATCACTATGTAAGAAATGATATTTAGAAGTGGGATGTTATTGGGGGCGCCTGGGTGGTGCCGTCTCTCAATAATCGGACTTTTGGGTTCAGCTCAGGTAGTGATTTCAGGGCTGTGAGATTGAGCTCTGCATTGTGGTCTGTGCTTAGCACAGTGTCTGCTTAAGACTCTCTCACCCTCTCTTTCTGCCCCCTCCACAGCATGCACACATGCACATGCACGCGCATGTGCTCTCTCATTCTCTCTAAAATCAATAAATAAATCTTAAAAAAAAAAGTGGGATGCTTTTATAGACTGAGAAGTCTACAACAAAATTCACATGTTGAAGCCCTAACCTCCAATGTGATGTTATTGGGAGATGAAGACTTTGGGAGATGATTAGAGTTAAATAATGTTGTAAGCACGAGGCCCTAATCCAATGGGGCCCTAGTTTTTATAAAAGGAATAGGAGACACTAGAGAGCTCTCTCACTCTCCTCGTGTGCACAGAGGAAAGGCCATGCGAGGACACAGTGAGAAGGCAACCATATTCAAACCAAGAAGAGAGGTTTTTCTGTTTTTGTTTTTGTTTTGTTTTAACCAGAAAGTAAATTTGCCAGGACCTAAATCATGGACTTCTAGACTCCAGAACTGTGAAAAAAATAAATTTCTGTTGTTTAAACCACACAGTTTGTGATATGGTATTATGGCAGCCCAAGCTAATACAGATACTATTATAACAAAAGTTAAATTATCATCCATTGATTTCAGGGTAGGTGGTAAGAAGTGAAGAAACAATTACTGGAACTGTAGAAAAACATTTGTTAAAAGTGTATGGTGCAATAATAGAAATAGAAAATGGATTATTTCAACTTTGACTTTCAGGGAAGAATTGAGAAACAGAATACTATAAGCACATTTTGGTTGCTAGTGTCTTCATTTGACCAGATACTGAGAGAGATTAAAACAGAAAGAATGGGCTGATTTAAAAATATATGTGGAAGAAAAAGAGAGAATCCAGAAGTTCTGGGGGAAAAAATGTAACTATTTTTCATTCTCAACCTGAAAAATGCTTTAAGCATATAGGCTGATTAAAACTTGGGGCTCCTGGGTGGCTCAGTTGGTTAAGTGTCTGACTCATGATTTTGGCTCAGGTCATAATCTCTGGGTCGTGAGATCGAGCTTGGCATAGAGCCCCACATGGACCCCCTCGCTGGGCTCTGTGCTGTGTATGGAGCCTGCTTGAGATTGTCTCCCTTTTCTTCTGCCCCTCCCCCATGCCCTCCCAGCACGTGTGCACATACTCATTCATGCTCTCTCTCTCATTCTCTCTCTCTCAAATAAATAAATAAGCAAATAAATAAATAAATCTTTAAAAAAATAAAGTTAAAATTAATTGGGTTGAATTTAATCCAGAATCAAAATTTTACCTCATTAGGAAATCTAATAATGTAATTCTTCTAACTAAAGGAGGAAAGCTATATTATTTTGTCAATAAATGCAGAAAGTTATTCAATATAATTTGACAATTATTCATTAACCAAAAATTCTTAAAATATGAATAAAAAGGACTTTTTAATTTTAAAAAGGTAATTAATAAAAAATCATATGCTTAGTGGAAAAATGTTTACAGCATTCCCTTTAAAATCATGAATTTTTAAAGTCAAACAGGGAAAGACAATTATCATATGGTTTCACTTATTTGTGGAACATAAGGAATAGCATGCAGGACATTAGGAGAAGGAAGGGGAAAATGAAGGGGGGGGAAACTGGAGGGAGAGACGAACCATGAGAGACTATAGACTCTGAGAAACAAACTGAGGGTTCTAGAGGAGAGGGTGGTGGGGGAATGGGTTAGCCTGGTGATGGGTATTAAGGAGGGCACGTATTGCATGGAGCACTGGGTGTTATGCGCAAACAATGAATCATGGAACACTACATCAAAAACTAATGATGTAATTTATGGTGATTAACGTAACATAAAAAAATTATTAAAAAATCAAATCAAATCAAATCATGAATTTTTAAAGAATGCTCATTAATAGTTCTTCTGTTCAGCATTATACAGATTATCCCAGCTAGTTAAATAAAATAAGCAAGTAAAAAAAAATTAAGTATTGGAAAGGAAAATACAGAACTATCACTATTTGTAGGAGAAATAGTTGTCTAAATAGATAACCTAAAAGAATCCACAGAAAATTAATAGGAGAGTCTATCTGAAATATAAAGTCCATATAAAGACATAAAAGCAATATAAAAAATTAATTGCCTTTCTATACATCAACAATAAAAATAAACTTTACATATATAATAGCAAAATTATGCAATATACAAATACTAAACATTAATATACATGTGTAACGCTAGTGAAAAAGTAAATGTCCTTATGAAAAATTTTAAACTGTTTTTCAAGGACATTTCATAAGACCTAGTAAATGCAGAGATTTATCTTGGTCAGCTTGGGCTGCTGTAACAAAGAGCGTTAGACTGGGTGGCTTATAAACAACAGATATGTATTTCTTGGAGCACCTGGGTAGCTCAGTCGGTCAAACGTCTAACTCTTGATTTCAGCTCAGGTCATGATCTCAGGGTTTTCAGATCAAGTCCTGCGCCAAGCTCCATGCTCAGTGAGAGTCTGCTTGTCTCTCTATTTCTCTCCCTTTCCCTCTCCCTCTGCCCCTCCCCCTGCTTGCACACATACTCTTTCTCTCTCTCTCTCTCTCTCTCTCTCTCGCTCTCGCTCTCTTGCTCGCTCTAAAATAAATAAATAAATCTTAAAGGGAAAAAGAAATCCATTTCTAACAGTTGGGGTGGCTGGAAGTCCGATCAGTGTCAGAATGTGGAGTTCTGGTGAGAGCCCTCTTCTGGGTTGCAGACTGCCTGCTTCTTGCTTTATTCTCACAGGGCAGTAAGAAAGCTAGCCAACATTCTGGCCTCTTCTTATAAAAGTACTAATCCCATCCAGTTTATGAGGGCTCCACCCTCATGACCTAATTACCTTCTAAAAGTCCTCCCTCCAAATACCATCACATTGACCTAATTACCTTCCAAAAGCCCTACCTCCAAATACCATCACATTGGAATTAGGGTTTCAATATATGAATTTTGGATGGGGGGGGGTACAGACATTCAGTCCATCGCAGTCATGTTCATCAGATAGGAAAGCTCAGTGTCACAAAGATGCCAATTCTCAATCTTTAGATTTGTGGCAGACTAAAAATGGCCACATATTCTTTGACAATCCTTTCATGGAGAGGTGATGTCTCTGTGCCTTCACTTTAAATCTAGGTGGGTCTTCTGACTGTTTTGAGGTGGAAGAGAAACAGGGCAGCTCCTGGACCCAGGTTTTAAGAAACTCATAGTTTCTACTAATATTCTCTTGGAATACTCTGTCTAGGTGCCCCTGGTCTGCCATGTAAGAAGTTCAGCTACTCTGGGACTTCTCTCCTGCAGGAGACCCACGAAGATACTTTTGTCAATGGTAATAGCTAAACACAGTCTTCCAGCCATCCCCACCATGATGCTGGACATATGAGGGAAGCCATCTTGGATCTCCTGACAGCCCATCTGCAAGCTGAATACCATCAGTGCCATGTAATCACTGAAGTAAATTCTGCTTAAATCTCTGACCCACAAAATTGTGAGCTATAATAAATGGCTCTTCTAAGTACCTAAGTTTTAGAGTAAACCACAGATGATTGAATCAATATTCAATAGATAATTGAACCAAGATTCACTGCAATTGCATTAAAAATTTCAATAAATATTTTTATGGAATTTGATATGTTGATTAGAAGATTTATATTCAGTAGCAAAGGGCCAAGAATAAAAAGCTACATATCTGAAGAACAAAGTGGAGCTTATTTGCTTTATGCCTCATCAAGATTCAATAAAGTCTTCAGACAGTATGATATTGACTCAGAGATAGAGAAATAGATCATTGAAAGAGAATAAGAAATCCGGACACACACACACACATCCTGATCTAAAACAAAGCTATAATTGTTTTGATATATGGTGTGGGACAATTGGTACTCTGAAAGAAAAAAAAAGAATATTCCCAATTTTTATCATGCCATAAAATTAATTCAATGTTGATTAGAGACCTAAACATGAAGTCTAGACCTTGCAATTATTAGAAAAATATAACCTTAATGACCTCACTGATGAAAAGGAATTTTTTTAGTGAGGAAATCTGAAATTGAAAATATTTTATTACAAGACATCATAAAAAAGGGTGAAAAGAAAAACCATAAGGTAGGAGAAGATATTTGCAACAAACGTAGCCAAAGGATTAATACGCAGAATATATAAATAAGTCCTATATAAGAATTAAAAAAAAGACAAATTAAAAAATGGGAAAAAGATATAAATGGCATTAAATTAAAAGAGGAAATATTACTGACCCATAAACCTATAAAAAGATGTTTAACTTCATTAGCCATTAGAAATGTTATTAAAACTACAATCTGATACATTTTACATGAGATTCCCAAAACACAAAATAATGACAATATTAATAAATTTAAAATATATACAAATACCAAGAGTTGAGGAAAACAAGAGGTCTTCGAGTAGCAATATTAACTGAACAATTACTACGGAGAATTTTGTGCATTACCAGAAATGTGGATATGTGTGTATGCTTTGGCCAGCATTCCCTGCACAAGTGCACCAGGAATCATACACAAGAATATCCATAGTGGCCTTAGAAGAGATTTTTTAGTTGTTCCTAATATCCATTTTTACACTTTTTTAATACTAAAACCCCTCAGTATTAGCTGTGTCCCTAGTCAACCAGAACTAAGACCACAGCTAGGAGTGCAGAGATTTGGTTCTATCCAATGGGTTTTGAGTAGAGGTGGTGAGTGCACCTTCCAGCCAATATTCTTTAAAAAGATGTTGTGTGCCAACTCTTTCCCTTTCCTGCTTCCTTCTGTCTAGACTGCCACCATGATGGTTGAAACTACACTGGCAAATGTGAATAAGGAGGTGAAAATGGGACTCAAGGTCAAATACAATGAATCATGAAGGCAAAGGGAGTCTAATTTCTTGACGAAGTGGAGCACAATACAGTCCCTGCACGACCTACTGGAGCCTATGGGGAAGTGACAAAAATTCTGTTTTGCTTAGATACATTTACTTCACAAATTCTGTCACTTTCAGCAGAACTTAATCCTAATTATTATAACAATCTTATTCAAATAAGAAAAATTAAAATAACCCTTCTATTTATAAATGGCAGAATAGAAATATAACTTACATTTTTGTCAAACGATGGAAGGGTTTACAATAGTAAAATATAACAAGCTACCAATACCAATACTGACATGCATGAAGTTTAAAGATATAATATTAGATAACAAACACAAGTTGTAGAAGAATATACATAGCATGATCTTATTTATATAAAATAAAAATATGAATTACCAAACAATTTATTGCATCAGCATGCATGTGCACTAAAATTAAAATCAGCAGAATGTTTAAAAATATATTTGAGAAACAGAGGAGGATGTTTTTATATATAGGGGATTTCAAAGATACTAGATAAAAAGATATTCCACTTCTTAAGTGAAGCAATACACTGAATTCATTTTATTTTCTTCTATAAACCATATGTATATTTATATATCCTCTTTTGTTTACATATTTTATAATATATTTTATTTTTTATTTTTATTTTTTTTCAAAGATTTTAGTTATTTGACAGAGAGAGAGCACAAGTAGGCAGAATAGCAGGGAGAGGGAGAGGAAGAAGCAGGCTCTCCACCGAGCAGGGAGCCTGACATGGGGCTCGATCCCAGGACCCTGAGATCATGACCTGAGCCGAAGGCAGCCGCTTAACCGACTGAGCCACCCAGGTGCCCCATAATATATTTTAAAATAAACAGAAACAGAGACCTAGAAATGAATATTGAGACCACGTTCATGAAATTTAACTCTAAGGATGAACAGAGAAACATGAATGTTAACTACAGGGAGTTGGGGGGGGGGGCGGTCAAGGGATGATATTTTTAACAGGATGAGATATATCACCTAGTACAGAGGGGAAAACTGATAGTCTGGGTAGTTTGCAATGTGATGCAAATGAAGTATTTGCAAGTTATTTATCAATGCTATGTGAGACCCAGAGAATCTAGGCTGAAGGAAGTGAGTGTGCCTTGATCCTAAAGAAGGAGCAAGGGGGTGCTTATGTACCCCCTGAGTCTAGGAGGTACTGGAGACTGACTAAAGGAAATTGGAAAACAATAAACTTCACGAATATAGATCAAGTCAGAGACTGAATGTGACCTGGCTGTCTGCAGACAAATACCAGCCTGCTAATCCATTCTGTTTGGGTTGGCTAAAATTTACCAGCATAGAAAAAAAGAAAAATTTACATTTTCAGTCCTAACCAGTAAATTCCAATAATCCAATCCAATAATTTCAATGGTTTGTATGTAACTTTGTTATTCCTTTAAGTTTTTTTTTTTTAAGATTTTATTTATTTATTTGAGAGAGAGAGAATGAGAGACCGATAGCAAGAGAGGGAAGAGGGTCAGAGGGAGAAGCAGACCCCCCGCTGAGCAGGGAGCCCAATGTGGGACTCGATCCCAGGACTCCAGGATCATGACCTGAGCCGAAGGCAGTCGCTTAACCAACTGAGCCACCCAGGCGCCCTCCTTTAAGTTTTTTAAATGTGAAATTATCATTCCTTTGATTTTTCATCTCTCTCCCAATATCTCTCAGATACTCAATTGGGAAGAGGGTTGGGGGCTGGCAGGGATGGACATAAAGTCTGTGTGATCATCTGGCATAGTGGAGAGAGGTTCTTGGACCCGCACAATGCAGTGTGGCTCCTCTCACTTTCATGACTATAGACAATGCCAGCCCAGTTGCTATCTGCTCTGCTGGCATTTGAAGATGAAGTAAGCCAAAAAGTACCAATGGTGAGCCAGTTTCTCTGGGGATGGGAACCTGCCTGGGGTCTGGCTGTGGCTTCTATTTGCCTGGCCTAGTGTGTCTACCACTGCAGCCAGGGTCACCCTGGCCCTCTAGAGCAGCCCTCTGAAATATAGTGCTCTTGTTTATGTATCTTTAATGTTGCCTTGACCAATTTTGAGGGCCTGGCAAGAGGCTGATCAATTTCCTTTCTTGAGAAGCTAAAGCTACAGCTCAACTACTTCCCTTATCAGACACACACTCCTGGCCACTGTGCTCTGCCCTAATTGCCCCAGGGCCAGGAATCAGACAACCAGGGACAGTCCCTGTGCCCTAGAGCTTACAAAGTTATTCAAATTAGTCAATCCACAGGGAGCCATGAGGTTAACCTCACTTTACTTGACATGCATAAACTGCCCCCTCAGCTCCAGCTTCCTGATACCCCACCTCTGGGTACAACCTCCTATGTGGCCCTAAGGGGCAGCCTTGTCTAGTTTGGAGCTACAACAAAGAGCTCTGCCTTTCATCAATCTCAATGTCATATTGTGTCCCACAAAATTATATGTAAATCTTATAAAACAATTGACACTGTGAGCAGGATGGCATGACCATAACCACTGACTCCTGGGTAGCTTCATGGGGGACTGCTCTTGGCTTACTAATTGGTTCCAAACTACCAAGAGAGTAGCTTGGGACAGAACTGCCATCTGTTGGTGAGCCTGAATTTTAGCTGGTGTCTGCCTATGGTTGCCATGGCTCTCCTTACCCAAGCTTCCCCAGCGGAATATTCGAAGTGATCAGGACTAAGTGGCTACACTCTGGAAGTGAGATGTGAGCCCAGGTGGGAGCCTGATTTATGGTACTAGGAGTGATAGGCAACTTGAGTCACACTTTCTGGGGTCTAGTGTTGTGTGCTTCCAGTCACAGTCTATGTTTGGCAGAGGCCTCTTCCAGGGGCCATCACTTCATCAGCATCGTGTTTCCTTATTATCCTTTGGCACAGAAGCATGGTTTGTCAAAGTGCTTAGGGTAATCCTGTGGAGGAACATGTTTGGGTCCCCCACAGTTAGGAGAAATGGTACCTCGGTCTTTGCTCAGATGGGGATAGCAACCTACCTGTCTTCATTGGTGCTGCATACCTTGCTGCTATCATTAGCAAACTTCATGCTCCCCAGACCCTCAGGGTACCATGGGTCACACTCTTGGAGACTGAGACTGGTAGCTTGGTATTTAATCCAAAGGGAGCCTGTGGGGCAAGAGACTGTCTCATCCCTTCATTATCCACCACCCCTAAACATACTGAAGTTACCCAATTGTGTAAGTAATACAAGATCCCCAGCCAGGATGTTCAGGCCTTATGAATTGCTGCCACATATCAACATGTGAATAGACTCTCACTTTGCACTAGGGACTAACTGGGTTCCAAGGACTGGCTACTATAGCTCTCTAAGTGCCAGCCCCAATCATTCAGAGGTACACTGGGGAGCCTTGGAATGAGAGATGGTTGCCCATGGGGCAGACCATTGGGGCTTCTCCTCTCTTGCTCCATAATGCTTAGAAGGTCCATAGTATGAGTCACTGGAGAGAGACAGAAACTGAAAACCAAGTTTTAGGAGGCTGGAAACGAAAAACAGGGAAAAGGCAGGGAGGTCGGGGCAGGAGGAGAGGCAGAATCATAGCAGAGGGTAGTTCTAATTCCACAATCTCTGGGCTATGGGCCCAACACATTTCCACTATGTTACTCTGCTACTTATGGCCCCATTGCAACAAAAGCCTAATCCGAGGGAATGCAGAGGAAGTGTCTACAGGATCCTTGTGGCACAGTAAAAGGGTAATGCAAACCTAACTTGCTGGGCATCCTTAAACCATATGACCATTGCCATGGGGAATGTCCTTAACCCTGACGATACCAATTTGAAAGTCTCTAGACGAAGGAATTTATCAATAAGATCCAGGTGCAGAGAAATTCCCCTGAATTCTATGTGGAGGGGAGTGGGAAGAGGAATGAATGGAAGAGAGAAATCTGGATTGGTGAGAGGAAATTAAGTAGTAGTAGTAGTAATAATAATAATAATAATAATACACACACAAGTTCAATTGTGTTGAAACAAAGTTTCATAATTTACTCAAAGAATTTATATAACAAAAAAGATACAAAAGGCGCTGATTGCCTTTTGTGCCTTTACAATGCAGGTTCTAAATTAATATTAACATATGCTAAAATGCACTAATTGGCGAAAGCGTCCTGAATGTAACCAATACTTGGTCTCACATTACAGTTATACCCGAGATCTCACTAAATTTAAACAAGGTGCCACCTCCAATATTAGGAAAATACCTAAATATAAAATAGAGGAAAAGTAGGTGTGCCTCACTTTGTAGCCTTGCCTAAACTTCCCATAGCATTGCCCTAAAATATGCCGGAGTGGGATAGATGCTTTGACACAATGAATAATAAGTTAAAGTTAAGAGTTCGGTATTTACGAGTTGGCTTGACAAAATGTGAAACCACAGACCCCAAGTTAAAATAGTTGATATGGTCCCATGCAGGTTGAACGGGATCTTTAAGGATTGAAACTTACTATATAAGACCTAATTAATGAGTAGGTGACTACCCCCACTGGTTCTCCAATTGACAGCCCAGTTTCGCTTCTTTGCAAACCTGAAAAGAATAAATGGTGCCTCATTGCCCATTACTGCAATCTTACCAATGTGGCCTGTCCATTAAGCTCTCTATATCGAATACTCAATATTATTAAAATTACTAGCTCCATCCAGTCAGAAACTAGAAAATATTATGCTATTATGTATTTGCTATATATTTTGCTATTAAGTATTTGACTCACGTGATTCATTCAGTCCCTATTCAACATCATCTCTGCTGCGTTTGCTTTCAAGTCCAAAGTGACACAGTCCACCTTTTCCAGGATGCCCATGGGAATACCTTTACATCTTTACCATTGCATAGTCTTTGCACACAAGGTAGTAACTGTACTGCATCCATCTTTCTCCAGGAGCACAGGCATGACATTACATTGATGACACTCTTCTCAAGGAGATTAATTTGATACACTCATTAAGGACATGAAAGACTGACATCTTTTAGTGCTTTTTGGATTCTGAAGGCAACATATTCTTTACTTACAAATTTTACTCAATCTCACTGATGCTATTACTTAGAAAAAGCCCAACTTAAATGTGGCCCCCTGCAACAAAAGGCTCTAAAATCTGTACAAATTAAAATCAAGAGACCCATGTCAGCACCCTCACAGACTCCTTCACAGCAGAAGTTTTTTTTTTTTTTAAGATTTTTATTTATTTATTTATTAGAGAGCGAGAGCGAGAGAGAGAGAGAGAGAAACAGCATGAGAGGGGAGAGGGTCAGAGGGAGAAGCAGGCTCCCCGCTGAGCTGGGAGCCCGATGTGGGACTCGATCCCAGGACTCCGGGATCATGACCTGAGCCGAAGGCAGTCGCTTAACCAACTGAGCCACCCAGGTGCCCCACAGCAGAAGTTTTAACAACTTCCTTATATGCCTCCCAGAGTCTCTGGACCACTTATAATGGCCATCCATTGCCCATGGGGTTTTGATGCAAGGAACTGTCCTACTCAGCCCTGTACTATACGCTTTAGAACAGCAATAACTGGCCACATGCTGGGGTCTCTTGGAAACAGAGGTTCTCACAGACAATGAATCTCTAATTGTCCATACCTACTTGCCCATTATGACTTGAGCCATGAAAGCAACACTCTCACAAGCTCAGCACAGCTATGGAAGACACAATGATGGAAGATGGAGCCAAACATGGGCCCTCTGGCATATTCCACCTAGAGGGGAGGAATGACTTCCCCTGTCTTCATTCTCTTGTCATATGCCAGCATGCTGGAGGAGGCCAGTTTTCTCCTAGATACCTTAGCTACCTTGGGGAGCCCCTTACAATCAACTGAGTGAATAGCAATGGAGTTCATGGATTGTGTAGGTATATGGGTCGTGTTGCTACCTTCAAAATGATGGAGCTCACTGGAATGTTACTGCTTCCCATTCTTTAACCAAGATGTCCCTGATAAAAAATGGGACACAAAAGCCAACTGGTGAAATTTTTGACAATCATCTTAGCATTGGATGCCCTTGACAACAAATGGTTCCATCTACACATTTATGAAAACTCTTGGGCCAATGCCTAACAGCTGTCCCCTTCAAGGTAAAGAACTCTGGGAATCTCTTGTCTCATAGATACCCAAAATGCAAATCAAGATGACACATGATATACAAAGGCAAGAATATAAGGCCATATCAGAACACTCCTTATTTCTTTTGGAGTTTGAGACACTGCTGATACTAATCAAGGCACACATTTTACTTCTCAGAAAACATAATCCTGTGCTCCTGAAAAAGTCATTCAGTGGAACTTTCAGGTCTCTGATAGATCCCAGGTAGCCAGTTTGGGAGCCTAAGGAGTTCCTCAACAAACTCCTATTTAAGTTACAAAATGATGACTGGACCCCAAACTGGGTGTTTATCTTGCCTGAGGCCTCAATCTTTCCTAATTTAAGGCTCCTTAGCTGACTCACACCATGTACCAATTTAAAAACAAAATATTTCTATATTTAAAGGAGGATATATCTCACCTCCATGAGTATGAAGATGTATTCTATATGAAGCCCTTTAATAATGTCTTCCTCTGAGATGTTTGCACATGTCTTATCAGATAAAGGGCTAGTATCCAAAATCTATGAAGAACTTATCAAACTCAACACCCAAAAAACAAAACAAAACAAAACTCCAATCAAGAAATGGGCAGAACATATGAACAGACATTTCTCCAAAGAACACACACAAATGGCCAACAGACACATGAAAAAGTGCTCAACACTTTTGTGTTGTACCAGCTGGGTTTTGGTGATTTGATCCAATTATGGCAGTTATCACTGATGAAGCATCACTTCTGTCAGCTTCGCATATACAAAGCCCCTTCCCTTAAAAGATAATTTTAAGCAAGCTGCCAGGAAAATGTTACCTTTAAATTGTACAAAGGCTCTACCTCATTACAATACGATAGAGCCACTAAAACATGACCCACATCAACTCAAGTGGATATCCACTTGGGAAGAATAAATACCTTAGTCCCACAGCCCAGACAACATCATGTCAGCCCAAGACCTTGCCCCAGAGATGACTTCACCCCCTGCATCAGAGATAACTTCACCCTGACAATGAGACCTACACCCCAACAAGGTGAATGGGTTCTCTTCTAATGCACTGACAAGTTGGACATAGGACATTCATTGCTTTTGCTTTTCTTCCTTTGATATTAGGGATTCTATCATACATCCTGGCCTTGCTGCTGGCTTAATCTATGCTCCTGCTATCCTCCTTGCTCTTCGCCAAAACATACACCTCTACACACTCATGCCTAAAGGGAAATCTTGCAGAGGGTACTAATATCTGTGCCATACTGAAAATTAATGGAGATAATTGTTTTTCCCAGAAAGCAACTGCCTCATATTGATACAACCCTCAACCCCCTAAAGATAATATCTTCCACTTTCTAGTGCTTTTTTCTACTCTCCTCATTTAACTTGTCACTACACCCCCTGCCTTGTGTCTCTGACCATGACCACCATACCATTTCTTCCCCTTAGTTAGAAACAAAAACCACTAATCTTTACATACACTTTACTGAAATTTTAGTTCATCCCCTCCAACAATGTAATCGCTAGATCTGCCACCTTGACTCAAGGAGTACACCAGATTATTGTCATAAAAAATATAACTCATACTTTTAACACACTTTACAATTCCATGAATTTTCAAATTTGTTTTCTTGGCTAATGTCATATAAGTGGGGAATGTGGTTATGCGGCCAGCTTTTAGGGCAATTTATGCCCTACTCTCTAAAATTAATCTCCTCTACTATTTGAGCCATGCAAATACTCCAAACAATTAAACCCAAAACTGATGCCCAAACATCCAGGGGTCAATTATAATATAGCTTTTTTGTTTGTTTGCTCATTTTGAAATGCTATCATGACCCAGTTTTGAGGGTCTGGCTAAAGATCAGTTAGTTCCCCTTCTTGAGCAGCTGATTAAGTCCATACCTAACCACTTCCTTTACCTGACTCTCAAACTCTGGGCCACTGTGTACCCTCCCAGACTTCTCTAGGGCCAGACATCAAACAATTAGAAATAGTCCCTAAATCTCAAAGACCCCAAATTTATTTAAATTATCCAATCTACAGAAATCCCATGAAACCTAGCTAACCTTACCCCTTTGCCCTATGTAAGCTGCCCTATATGGCTCTAGCTTGCTGTTATCCTGTGCTCAGATAGAATTCCCTAGATGGTCCTGCCTTCTCTCATTTGGGACTATAAGTAACAAAGAATTCTGCCTTTCATCTATCTGATGTTGTGTCCTGCCATCAAAAAGAATCCTTAAATCTCATAAAATACTTCCTGGGCCATCTCCAAACCCAACTTAGCTTCATCTAGGTCCATTCCATACCCACAACTAAGGGTATCTCAGTATAACTACACAAAAAGTCCTCCCTCTGCCACCCAGGCTACTTGCCAGGTTTTCTCAGAGGAAGCTTTGCCTTGGGCCTAAGAGATAATCTCCCAAGCCTCCTAATGTAGGAGAACAAGTTTCCTGGCTTGGATATATCTTGGTGGATCTAAACTCCAATTAGTATGTAACTCAATCTTGGTTCCCGGTGTGTGCAGTGGAAAAACAAACAAACAAACAAACACACACTGACCTGGCATCTGCCATTTTCTTCCCATGATGTCTCTATATCTCCATCTTTCTGTCTCTGTCTCTCTCTTATCTGCCTTGCTATTCCAACCATCCCCCCACCCCCAGAAGTGGGAGGCTTTTCTCTTTTCACTTAATTTTGTATTGATCATAAAAATGTATATTTAGGAGTCACATGGATATGATATTGTAGCTATTTCAAAGAGAACTGTTTGAAGCTTGAACTGGTCAAAGAGAACCAACTTGCCGTAGGCATTGTATTAATGGCAAACCTTTAGTGTGTCCTCTTTTGGGCAGTCCCATGATCTTATAAGGACATCTCTTGTACTAAGGAAGGTATTTAAGTTACAAAATGATGAATGGACCCCAAACTGGGTCCTGAAGGTATTGGTATTTTTTTTCTCTGATAAAGAAAAGAAGCTAACTAATTCTAAAGCTTCGATTAAAAAAATATTTTTCTATCCTAAAGACCATTTCCTTTCGCTGAGCACGTAGATTTTGAAAGAACTCATGAAGAATATTGAGAAAGTCAGCCAAATCAGCCAAAATAACAGGAATACCATTGGGCAAGAAATACTTCAGGCAGATAATTTCCATATCAACTTTGAATGACTTGAACTTCTCCTTTCTTTCCTCTAGAGGACATGTTAATAAGCAGTGAAAAAAAATCAAACTATCTAGTAAATCCTCGATACAGGTAAAATAAAGTTTTAAAGAGTTGAAGTTTATTGCTTTTTCTATTAAAAAAATAAAAAACAGGTTTGTTAAAGTATTAGCAAATCATAACAAGTGTTAAGACCAAGTTCCCAAAGATCTCCATTCAAGAATTTGGAGTTTGGTGCTATAATTAATCTCCTGTATCCTCCATTCCAAATATTAAACACATTGTGAACTTAGTTTAAAACTTTAAAACATATCACAGGATAATTCTTAATAGATTCCTGGAAACAAGTTGGATTTGTTCACTTATGTATATAAAATATGTCATATTGAAAATAACCACCTAGGAAATCATGTTTCTCTCTGAAATCTGTGGCTGCATCACAGGTTTATGTGACCATCTAAATCTCTTGTAACTCATATAAGATTATGTTGAAATGTATTTCCAGAGGAGATGTTTACATAACCATATGTTCCCTATAAATTGGCAAAGAAAAAGAATTAATATTGCATTCAATAAAGATTTATTTTTAAAATTTTAACTTTGAAATATTTCTGAACTCTAAATGAAAATGAAAAAGAGAACAGACCAATTTACCTGCAGCATCTCAGTGAAACAGTTCTTGCTTATAACTTGAATTCATTGGTCTTTTGCAAATTGGATAGTGATTATAAGTGTCTCCATGAACACAGAATTATTTCTAATCAAAGAATTTGCAAATATTTATAACCAGTAGCTCTGATTTGAAAATAAGATGGTGGGTTTTAGAGTGCAATCTGTAAAATTCTGATTAAATTGAGAAAAAAATTCATAATGTGTATTAGTCCTGTTTGTGGAGCCTCTAGTACTTATTCTGTCTTGGATTTTTTTAGCCTAACTGAATGTGGCTTTAATTTCAAGAATATAAGACTTAAATCCAATATTATGTTATGTTTACTGTGAGTACTATTCTTTAGAGAAATCTATAAGAAGGGAAGACTCTTCCCTTACTAACAAACTATTTCTTCTAAGGTTTATTTTTTGCCCTTGAATATAGAATGTCATAAAAAAAAATTTGCCAGTGGTACTTCATATCTGAGCTATATTGCATTCCGTTATTAAAAACAATTACCCTAATTTACTGCCTTCGATTTACAAAGCACATTAACAAATGTTGCTTCAATTACTTTCAAGGCAGACAATGTGATAGTCTAAGCTGATTATTGTCATTTTTATAGAAGAGTAAATAGATTAACATGAAATTAACATGTTTCAAAGATCACAGACCTGATCTCTGATGGAACCAAAAATATAATTTGAGCTTTATAGACTCTCATTTCACCTTTCTTGTCTACTCTGCCATCTTGTCTTAAGACCCCTTCTGTAGCATCATGAATATATCTCTATATGTCTGTCTGTCTCTCTTTATATATATATATATAAATATACATATATATGTCAATATTGCTCCAGATATATACACACACATATATTTTTATATATATGAGACAAAATGTGAGAAAATAGTTAATTCCTCATTTGTAGTTCTCTATGAATGAATTACAAAAGGTAGTAGAACTCAAAGTGGTCGACAGAGGGAGTCATTCAGGGTTCCACTGTTGTAGCAACATCAACAGAGAAAGCATGATTTCTTCATCCTCATATGGTGCTTTTACACTATTCTGTTCACTTCTTGCTTTCCAGGGTCACTAGAAGCTGTTATTAGGTTCACTCTTTTTCTCTAAATCCCTTATTGTCTATGACCTTTCAAAGTGTCTGATCAGAATTAGTGTATTTGTTTTGTATATCATGTTGGAAAAGACAGACTACATGAAACACCTCCATTTCGCTGTAAAATATGGTGGCCCAGCACAAAAGTGTCAGCTGCAGAATGAACCACAGTCCTCTTGGAAAAGATTTGAAGGCTACTCAGTTATTATAACAATGATCTCTGAAGTACATTTTGTTAGTAACTTATTTTTATAATTATGCTGTGTATATAATGATTAACCTCCAAATCTATAGGGCTTATTGTTATTAATATTTGTGCCAGCTGGGGCTAACTGATGTGGGCTGAGCTCAACTGGCAAGCTGTTCTTTTCACTGATGATTAATGGGCATGAGTAAGTGGCTCTGTTCCAGGTGCTTCTCATTGCCTTTGTACCAGCTGTCTACCTGAGGGGTATTCCTCTAATGACAGTGGCAGAGGTGAGAGAGAACAAGCCTAACTGCACAAGCATATTTCAAGCCTCCACTCAGTTCACATCTCTTAAAGATTTTATTTATTTATTCATGAGAGACAGAGAGAGAGAGAGAGAGAGGCAGAGGGAGAAGCAGGCTCCCAAGGAGCAGAGAGCCTGATGCGGGACTCGATCCCAGGACCCTGGGATCATGACCTGAGCCGAAGGCAGACGCTTAACCATCTGAGCCACCCAGGTGCCCTCACATCTCTTAAATCCATTGGATAAAGATGTCACATGGCTGGCCTCAAAGACTGGGATGGATATTCTGCCAACAGTGGCAGGTTCCTTCACAATTAAACAGCAGAATGAATGGATGTTTAATCCTACTACTGGGAGGAAGTGAAGAGTTGGACAACTAATCCATTCTACCATATACATGAAGGAGATTTAAGTTTAGACATAAATCACTGAGTGTTGATCACTGCATTTTTCCTCCATATTCTGAGAGCTATTTTTCTCCTAAGCAAAAAAAACCTCAAGTTTCTTACAATATCTTTTAATGGTTATGCAAAATGAGTTCAGCTTAACAATTTCCAGATTCTTGACGCCAACAGAGCTCCTGGATTTGCCTAGTCTTGTCAGAGCATACCGGTCTCATACTGGAAGGGTGGTAATCTCACAATATCTTCTTTCTGGCAAAATTCGATTTTAGCCATGTCAATTTTGTAGGCTATATCTGCAAACCTGAAGGAAATTTACTTATAAATGTCCACTACATACTCCATGCTACCCTCTTTGGAGGGGAAAATCCTCCCTGTGGCACTTGTAAAAGAAAAATTACACAGGACCAGTTAAGCAGGCAAGATTCAAGATTATTATACTAGGGGAGAGAGACTGAACTCAACACCTTTAATAATTACATTTCAATAGGATGGATTCCAGGTCTTTGAGAAGGACATTTCTGGGTTGTAAAACAAGTAGGAGCCTGTGGGAAGATTCACATCTCAAAGAGGCAGAGGAAGAATGGGCAATTACAAATTTTCTGAAGTAAATGCTCTAAGAAAAAGGAAGTTTGGAGCCTGCAGTTAGGAAGAAGCCTGTCTAAAGTTTAGTCACACTGAGAGGACATTAAGGGCGTCTTGCTTACACCAGGGTTTGGCCAAGAAGGAAGCAGAATACAACAAGTCAGAGGCTCAAGATCCCAGTATTTTCATTGACTGTACCTGTTACACTTGTAGGGAATATATACTGATTATGTACTTTAGAGTAGCTATCTAAATAGATATAAATACAGTTTTGAGTTAAATCAGTCTTTTCGTTCAGTGATTTTTTTTTTTTATTCATGTCCTAGTGCAAAAAAGCTGCCTAAAAAAAATAAATAAAAACACACATTTCAATTTGGGGGATCTGGAAATTCAAAAATTATCCCCCTTCATCT
This sequence comes from Neomonachus schauinslandi, assembly GCF_002201575.2. Classification (NCBI taxonomy): domain Eukaryota; kingdom Metazoa; phylum Chordata; class Mammalia; order Carnivora; family Phocidae; genus Neomonachus; species Neomonachus schauinslandi. The sequence goes on along the minus strand of NC_058414.1, from coordinate 45,597,078 downwards.
TCACATCTGAATCCTGAACTACCTGGAAAAAAATTAAGACAAATTATATAAGGCAGGTAAGAGGAAGTAGTAAGACCCTGGGAGAGGTATGTTATATCTACAAGCAACTGAGCTTTCTAATCCTAAACCCCAGAACTAGAAAGACTTACCTACCCAGTTCCGTGGGGACTCTCCACCAAGGAGCAGAGATGGCCCCCATGATTTATGGCACGGAAGAGTAGAGAATACACGCCCACCTTGTAAAGAGCAAAGAAGCTGCTAGGCTAGTCACGCTTGTCCCTCCTTCCAAATTAGCCAATCATATGAAGTCACTCATCCTCCTCTGCAGAGATGGAAGTGAGATTGAGCAGGACCTGGAAAATTTAGCAAGGAGAATTCGCTCCACATGGAGGGAACCACCAATGGAGGAAATGAAACACTCACTACCCTCATTTGACCCACTACCAAATTCTACTGGATCTTAATTTGTGGATTATATATATAATTTAAGTGGGTATGATTTATATGCTTACTTGCTCCTAGTGCGGATGTGTTGCCCCATGTGTACATGCACATATCTTTTGGGGAAAATAAGGTCTTTGAAAATACATGTGGAGTATATTTCATTATTTGTCCTTTATTATGTCATTTTCCTTTCCAAGGGAGAAATTAGGCTTAATTTTAACCTAAGCAAATCCTAACTTGGAAGATGAATCTGCTGAAAAAAAATACATTGAGTTTAAAGTTAAATACATAACTCTATCCATTTACTGTTTTGCATTTGCTGTACCATAACTCTCCTGCTTTCATTCCTTTGAAATATTTAGAATAGATGGTGCTGTTGGTGAAAATATTTGATTATTAAATGAGAATAATCACGAATATGTCCTTAGGTATATGAAATATAAGTAATCTGGAGTTTTCTCAGACCATCACTGAAATACTGCAACATGATGAAAAATAACTTAAAGCATCTTATGGTTATAATTTAGAACTTGTAACACTTCAGTGAAATAGAAATAAAAAAAGTGATTTTCTCTCAGATATGATACTTCTTATGCAGTGAGAAAGACAGCCAAGCAGTAGCAATTTTTAGGAGTTAAGTCTGGGCATTTAGAAAATCTACATCACCTATAAAAGTTTTGAAGAAGGAAATAAAGGTTGAGTGGGCTTTCAGACAGAGTCAAGAGCAGATACTGTTCTTGGTTGTAAACCATCATTAGTTTAACAATACTAGAGAAAATGAATACCCAAAACGTATCATAAAGAGTGTTGTCTATATGGGAACGGATGAGTGCCATTGAAGTGAAAACAGAGGGTCGAGGGTGAATAAGGAGGCCCTGTTGGAAAGTCACATGCTGTTTGTGACTCTGTAGAGTGTTAGAAGAGATGGAGCATGGAGTTTAACACTATTTCTAAAGTTATGTATTGGATATCAATAATAGATATCTAGATGTATATCTATGTCTATATTTCTGTAGCTATATTTATGTCTACACTCATAGTTATTTATATGTATATCTATGCTTTTGCATTTATACAGACATATTTTATAACTGGAAAAATTTTTTTTTGCATTCATTTTGAATAGCATTATGAGAATGGTTTTTCTCATCAGATATAAAGTGGGCACATCCATGAAGCTTTTCTAAAATTCACATAATATCTTGCGTTTGAGTGAAGAAAAGTGTTACCTCTGATGGCATATATTTTGTTTTTTTCCAATGAGAAAATATGGATTTATGCCAGCTCCCTAGTTGTTTCTCTTATTTAGATTATTAATATTACCTTGAAGATGGTGCTCAGTAAAAATCCCCTGTGTCACAATCGCCTGGTTCATTTCATCACATTGATATTCACTGTTTTAATTTTAGTTTGATATGAAAAAGTGGGAATCTCACATTGGCAGGGTTTTAGTAGTGCTATTTTAGCTGCAAACACATCGCATGATTAGTCATCATAGTGAGTCTTGCACCCTAAGGTGAGATATCTTCTGGCTGGACCTCCTGGGCATTGGCGTTCTGATCATCTGTGGTGCCTGCTGTTAACAAGAAGGAGTTGTGTATCTTCCATTGACCAGTGTGAGACAATTGAACAAACCATGTTCAAGTTTTCCATTCTTCAGCTTTTTATAACAATAAGGGGAAATATCACTTTCTCATAGAAAATATTTTTGTAGTTAAATCTGTAAAATAAAGTTAAAAAAGAACAAACTGAAAAGTCACTGGCATATGGCTCCTTAGTGATGTAAAATCAGGTGTTTCTAAAGCTCAATTTCATATTGTGCAAGAAATGGTATCTTAATAAAGAAAAGAACAATGTTAACTGACCCAGCTAGAAAGTACATTCTAGAGGACATCTTGATATTTGGAAAACTATTATGACTTTTCAGTTACTATTAACTCCTCTGTGAGCCGGAACTTTGAATCTGATTTTCCCATCAAAATGTATAAAAAGCTTTTTTGATGGTTAAGAAAAACTCTATGACTGATAGATCAAGAGCAGGGAACTTTCACTATTATATCAGACTGTGGTGTCTGACCAGATATAATAATGATCCCTTACAATTATATGTCTCTTTGCAGTTTTAAAGTAGTTTACATATGTACACATGTGTGTATATATATATTTATACATGTAATTTGTAAATAACATATCTACTTGGGTAATTTAACTTCAATATTATGCTGCATAATCATGAAACCAATCTAGTAAGATAGTCAGTGTTTGCATTATTTATGATACTTGACAGGAGGGCTCAGAAAGTTGAAGTGACTTGTATAAGCACACAAAATTAATAATAGAACTGATAGCATTATCTCAATCTTATAGTTCCCAGTCTTTTTTTACATTAATATGTTCTTGACCTATTTACTTGTCTTTCATTTACCAGGAATTTATTGAGTATTCACAATGTATAATCCATCGTTTGTGGAAAAACAAAGACAAAACATGATTCTTATCTTCAAAGAAATCATAATTTATTTGGGGGCATTGTTATTAAAAGAATATGAACATCTGGAATGTTTGGTGTGAAAATAGAGAAACACACCAGGAAAAGTGATGGTTTACGGGAGGAAGTAGTAATCTCTGCAAGGCTGGAATAAGGAGATTTTTCAGAGCGAAGGCCAATTGAATGAAGTGTTGAAGGATGAGAAGATGTTTCCTTTGCAAAGGAAAGCAAAAGGATTTTCCATTTACATAAGAATCAGCATGGTTTTATGAAGCAGCCTGGGGTCTACAGAACTGTCAATAATTCTCTGGCTGGCTGGACAAATAGGAAGAGGCTGGTAATGAAGGCCCTTCTCTTTTAGAAATTATTTAGAAAGCAATATGCTCAGAGCATTTCAGAACCAGAGGAGATCATTGAGATCACAGAATCCAATTTCTTTATTTTACCCATGAGGAAATCTAAGCTCCTGGAAAAGAAAAAAAATAACCTGCCAAAGATTAAACTAGTTGGAAGAGTGGCAAAACTGAACCCACTGAGCAGGGATTGGTTTACTCCAGTCTGAGAAATCAGGCCTTTTTGGGTTATATGTATCCGCATATTTCTAAGCAGATAAGGAAAAATTGGATGAAGAAGACAAGGTATGTGAAGTAGAATTTTTTTTTTTAAGATTTTTTTATTTATTTCTTTGACAGAGAGGGACACAGCGAGAAAGGGAACACAAGCAGGGGGAGTGGGAGAGGGAGAAGGAGGCCTCCCGCTGAGCAGGGAGCCTGATGCGGGGCTCGATCCTAGGATCCTGAGATCATGACCTGAGCCAAAGGCAGACGCCCAACGACTGAGCCACGCAGGCACCCCTGAAGTAGAAATTTTTAAAGATCCTACTGATTTTGAATTCTTGAGTCTTAGGGAAATAACTAGCTATTCTGTTTCAGGCTAAGTGGATTCTACTACACAGAGGACTAGTATATTAACATTTTTCATATTTACACTAAAGAGATTGGGTAGCAACTCTTTAAAAGAGTACACTTCATCCCCACATTGGAAAAGAAAATCAAAAATTAACTCATGACTTAAAACTATTCAATTTCTAATCATCTTCTAATACCTTCAAGGGCAATTCAGTTGCTAGGAATTCTCAAGATGCCATTATTATCATTATGCTGAATTATTTACAAACTTGTATCAAAGCATCTGATTAAATTGCTTTGGTCTTATGTAAAATTCCTCTGATCTTTGGCAATCATTATTTATTTACAGCTTCCATAATTTTCCCCCTTTGCAGAAAAAAAAGTTTCTTAACTATAGCTAAAAGGCACTATTTTACTTTGACAGTGAAAACTGTCTCTAAAATGAAAAAAGTTAAAACGAAAAACTATAGTCTCTAAGATTTAGAAGCAAGATTTTCTGTGAAAAGCAGATTATCTAAACAGTTTCTTTCCCTGAGAGAGATATTCATAATATTTACTGTAAAATATAAATATTAGGTTTCTTGCTTCGTGTGACCTATTTGTAGGTATAGTAAATATAATTCTTTTAAAATAAAACTAGGATAATAGCAACAGTTAATGTTTACATTTACCAAAACCCATGTGAAGATTACTTTGAGAAAATGTTAGAAAATTAAATAAAAATTTCCCATATGACTGGAAAAACTGTTCAATGTGATTTTGAATTGAAATTGGCTGTAGTTTCATACTGTGGCTTTAAACAGAACAGGTCTTTGTTTAACATGGATGTTTTCTTAAAACTTGGGGTTGAGTAAGTTTGTACAAGAAAAATTGATACTGAATATTCTGGTTTACATATTGATCTGTAGCAACCAATTTGTCTTTAGCTTAGAACTATCTACTATTCCCCTAGCAGCCTCAGGCAAAACCTTAGATAAATAACAATGAACTGTTTCCTTGTTTATTTGTATGTGTAATTCACTGCTGTTACTAAAGACTTATAAAGAAAGTCTTTATAAGATTAAATTTTTTAAAAAGAATTAAATGAAAATATAAATGACAACTACAGTTTGGAATCTTTTACTTAAAGGGAAAACCAGGTTTTTCAGGATATAATTAGTCTCAGAAATTAAGATGTTTTTCCTGATTACTTTTGTAATTTGTATGACTTTTAGACCAGTGGAATACTATGTACAATAATGTATTTTATTAACAATTGGCTAAAAGTGATCTTTAAATATTTGGAGAGATCTTGAGGTTTTTGATAGGATAATTAACAAAAGTAAGCAATAAACTATGAATCAAAGTCTACAAATATTGAGAATAGTGTAAAATGAGAGTTAATGCTGTAATACTTTCTATTCCATCCCTCCTCCTTGCCTGGGAAGAAAACACGTACCATGGCAGAACCAGCACTCAGATGGAAGGCACTGAATTTAAATCCAGCTTTGTATTTAATTAGTAGTTGGATTTCAGGTAATTGGATTGAACTCTCTGAATATCTCTTCCTCTATAACTGGGAGAATTCTACTTCTAATAGCTAATATCCTATGAAGCTTATACTATTATTAGCTCCATTATAAAGAGGAATGAACTGAGGCACAGAATCAATGTTGACACTGGTTTTCATATTACAGCTAAGCATGTGCTCTTAGACACTCTGATGTCCTGACACTCCGGAAGAGCTATTAACTTTCACTTGCTTGTTGATTATATATTATAAGAGTTTGGTGAATTACAAAAGCACATTCCAAAAGTATCATGGATTATTTTCTTATTTTTCTAAATGGCAAGATCATTTTGCTCATAAAAATCTGTATTTGGAGGGGTGATATCTGAGTGAAATCTCTAGTCTAGTTAATTGTAGTGTGTCAGTATCACTTCTTCATTTTGATATGAAAGGTGTTACCACTGAAGAAGAAGGAAGAATACATGGAATTTCTCTACTATTTTTTTCCAACTTTTTGTGAGTTTATAATTATTTCAAAATAAAAGTTTTAAAAAAGAGTCTGTTTCCCACAGTGTCTTTTTAGAAAAGTACACAAGATATTCTACTGACATATAGAAAAGAAAATGTTAGAACCACTACTTCTATCTTTTTGTTCTTTACCTATTCAAGATTTTTATTTTTGTGTTTATTTATAATATGCATAATGAACTGTAGAAAATATATACAAATGTAGAACTTCATATATATTGAATATTCTTGATTATTTATTTTGAATAGTATGGACGTGCTATGAAAAAATTTATAGACTTCTGGTTTAAGGTAAAGAAGAAAGAACAGGTATTTGGAAGACAAACTGGGATTAAAATTCAAGCTTTTTCACTTATTAAATAAATGATTCAATTTCCTCATTAATTTAAAAAATATAATAACAGTACTATTTTTTCTGAAGTTCATGTGAGAAGATTTATGTTTTGTGCCCAGCATATAAGAAAGACTTCAATAAATGTTAGCTAGCTTCTCCCTCCCTTTGAAAAGACTAAGTTTTCTACATATTTATTTGCCAGCTCTCCTGTATAAAAAGTAATTGGAGAACCTAGAGATAATTAAAGAGGACTGTGTCTCTACAATATCTTTAAAATTAACTAAAAATTTTCAAATATCATGGAATTCCCACTTTGGGTAAATCATTATTCTTGGCCTGAGCTACAATGCCATTGTGTAGTCCTAATATTTTCCTCCCAAAAAAACACAATTATTTTAAGGGGAAAAAAAAGAAAAATAAATAAATTTTTGAAAGCTTTTCTTTTAGTTTTCCAGTCTTACCATCTTATTTCAGAATGGCTGGAATTGATTGGGTACCATGTCAAGTTCTAAAAGAGCTAAGCTTTATAATGTAATTGTATTTATATAATCACTCCTGTGCTGACTTTAAGCACTGACAAGTTGCTCTTCTAGGCTGATGAAGATAAAACTACTGATTGCGATATTTTCAAAATTTGAATTCAGTATTTTCTTCTCTCTCTTATTTGCCCTAATAATTGACAGTATTTTAGTTTCATATGTCAAGTTAAGTACCAAATCATTTTTTGATGAAAATTTTCCGATCAATGGTACAGCTTTGGTGGAGAAAGGGATAGACTTTCTTAACACTGGTATCCTCATAAAAATTACATGTGGTTTTTTTTTTTCTTTTTGTATTTTCCAGCAACCTTAGAGATAGTTTGGAGGAATATAAGTACCTCTGGCCAATGAAGAGTGATCAGAAGGGATGTGTGTCATTTCTGGGTTAAGTCAATTAAATGCTGCTGTGCTTCATTCACCAGGCTCCTCTACAGCTGAGAAGGCCATGGGTTTCAGATGGCATGGCTACAAGAAGGAGGAGGACCTGCTGCTCATATCAGACATCATCTCAGGACAAGACATGAGCCACTAAGGTTTTAGAGTTTGATTTATGTGGCAGCTAGCTACCTTGATTTAAACAGTGGCTTGGCTGTTGTAAAATTTATATTTTTGAGAAGCAAATTTTATGAACATTTGAGGACTGATTTTAGTTCCTTTCAGAGATTATAGTTAATTGTATGTTTTGTAGGTTTTTTATACTTCATTGTATGTTAAGTGACACTTCCGTTAAAACAAAAATAATGTTTTGAGTTAAGAATGTAATGAAAGCTGGGGTGGAGCAAGATGGCGGAGGAGTAGGAGACCTGGATTTCATCTGGTCTCAGGAATTCAGCTGGATAGGGATCAAACCATTCTGAACACCTACAAACTCAACAGGAGATCGAAGAAAAGAAGAGCAACAACTCTCTCATCAGAAAAACAACCACTTTCTGGAAGGTAGGACGTGTGGAGAAGTGAATCTGAGGTGATATTCGGGAGGATAGACGGCAGGGGAGGGGCCTCTGGCGGCCGCTTCTGGCAAGTGATAGAACCACGGAGCACAAAATCGGAACTTTTAAAAGTCTGCTCCACTGAGGGACATCACCCTGGTGGCTAAGCGGGGGGTGGAACCCTCCGGGACAGTGTGGTCTCAGGACCCACGGGGTCACAGAAAGACCGGGGGTGCCTGAGTGTGGCAGAGCTCCCAGGTATCGGAGCAGGGAAGCCGGCTGCAGAGGCGGAGCCCAGGCGCGGGCTCTCAGCTCGGGGTTGCCATAAACCGTGATCCGCGGCACAGTCGGGCCACTGCTCCTCCAGCAGGGACCCAACAAGCGGCAGATCCGGGGAGACTCACCTTCCTCCCCTGGGAGGAGCCGCGCGGGAGGGCACCGCAGGGATCTGCTGGGTTTGGAGACTCTACACCCGGTCGGGTGCCAGAGATAGAAACGCGCGGTCACAGGCCGGGTGAGCACGGAGTGTGGCCGGAGACTGGGGAGAAAGGAGTGACTGACGGCTTTTCCCTGGGGGCTCACTGAGAAGCAGGGCCCCGAGTTCTCGGCTCCTCTGCGGCGGAGATTGGGAGGCTGCCATTTTCACTCTCCGCCTCCAAAGCTGTACGGAAAGCTCGCAGGGAACAAAAGCCACGGAGAGCAAACCTGAGCAGATTACTTAGCTGGGAGGGGGCAAGGGCGGGGCAATTCTGCCTCCGGCAAAGACATTTGGAAACCACTGCAACAGGCCCCTCCCCCAGAAGATCAGCAAGAACAGCCAGCCAAGACCAAGTTTACCCATCAATGAGAACGGCAGAACTCCAGCTCTAGGGGACTACTGCACATAGAATTCATGGCTTTTTTACCATGATTCTTTAGTCTTTCAAAGTTAATTTTTTTTTAACTGTCTTTTTTTTCTTTTTTTTTCTTTTTGAATTTTTCTTTTTCCCTTTTTCAATCAACATCTTATCAATCACTTTTAAAAAAAAAAAACATTTTTATTTTTCATTTTTAGAGTCATATTCTATCCCTTCATAGTAGTTACCTGTATTTTTGGCTTATATATATAAGTTGTTCTCTCTTCAAAATTTTGAGATAGTTTCTTCTAACAGATCAAAATATACCCTAAATCTCTAGTATATGGTGTTTTCTATTCCCCTGCCTGATCACATCCTCTCCCTTTTTTTTTCTTTTTTTAAATCCTCTTCTTTCTTTTTTCAAACAACTTCTTATCAATTCCTTTTATAAAATTTTTTATAATTTCCATCTTTACATTCATATTCCATCCCTTCATCATATCAACCCTTATTTTTGTACATATATAAGTTTTTCTTTCTTTAAAATTTTGGGAGGCACTTTCTTCTAACAGACCAAAATACACCCCAAATCTAGTGGGTGGCCCTGATCTATATACCAGGCTGATCATATTTGATCACATTCTGGTTTTTTTGTTGTTGTTTTGTTTTGTTTGTTTTTGTTTTTATCTTTATCTTTTTCTTTTTTTTCTTTTTCTTTCTTCTCTCTTTCCCTTTTCCCACTGCTTCAGGTTTTTTCTGATTTGTTTAGAGTATATTTTCTGGGGACGTTGTTACTCTGCTAGCATTTTGTTCTCTCATTAATCTATTCTCCTCTGCACAAAATGACAAGATGGAAAAAATCACCTCAACAAAAAGAACAAGAGGTAGTACCGACTGCCGGGGACCTACTCAATACGGACATTAGTACAATGTCAGATCTAGAGTTCAGAATCATCACTTTAAAGATACTAGCTGGGCTTGAAAAAAATATGGAAGTTATTAGAGAAACCCTTTCTGGAGAAGTAAAAGAACTAAAATCCAACCAAGTAGAAATCAAAAAGGCTATTAATGAGGTGCAATCAAAAATGGGGGCGCTAACTGCTAGAATAAATGAGGCAGAAGAGAGAATCAGTAATATAGAAGATGAAATGATGGAAAATAAAGAAGCTGAGAAAAAGAGAGATAAACAACTACTGGATCACGAGGGCAGAATTCGAGAGATAAGCGATACCATAAGACGAAACAACATTAGAATAATTGGGATCCCAGAAGAAGAAGAAAGAGAGAGAGGGGCAGAAGGTATAATGGAGCAAATTATAGCAGAGAACTTCCCTAATTTGGGGAAGGAAACAGGCATGAAAATCCAGGAAGCACAGAGAACCCCTCTCAAAATCAATAAAAATAGGTCAACACCCAACATCTAATAGTAAAACTTACGAGTCTCATAGACAAAGAGAAAATCCTGAAAGCAGCTCGGGAGAAGAGATATGTAACCTACAAGGGGAGAAACATTAGATTGGCAACAGACCTATATCCACAGAGACCTGGCAGGCCAGAAAGGACTGGCAGGATATATTCAGAGCACTAAATGAGAAAAATATGCAGCCAAGAATACTCTATCCAGCTAGGCTGTCATTGAAAATTGAAGGAGAGATAAAAAGCTTCCAGGACAAACAAAAACTAAAGGAATTTGCAAACACAAAACCAGCCCTACAAGAAATCTTGAAAGGGGTCCTCTAAGCAAAGAGAGACCCTAAAAGCAACATAGACCAGAAAGGAACACAGACAATATATGGTAACAGTCACCTTACAGGCAATACAATGGCACTAAATTCCTATCTTTCAATAGTTACCCTGAATGTAAATGGGCTAAATGCCCCAATCAAAAGACACAAGCTATCAGACTGGATTAAAAAACAAGACCCATCGATATGCTGTCTGCAAGAGACTCATTTTCGACCCAAAGACAGCCCCAGATTGAAAGTGAGGGGGTGGAAAACCATTTACCATGCTAATGGACACCAAAAGAAAGCTGGGGTGGCAATCCTTATATCAAACAAATTAGATTTTAAACCAAAGACTGTAATAAGAGATGAGGAAGGACACTATATCATACTTAAAGGGTCTATCCAACAAGAAGATCTAACAATTGTAAATATCTATGCCCCTAACATGGGAGCAGCCAATTATATAAGCCAATTAATAACAAAAGCAAAGAAACACATCAACAACAATACAATAATAGTGGGGGACTTTAACACCCCCCTCACTGAAATGGACAGATCGTCTAAGCAAAAGATCAACAAGGAAATAAAGACTTTAAATGACACACTGGACCAAATGGACTTTACAGACATATTCAGAACATTCCACCCCAAAGCAACGGAATACACATTCTTCTCTAGTGCCCATGGAACATTCTCCAGAATAGATCACATCCTAGGTCATAAATCAAGTCTCAACCGGTACCAAAAGATTGGAATCATTCCCTGCCTATTTTCAGACCACAATGCTTTGAAACTAGAGCTCAATCACAAGACAAAAGTCAGAAAGAACTCAAATACATGGAGGCTAGAGAGCATCCTACTGAAGAACGAATGGGTCAACCAGGAAATTAAAGAAGAATTAAAAAAATACATGGAAACCAATGAAAATGAAAACACAACTATTCAAAATCTTTGGGATGCAGCAAAAGCAGTCCTAAGAGGAAAGTATATAGCAATACAAGCCTTTCTCAAGAAGCAAGAAAGGTCTCAAGTATACAACCTAACCCTACACCTAAAGGAGCAGGAGAAAGAACAGCAAATAAAGCCTAAACCCAGCAGGAGAAGAGAAATAATAAAGATCAGAGCAGAAATCAATGAAATAGAAACTAAAAGAACAGTAGAACAGATCAATGAAACTAGGAGCTGGTTCTTTGAAAGAATTAACAAGATTGATAAACCCCTGGCCAGACTTATCAAAAAGAGAAGAGAAATGACCCAAATCAACAAAATCATGAATGAAAGAGGAGAGATCACAACCAACACCAAAGAAATACAAACAATTATAAGAACATATTATGAGCAACTCTATGCCAGCAAATTAAATAACCTGGAAGAAATGGATGCATTCCTAGAGATGTACCAACTACCAAAACTGAACCAGGATGAAATAGAAAACCTGAACAGACCTATAACCACTAATGAAATTGAAGCAGTCATCAAAAATCTCCCAACAAACAAAAGCCCAGGGCCAGATGGCTTCCCAGGGGAATTCTACCAAACATTTCAAGAAGAATTAATACCTATTCTTCTGAAACTGTTCCAAAAAATAGAAATGGAAGGAAAACTTCCAAACTCTTTTTATGAGGCCACCATTACCTTGATCCCAAAACCAGACAAAGACCCCATCAAAAAGGAGAATTACAGACCATTATCCCTGATGAACATGGATGCAAAAATTCTCACCAAAATACTAGCCAATAGGATCCAACAGTACATGAAAAGGATTATTCACCATGACCAAGTGGGATTTATCCCTGGGCTGCAAGGTTGGTTCAACATCCGCAAATCAAACAATGTGATACAATACATTAACAAAAGAAAGAACAAGAATCATATGATCCTCTCGATAGATGCAGAAAAAGCATTTGACAAAGTACAGCATCCTTTCTTGATCAAAACTCTTCAGAGTATAGGGGTAGAGGGTACATACCTCAATATCATAAAAGCCATCTATGAAAAACCCACAGCGAATATCATTCTCAATGGGGAAAAACTGAGAGCTTTCCCCCTAAGGTCAGGAAAACGGCAGGGATGTCCACTATCACCACTGCTATTCAACATAGTATTAGAAATCCTAGCCACAGCAATCAGACAACAAAAAGAAATCAAAGGCATCCAAATTGGCAAGGAAGAAATCAAACTCTCACTCTTTGCAGATGATATGATACTTTATGTGGAAAACCCAAAAGACTCCACCCCAAAACTGCTAGAACTCATACAGGAATTCAGTCAAGTGGCAGGATATAAAATCAATGCACAGAAGTCAGTGGCATTCCTATACACCAACAACAAGTCAGAAGAAAGAGAAATTAAGGAGTCGATCCCATTTACAATTGCACCCAAAACCATAAGATACCTAGGAATAAATCTAACCAAAGAGACAAAGGATCTGTACTCAGAAAACTATAAAATACTCATGAAAGAAATTGAGGAAGACACAAAGAAATGGAAAAACGTTCCATGCTCATGGATTGGAAGAACAAATATTGTGAAGATGTCAATGCTACCTAGAGCAATCTACACATTCAATGCAATACCCATCAAAATACCATCCACTTTTTTCAAAGAAATGGAACAAATCATCCTAAAATTTGTATGGAACCAGAAAAGACCCCGCATAGCCAGAGGAATGTTGAAAAAGAAAAGCAAAGCCGGCGGCATCACAATTCCGGACTTCCAGCTCTATTACAAAGCTGTCATCATTAAGACAGCATGGTACTGGCACAAAAACAGACACATAGATCAATGGAAAAGAATAGAGAGCCCAGAAATGGACCCTCAACTCTATGGTCAACTCATCTTTGACAAAGCAGGAAAGAATGTCCAATGGAACAAAGACAGTCTCTTCAACAAATGGTGTTGGGAAAATTGGATAGCCACATGAATGAAACTGGACCATTTCCTTACACCACACACAAAAATAGACTCCAAATGGTTGAAAGACCTCAATGTGAGACAGGAGTCCATCAAAATCCCAAAGGAGAACACAGGCAGCAACCTGTTTGACCTCAGCCGAAGCAACTTCTTCCTAGAAACATCGCCAAAGGCAAGCGAAGCAAGGGCAAAAATGAACTATTGGGACTTCATCAAGATAAAAAGCTATTGCAAAGCAAAGGAAACAGTCAACAAAACCAAAAGACAACCGACAGAATGGGAGAAGATATTTGCAAATGACATATCAGATAAAGGGTTAGTATCCAAAATCTATAAAGAACTCATCAAACTCAATACCCAAAGAACAAAGAATCCAATCAAGAAATGGGCAGAAGACATGAACAGACATTTTTCCAAAGAAGACATCCAAATGGCCAACAGACACATGAAAAAGTGCTCAATATCGCTCGGCATCAGGGAAATCCAAATCAAAACCTCAATGAGATACCACCTCACACCAGTCAGAATGGCTAAAATTAACAAGTCAGGAAACGACAGATATTGGCGGGGATGCGGAGAAAGGGGAACCCTCCTACACTGTTGGTGGGAATGCAAGCTGGTGTAGCCACTCTGGAAAACTGTATGGAGGTTCCTCAAAAAGTTGAAAATAGAGCTACCATATGATCCAGCAATTGCACTACTGGGTATTTACCCCAAAGATACAAAAGTAGGGATCTGAAGGGGTACGTGCACCCCGATGTTTATAGCAGCAATGTCCACAATAGCCAAACTGTGGAAAGAGCCAAGATGTCCATCAACAGATGAATGGATAAAGAAGAGGTGGTATATATATACAATGGAATATTATGCAGCCATCAAAAGGAATGAGATCTTGCCATTTGCAACGACGTGGATGGAACTGGAGGGTATTATGTTGAGTGAAATAAGTCAAACAGAGAAAGACATGTATCATATGACCTCACTGATATGAGGAATTCTTAATCTCAGGAAACAAACTGAGGGTTGCTGGAGTGGGGACTGGGGTGGGAAGGATGGGGTGACTGGGTGATAGACACTGGGGAGGGTATGTGCTCTGGTAAGCGCTGTGAATTGTGCAAGACTGTTGAATCTCAGATCTGTACCTCTGAAACAAATAATGCAATATATGTTAAGAAAAAAAAAAAAGAAGAAGAAGAAGGTAGCGGGAGGAGAAGAATGAAGCGGGGGAAATCGGAGGGGTAGACGAACCATGAGAGACGATGGACTCTGAAAAACAAACAGGGTTCTAGAGGGGAGGGGGTTGGGAGGATGGGTTAGCCTGGTGGTGGGTATTGAGGAGGG